>NC_136059.1:9145396-9490396 GCF_964261635.1 Lissotriton helveticus
CCCCAGCATCACTACAGACAATGGTCATCACCTCCCCAGCACCACTACAGACAATGGTCATCACCTCCCCAGCATCACTACAGACAATGGTCATCACCTCCACAGAAGTAACTCAGCAAAGACAACTCCCTCCACAGGTACACCTCAATAAAAATCAGCAGCAGCACATAATACTTAAGATAAAAACAACAACCTCCACAATTTCATCTCGGGAAAAAGACAAACACCTTCACAGCACCAGCTCAGGAAAAAACATATCTGATGCAGCTGAATGTTAGGAAAAAAATCAAGTCAAATGTGAGACCTTAGAAAAAGAACATCAACTGCAGAATGATATGTCAGGAAAAGACCGGGCCCTCAAAGTCACCACCACCTCCACAGCACAACCTCAGAACCATATCATTACCTTCACAGCTAAACAACAGTCATCGTTACCAGTACACCATCAGCCCAAAGTTACACTTTAAGGCTACGGCTGCGATCACTTCTACACCTCAGGGTCAGGACCCATAAGGAAGACAAAGTCAGACACCATAAGAGTCACCACTAGGTCAATGTGAGACCAGAGCTACATCTGGAGAGCCCGCCTACCACTGCCACAGCCTCATCTCGAGGTCAGTCCACCTTCACTACCGCCCCTGACTTCACAGCTACAACTCATGGCTTAGTTCCAGAGTGGAAGCTACATTGTAGGGTAGCCATCACATCCACAGCTACGCGACTCGGTAAGAGGCATGTTGGGGTCAAGTCATATGGAAGTACTCACCCGGGCTCTTTGCGTGGGATCTCTGGCTGCGGGTCCGAGGCATCAAGGAGGGTGCGATGTAGGTTAGTTGGCTCGCGCAGTGAAGAGAGCAATGCTGGGCAGGGTGCAAGTACCCCAGGCTCTGTAGGGCTGGTCCCGTATTAGGAGCATCTTTCTGCGCCTGGCAGAATACACATGATGTATCCTACGCAGGGCACGCGTGGCACCAGTGCTGCAGAGGGACCTACAATGGGTAATCAAAAGCTCTTCATTCAGCAGTCAGCTCTCACTCAATATCCCTGCTCTTTAACTCGCACCATCTTTGGTGCGGCATCGCTCTCAGTCTGCCCAAAGGTTTCTTGATGGGCTTTATTCCTTTAAAAGAGCCCCTTAATCTTTTATAACCACTTTCAAATAACAAAAGGATTCTCAAGTGTGATTACAAAGTCATATTAGAGAGTTTAATCTCTGCCACATCTCTGGTAGTTGGCCCAGGCATTCGAACAGCAGTGGCCAGCGTCAGAAAGCAACTTCTGCCCAGGACCCAAAGAAAAGGCCACAAGATAATTCTACCTTTTGTTACACATCTAACATTGGTAGTACTCAGAAAAACGCTCCATTCAAGCACTGAATGCAAAACAAAAACACACACACACCCACACACAACAGGAATGCCAAACCACCAAAAAGGTGGAAAATTTGCTGCATGAACAGAAAATACTACTAGATATTGTGCAGCTGGTACACTAACCACTCTACCTGAGAACTACAGGTCCTATCCTGGTTGTGACACTATCTAAATATACTGGAAACAGTCTAATCAAAAGGTGGTTAATTCCACAGGGAGTAGCGCTGCGGCCCTATCATCAGAATCACCACAAACCACAGCGTTTTAAGGAAAATATCACCAGGACAAATTTAATCCAGATTTCCCCATCTGGCCAAACTGCGTCCTTGGAAAATCACTATTTAGTATTAAATCATTTTTATTGACGGATTGCACACAAATGAATATACATGAACTGTCATAGAAATCACATTCATTGGAATAATGAAAGCTGAAGACTCGAAAGCTTAATGAGTCCAACCAAGCCAATGCGGATGTAAACTGGCAAAATACATAAATGCTTCCAAACCCTTCAGAAGGAAGAACAGAGAAGAAAAAGGAAAACAAGAAAAAGAAACCCATGACTAAACCCCCCCCTCCACAACCCTCCTAGCCTACCCCCCTCTCCCCACCCCACACCCACGTTCAGTGTCCACCACTTATTGTACCGTGGTCCATTCGTGCTAACTGAGTCCTCCAACCTCCGTCTCCGAGAGACGCAACAGTCTGAGATATCGGAGGCAGGTGACCTCGCGGAATTCCGAAGACAGCAAGGACAAGGGCTGCCACAGCTCTGCATATTTGGCTCCCTCCCCTGCTGCTGTCAGAGAGAGCTTTTCCATGCCAAGAACTAGCCAGAGGCGATGTAACCATCCATGCAATGTAGAGACAAGCTTTGTCCTCCAGTGAGTGAGAATGTTTTGTATCGCTGAGCCCAACGCGATCGCGATCAGGCGACCTTTACGGGAGTGCAGCAGGTATGTCAGAGAATTCGGGAGTCCCAGGAGGACATATGATGGAAGACGGGGAATCTCTGTATCAAAATGCACATCCACCTCATCCAGAATCTGTTGCCAATATCCCTGAAGGTGTGTACAATCCCAAAGCAGAAGCACCAAAGTTCCTACCTGCCCACAGCCCTGCCAACACAATGCATCCTTGGAACGGTCCATTTTGCGTAGCCTTTTGGGGGTGTAATACCAATAAGCCACAATTTTTGTTAAGGTGTCTGTAAGCCCCATATGGTAGGCAGAGTGACGTGCTATATAATAAATACTCTCCCATTCCTTAAGGCTAAAAGTCCTGCCCAAATCCCAGGACCGGACTGGGAACCACAACCAGCCCTGGCAAAGTGCTCGGCCGGCCCCCCTCCCCACTGGGAGGGGGGGGTGGGGTGGTTGGAGGTGCCGCCGAGCTCTTTGCCGGGGCCGGTTTTCGGACGATTTTATTACAGGGCCGAACGAAAACGGTACTGTAACAAAAACAGCCCCCAGGGGCCCAAAACCGGGGGATTGCCCGGTGCCCGCTATGGCCAGTCCGGGCCTGCAAATTCCCTCTCCCAGCGAGCCCTGCCAGCACTATAAACATACAAGTATTTAGCTAGTAGCATCTTGTATAGATCAGATATTAATTTCTTATCTGTCTTACACATTATCAGCCAGTACTCATAGGGAGTAAGGCGTCTATCAGCCCCCGAGCGCACCTGCTCATTAAGAGCCCAATGCCGAGCCTGCAAGTATCTGAGACTCTCCCCTTCCGGCAACCCATACTCCTGTCTAAAATGAGAAAAGGAAATTACCCCCTTGGCTGTGTATAAATGATAGAGAAACCGACATCCCGCTGGCCTCCATTTCACTTAGGCCACTATGTCAGAACCCCGGAGCGAAGTCCGGATTGTCCAGAATAGGGGTAAGTGGGGACAGGAAGGTAGTGAATTCATGGCTGATATTCGTCCGGTCCCAAACCTCCAGAGGAACCCTGGTAATATATTAGGTGTACAGATTAGGGGGTCTGTGCTGCTTCCGGAGAAAAGGAATTTCTTGTAGGGGCCTACCTGCCACCACCTGGTCCTGGAACAGCCAGTGGTTTTCTGACTCCCATCTGCTTCACTCCACCGAAAGGCGTAGCTGAGCCGCTTGAAAGTAGAGCGTCAAATCCGGGAGTCCAATCCCTCCAGCCTCTGGTGGGAGCATCACCAACCTAAGTTTGCGGCGTGGTTTCCTCCCGTTCCATATAAACTGGGCCAATTCTGACTGCGTCTGCTTTATCCAACCTATAGGAGGTCGTAGGGGAATGGTGCGAAATAAATATAAGACCTGGGGATGACAGTGATCTTGATTGCCGCGACCCTACCTAGCCAAGACAGAGGGTAGTGTTTCCACCGTCCCAGTTCCCTTCGGATCTTGGACCGCAACAAAGCATGATTGATGTCAACCGTGTCCCTCAAAGATGGGGCCAACCGGATCCCCAAATAGGGAACTGCCCCCGTCGCCCACTGAATGGGAAACTCACTTTGTAACACCTCCCTGGTGTGTTTCTCCAAAGACAAATCAAGGGCCACAGATTTGCTCATGTTGACCTCGAACCCGGAGATCCACCCAAACGAGTTCAAGTCGTCAAGACACACAGGCAGCGCTTCCTTAGGGTGACACAACGAGATCAAGACATCGGCGTATAAGCTGATCTTATGTACGTAGCTCCCGAATTTGATCCCTGTCACTTCTGAATTAAACCTCAATTTCTGTGCCTACGGCTCCATGTAAAGTGTGCAAAGGAGGGGCGACAACGGGCACCCCGCCTCGTTCCCCTCCCGATAGCAAACCGAGGGGAAGTATAACCGTTGACTCACACCGTGGCCGCCGGGAATTTATAACAGTTCAGGACATAGGTGCGGAACTTCGGGCCCATTCCCACCTTCTCAAGAACTCTCGCTAAGTAAGGCCAATGGACCCTATCAAACGCCTTCTCTGCATCTATGGCTAGCATCATATACTCCTCCGTCGTGCACGTTGCTTTCTCAATAAGATGTAGGGCCCGCTTAGTATTGTCTGAGGTTTGGCGTTCCGGGATGAAGCCCGTCTGGTCCGGGTCAGTCCAAGCCGGGCAGCCAATATCCCCGTGTACAGTTTGAGGTCAACATTAAAAAGTGAAATAGGGCGGTACGCCCCACACTGTGATCGGTCCTTTCCTGGTTTTGGTATGACCGCAATGGAGGCCTCCAAGAGGTCCCTCGGGATTGCTCCTGGCTCTGAAAAAGAGTTAAAGAGACTCCCTCGAAAGTGCCGGAAGGGAATGGAGTCTAGAAAAACATTGTCCTCCAGGTCACCAACGGACTCACCGGAGTAAAGATCGGCATAAAAATCTCTAAACGCTTCAGCTATATCATGGTCCTCCGTGACGTGCCTCCCATCACCTCTAACAATCTCCTGAATCGACTGCTGTTGTCGGGTCTCACGCAACTTGTGTGCCAATAGCCTCCCACATCTGTCCCCTCCCGTGTAGTATCCGCCACTAGCTGCTGCCTAACTTCCTCCAAACTCTTGGCGCCCCCGTTCTCTGATGCATCTGTTCAAGCTCTCTGACTTGCTCGGTGAGATGGTCTTGCTTACATTGCCATTCTACATTATCTGCGGCAGAGATGACAATAAACTCTCCCCTTAGAACCGCCTTCAGAGCTGCCCACTGTATCGCAAGGGGTATCTGTGTTGCTATTATGGGAGAGATAATCTGTATTGGCGTGCTGTATTCATGTAATCACATCTTTACGGTGCAGTAATGTCTCTCTAAGGCGCCATGTCCGCTGCGCGTGCTGAATCGGGGGGAGGGCAAGGACAACAGTCACTGGCACATTGTCGGACAAGGAGGCAACACCAGTCTCCACCTTCTTAGCTAGAGCATGTGTGGGCACGGTCGCTAGCAGATAATCTAGACGAGCATATGTTTTATGCGCATTGGAAAAATACGAACATTCACGCTCTTGGGCAGGGGGGGGGGTGTGGGGGGGAAGAGGAAGTTGCGCCAAAGGTCCCTAAAACCTAACTCGCTCAAACGAGCCAATCCCTCTTTGGATAGCACTCCCGGTTGCGTGGTACGCTGACAGGACCTATCTAAGACATTGTCAAAAACCATATTGAGGTCACCCCTTAAAACTATGTGGTGGTCTGGTGTAGATGTGACATCTGTAAGCTCCTTCCAGGCGCCTCGAGCCGTCAGCCACGGGCTGCCCTACGTCGTCCGCGGCCCGAAGGTAGCACAGCCTGGTCTCCTAGGCCGCGCCGCTGATCTCTCGCTCACAGCCCCGCAAACCCGATCTCCACTAGATTCAGCCTCAGGTGCCGTCGGGAACTCCTCCGGACCCTCCACACCGGCCGACAAGGAGCTAAAGGAGGCTCTAGGTCTGTGCTATAGGAAGCCGTCGGCGGGAGCAGCACAACCGCTCACGCCGCCATCTTGGCCAAGTCTCGAAAATCACTATTTAAATGAATTTATAAACTCGCTTTTTTGCAGATATTGGGAAGAGTTAGAATCAGGCTAAAAAATTGCTAGTAATTAGGAGATGAGAATGGGATTGAAGCCCAACACCTCTTGGATATTACCCCAAGTTTAAAAGTGAAAACCTCAGTGTTAATTCACCAAAATACGATAGTGCAGGGATTCCTAAACGTTTTAGAACTAAAAGTCACTTTTTAGAACGTGTTTTTTTAAATGTATGGAAGGCATCATTTGGCACCACAATGTAATTTACAGACAGCAGATTTCCCATTGAAACGGCCACTACATTTGCAGACATGTTATTTTATAGAACACCTACAGTGAACAAACGATAAGGCGTGGAAATGAGGTTTCAGTGAATATTTATCATTTGTGCATCACCAAGTAAAGTGTCTTGATTTGTTTTGATCCATTTCAAACCAGTGTTTCCATCACACTACAGAATTACAATAAAATGAGTTTCATTTTGAGCATTGCTTCCCTCGCTGTTGAATCTGTAGAGTTCGTTTCCAGGTATTTACATTTTATCGGGTGCTAATGCCTCTCCTTTTAACACCCTCTGTACCCAGCAGGACTGGTACGCAATGAGCTCTCCTTTCTCAGACTGAAGTGAGAGAAGCTTGTAAACACCAATCCCCAAGTTAAAACCAGCATTTGCAATGCAATAGGTCTCGCATTTGTTAAGAGATGTTGGCGTTAAAAATGACTTTTTTAGTTTAGTTTTTTATTTGCAGACGAGTAATTATAATAGTAAAAAACATGGTCATTTTTTACGCCAAGAGCTCTAACTTTAACAAATGCGATACTTATTGCATTGCAAATGCTTCTTACAATAGAGGGCACAAACCCTATGCCCTGCATATCCCATCCTCATATTTGTATGTTTGATCTGCGGCGCTTTGCATGCTTGGATTTTTAAGCAGCTTGTGTTGCTGTCTGGCTGGTTCCTATTAGAGGAAGGTAGGGACGAGCTCCCGAGTGGTTTCATGCCAGAATGAAGCAGTCCTTACAGTGTCCTTAGTGCCCTTACCCTGTCACGAGACACCCAATCAGGGTTTCTCGCAGTCTTTCCCGAAATTTTGTGGCTGTTATGTATGCCTCATTAACATTGTTCTTAAGGGAATCAGATATTGGAGTTGCTAATTAGACTGAAGTTCACCTCCTTGATAGTTCTTTCTGTAGGTCTTGCAGTCCCATGTGTTTTGCTAGCAGTACAGTGCAACCAGCCTGGTGGGGTGACAATTGTTTTTAACTTGCATACCCATAGTGCACCTGAGCTGTAAATGTTTTAATGCAGGGCTTTGTTTCCACGTCCAAAATAATGTTTTTTAGAAGAAGGTGTAACTAATGTTGAAGGGATGTTACAACAAGTGTAATACCCCCTGGTATCTAGTACGGGATGGTCATCATTAGTAAGTTTTTTTTCGAAATATTGACTTTATATACTTCTTCGTTCAACATTGGGTTTGTGCTTGCTTTGGCAGTGCACAGGGCAAAGAATGTAGTCTTTAGATATTGATTTCCACGCTGCAGTTAGCGCAATGGCCTACTAAAGTTTGTTTAGTTACAAAGTTGCTTCAGAATGTGTGGAATGGGAATTGTAGTTATCTCCTCTGCCGGTGTGGGATTGCAAATAACAAGAGAGATGCATTCGTACTGGGGAGAGCGCACCCTGCAGGCAGGAGAAAGCCCTTCAAGAAAATAGTGCTTAGAGGCTGGATTCTGACTTACCGAGTAACAACACATGTAACAGGGGCTGTCCTCATGGGAGTTTACAAGAAAAGAAAAGGCGATAGTGTGGAGGGACTACTAAGCCTATTGATCAATGAAAATACTCTATTTAGAAAGGACAGGGGCCAATTAAAAAGATGGGTGTAAAGTGGGCGGAGGTTCGTGCCCGTGCCCTGAATACAGCAGCTCTCGAAGGCCCCGCGCAAGCGCTGCGAGGCGAGACCCAAAAAACGACCTCATACTTTGAAGCACCAAAATAGTCAAGTTAAATGAAAAGTGTATGGAGCTCTTTGTTTCTGGTTTGGACGTTTACCTGCACAGTTTGTGAAGCTCTGATGTATGAAGAGGGCCCCTGTTTGAACTGGGAGCCCCCCAGTGTGGGGGCCACGAGCACAGGGGGGCAGGGGGAGGGGAGAGCTTGAAACAGGCCTGAAAAGATGAGAAGCACAAAGGACAAGTGCCAGCACCAGCGACATTCAAAGGAGATCACAAGGGACATGTTCAAGGGTAAAGGAGGTGACAGAGGGGGGGGGGGGGGCACAGGAGACAGAGACTGGGACACTGCAGAGGCGGCCAGACATGAACCCCAGTGACCTCTGAGCGTCTGCCCCCCCGACCCGTGGGGTCTCTGCCCTCGCAGGGGGGGGTACCTCACCCCCAGAGCCCCTGCAGGAGTCCTTGGGGGGCTCCTCCCAGCTCCGCCTCAGCCCCCCCCGACCTGTGGGGTCTCTGCCCTCGCAGGGGGGGGTACCTCACCCCCAGAGCCCCTGCACATGCAGGAGCCCTTGGGGGGCTCCTCCCAGCCCCCCCCGACCCGTGGGGTCTCTGCCCTCGCAGGGGGGGGTACCTCACCCCCAGAGCCCCTGCACATGCAGGAGCCCTTGGGGGGCTCCTCCCAGCCCCCCCGACCCGTGGGGTCTCTGTCCTCGCAGGGAGGGGGGTACCTCACCCCCAGAGCTCCTGCACATGCAGGAGTCCTTGGGGGGCTCCTCCCAGCCCCCCCCGACCCGTGGGGTCTCTGCCCTCGCAGGGGGGGGTACCTCACCCCCAGAGCCCCTGCAGGAGTCCTTGGGGGGCTCCTCCCAGCTCCGCCTCAGCCCCCCCCGACCCGTGGGGCCTCTGCCCTCGCAGGGGGCCCCGGTGTGTCCCTGTGACCCCCCCCCCGAGGGGGGGCTGTACCCCTAGAGCCCCCTCCTCGCACCCACCTGTCTCACCCAGCTGGCTGCAGAATTCAAACTTGGAGCCCGGAACTGAAGTGACATACCCGGAAACAACAGAGAGGGCGGTCCGTGCGGATGAGTCCCCCGTGCGCCGCGGCCCCACCCGGAAGTCGGAGGGCACGCCTCCGTACGCACAGAGCGGGCGCGCGGCTGGCGCTTCCGGGTCACGAGCGTCAGCGCAGAGGCGCGCGCATGCGCAGCACTCATTTATTTCTTTTTTCTTATTTATTTCTTATTTATTTGATGCGTTTTTCTCTCGCGCGGGCTCAGAGGCCTCAGAGGCTTCACAAGAGGAGCAGAACTGAGACCAAAGCAGACGCTACATTACATGAGGAGAAAGTGACAACTGTGAGCAAACAAACTACCAGAGCTCGGCTGCCAGGGTTTCGAAGCGCTGTGACACTTTATTTATTTATTTATTTTATTGATGCGTTTTTCTATAGCGGGGACTTTACCCGAAGGCGTCGGAGGCTTCACAATAGGAACAGAACTGAAAGATGAGGAGAACATAATGAGAAACATTACAAAAGAACAGATTACAAAAGCAGACGTTACGTTACATGAGGTAAAAGTGACAATTGTGAGCAAACAAAACACATGAGGTAGCAAAGAGTGCACAAGAGGAAAAAGTGACAAGTGTGCAGGATATAAGAGAAAACAAAGTATAGTTTGAGGTATAATACTGCAATATGAGCTAGACATTTCAATGTCCTTCTGAGTGACTTTTCAACAGCTATGAGGGACACTTTCTTGCAGCAAAAGAAAGCATTGAAGAGGAGGGGGACCTATAAATATTATAAACGACGCTAGGGTGACCAGGCGTCCCGGGTTTGCCGGGACCGTGTAGTGAATCACCAGGAAGCAGATTAGAATAATTCTTCTTTTATTCACAACTCAAGTAGTACATATAAATAAGGTGCTGCCAGCTTGAAGGAGAACCCTGTAATGGCTTGCACTCTGAATACATTCTCTATGACATAAATACATTCTAAAATTGACATGGAATAGTTCTAATGAAACATTAAAGGAGCCACCTAACTATCTAATGAAATATGATGTAAACATCACTACACATCCTCCTCCTTAAAATAAAAAAAATAAAAAAAAACAGAAAATTATTCACACACAAAATCATCTAGGAATTTGGGAACAACAACATTTCTGCCACTTCTGGTACATGCCTTAGATTGCACATTTTCTGAAACAGATGACTTGGTTTCACATGAAATCTGAGATGAATCATAGTTAACATCTTTGGGTACAGAAGGAAGACATGACAAAGATGAAGAACATGGTTCTTCATTTCCATTCTCAGACTCTTCAGATAACCACTCAGACCCAACCAGAGGAATTAAAGATTGGCAAACATTATTGTCATTGTCAAAAGAATTTGTATTGGAATCAGAAGATTCAACAGGAGTCAACCACCAAAAATCACCAACATCACCCACATCCCTTTCCTCATTTTTGGAGAAGTCAGATCCTCTAGCAAAAGCAATTTTACTCATATGATGAATGGAACCATCATCCAACAAAACAGTGTTGCGCATCACTTTAGTAATGGTTTTTGGATCTGAAAAACGAGGTTGTGACTTACCAGTTTTTTTTTTTTTTTGCTGCGACGTTTGAACTCGCATCCACGAGCAAGGTACGTGGTTGAAAGTAAACAGGTCTCGTGTCAGGTTTTAAAACAATGCAGAGGCTTTAAATTATCTCAATGCCACTTTGACACACGCATCCCGCAGGCGCCTCATTCAATACTGCCGTACCTTCGAAAATGCCTTAGTTGGTGAAGGTCAATGTCCTCTTGAGACTGTGGCAGGAATTCCCTGAAGTCGTCTCTGCTACAGCGGTTGATCAAACGGAAAGATTCTCGGCGCTGTTAGCGCTGTTAGAAACATAAACAGAATCGCTTCCTTCTTTCTTTTCTTTTAAATACAAGGAAAGATCTTACTGCAATGTAGAGGACATCTCTGGAAAAACACGAAGAAATTTCTTTTAAAAAAAAACGAAGTTTTTTTTTTTTAAATTGTGGAAATGCGCTTGAAGTCACCAATGAAGCAGGAACACACAAATCTTCATTAATTCAGTAGTTTCCCTCGTCGCCAAATTTGTAGTGAATCACCAGGAAGCAGATTAGAATAATTCTTCTTTTATTCACAACTCAAGTAGTACATATAAATAAGGTGCT
Organism: Lissotriton helveticus; assembly: GCF_964261635.1. Classification (NCBI taxonomy): domain Eukaryota; kingdom Metazoa; phylum Chordata; class Amphibia; order Caudata; family Salamandridae; genus Lissotriton; species Lissotriton helveticus. The sequence goes on from NC_136059.1 coordinate 9,156,382, forward strand.
GCCAGCTTGAAGGAGAACCCTGTAATGGCTTGCACTCTGAATACATTCTCTATGACATAAATACATTCTAAAATTGACATGGAATAGTTCTAATGAAACATTAAAGGAGCCACCTAACTATCTAATGAAATATGATGTAAACATCACTACACACCGTCCCCGTTTCCCACCAGCTCTCCGCGCAGATTTCGACAATTTTGTCTCATGGCCCTGTTTTTAGAAGGGGTCGACTCAAACACGGAGAGGCACTTTATTAGGTGTTCTGAAGCTGTGTGTTGTAGAATACTCGGAGGCTTCCTGTGTACAAGAGCAGGTTCATTGCAGTCAAGAAACAGCAGGCATCTTCAACACAAGCTGGCCAGGCACAAACTGTCTCAACCTAGAATCCCAGGAAGAGTCAGAGCCATCTACATTCTGGAGTATGTGACATAAGGCAAAACAGAGGAAAAGCACGGAAACAAAGGTAGGATTAATATACAACACATCTTCTCTCGTTGAAAACAAAACAACATAAGAACCAAAAAAAAGAAACCTAACAATGAAATTGTTACATCCTGCGTTTCCTCTTTCTCTGTCCTACTTTAGTGTTTGTTATATCTTGTTCAGAATGCATCTATGATGTCACGCAGGGTTCTGATTGTGTATGCTTGGATTGAGAGTCAGTTACATCTGAGGCTGAGCAGGAGTCCATTTGCTCCTGGTGGGGTTTTTAATTGGATTACAGTTGAACCTACCTATTTCTGTATTATCAACTAATCTTCAATAAATCAGATCTATTTCTATCAACTGGATTCAAGGATCATCTTTTAATTGCTACAGAAATGAAACTTAAAACAGAAATAATCTAAAACAAAATATTAAGGCGATGAAAGGAACGCACCTCATCTCTTTGAACGAAAACTAATCACAACAGAAATCATTCAGATACAAAGGTGGTCTACGGCATCTTTGAGACCTGGAAATGGACAGGGAGGAACCAGGACAAGGAAAAGGAACAGATTGATTAGAGGGTCCACATCCAAGCTGGGAATCAGGAGTGTCACCCCCACCATCACCTCTCCCTAAAGTTTGTACAGGAACAGGTGCGGTAGGAGTGATAGAGCGCGCAGGTCACCCAACCAACAATTTTACCATATATGTATCAGGCCCATAAACATCAATTTATCATTCTTTATTAATCAGGCGACCTTACATTCTACTACCAGTAACCCTTGTTCCTTCCTATTTATTTCTACTGTACCCGACTTACCAATCCACCGTTACGGGTACCTATGATCACGATGGATCAGGGAGCTAGCTGTAAAAGAAAGGCAGATACCAAAATACTTTCTATATTTGCACTCAGGTAATAAACACAAACTCAAGAAGTTTTAAAAACCTTTATCTAAAATTCAGATTCAGTTTCAGAAAGCATAAGATTTACAGTAAGTAAGCAATCGATAACCAAGATTATTAAAAGCACGTATCCATAAAGGAAATAAATCAAGCCAACCATTTATGAATCTAAAGGAAGGTAAGAACAGGGAACATGATAATTTGAAATTTCAGAGATTGGACTTCAAATGGAATAACTAAAAGACGGGGAAAATTTAGGAACACACTAGAAAGTCGCTATTGGAAAAAATACCCCTGATATATGGGTAGGGAGAAGAACTTTAGTTTTATATTGCGAGACTCTGGAATACTAAACAACTATAGGGAAGGTAAAAGTGGAACACGCTATAATTCCAGAAACATAATTTCAGTCGGTTTAATCGGAGAAAAAGGTAAAACACATCTATATTCATAAACAGTAAGGAGAATTGTACTTAAGGAAAGGAAACATAGGAACATGCTAGAAAATAACAGATGTATGACCTTTCTCATTTAATAGTTTGCGGAAAGCATGGAAAATCAATATATGCAAAGGTATGTCTTTATTAAAGCAAAAGATAGACAGGTGCAGAGTAGACTTTTCAGCACGATATTTACCTAGTATGGTGTAAAGACCAACCCTGGCCACAGGTCAGTTAAGGACAGGAGAAACCCCAAGGAAGGACAGTCATCAGTAGGACAGCAGGTGCAGAATGGACACCCCAGGACAGGACAGGAAACCCAGATTAGGATCAGGACAGGACCACCAAGGTAAGACCAGCACCCGCAGTTCGGAAGAAACGCCTGCGCTCCACCCTCTCTGCAGCTACCAGTCAGAACCCCGAATGGGTTAGCGAATTCCCCAGCAAAGTGCTCCGCCAGCACTTAGGTCTCTCAACAAAAGACCCTTGAGTCTATGGAAATTACGGACAGAGTGCTCCGCAGCTCTCTGTATCAATCACCTATTGAGTGCGTTGGGTCAGTGACAGGTCAGATATTCGGACAAGTTGGACAATTTTTCTAGCTAAACCAAGGCTAGTTATACTGTTTTCGGGTCAGTGTACCACCCCCCAAATGTTGCAAGTGTCAGAATCCCCAATTTCGATTTGGTCCCCAAGTAGGATAGGTCAACACACCAACCACATTTCATTTCTACAAGCTTACATTTGCATAATATGGGACTGCCTATTGAATTTGGGGTTCCCATGACCTAACTTTCTACATTACAATAGAGTATCTATGAATTATGATACATTTAGAACAGTTCAGCTTCTTCTTCTAGGCGAAGGTGCATCTTCCCAGGCACATCTTGGCTGGGACCTTGTGTTGGCACCGCTTCAATGTCACCGGCAGAAGACTGTCATGCGCAGAAAGACTGTTCAATATGGAATCACGAGTGTTCCTCGGCCCCATTGAATATGATGCATGTAAAGTAAGCGAAATTTAGAAACACAGAATAAATGAATACACTGTATACCATGAATAACTACTCTATACCCCTTACTTTATAATAACTATAGTGTTAGGATTAATGCAGAACAAACAATCTTTGCAAAAGCAGCTTTGCAAGCACGGAGCATATGAGAAGACAAAGCGGCCATTTTAGCTATACTGCGCATGAGCAAACATTTCCCACCAGAACTGCGAGTACGTCACATCACGTGAGTGTGACCAACGCATGCGCAGACTAAATTCCCGCGAAGCAGCGGCCATCTTTAGTGGCAAGCGTTATTACGTTTTAGTAAACACATAGGCAAGCATCGCTAGGACACCCCAATGTCAGAATAACGGGGAAATTAGTAAGACAAACAGGTTGGGTTAATCTATTATAGTTATTCGAGGTTCATGAGTTCAAGCAAGTCGCGTATCGTGCGAATCCTTGCTCCATCAATCCCCTCTTTGATGATATTTACTATCATCAGAAAACCAATGGAATCAGATGCCAACTTTTCACACCTTGCCCAATTCAATCTCTTCCAACATTCTATTCAGCTTTTCTTTAGTTTCTTTATTAGGGTGAGAATTTTTCACCCTTTTATAAATCTGATTATTCAGTTCCTCTAATTCAAGTTCATCCACGTTCCGTTTCACACCTCTTCTATTCACAGTGTATTTCTTTTGGTGTTTGCTACATTTGCAACAGACAAATATGAGGAATATGAAAAAACCTATTCCTGCAATTGGCATCAGTACCTTAAACAAAAGACCTTTACCTAAACTGGAAAACCAATGACCTACAGCGGAGAGACCATCAGTAAGTCTCTTCCAGGCACTATCAACCTCCAGTGGTTTGAGTTCCTTTTCCAAATTTGTAATGTTCCTTACATACCTTTTGATTTGCACACTTTTATCCGGTATGTAAGTGCAACAATGTTGCGCTTTCAACATTCTACAGACTCCGCCCTCTTTTGCTAATAAGGTGTCAAGAGCAAGTCTGTTTTGCAAAACCATAGATCTGATCGCAACCATTTCGGTATTGATCATCAGAAATCCACTAGCAGTGTCGGTAGATAACCGATCCACTACTGTTGACAATTTGCAAATTCTGTGTGTGTTCAGAACCACTCCCACTGCAGGTATCAATGCACTAAATATACTACCCACTATTTCCCCTATGCTTTCTCTTTTACTACGCACTAAGCCATTAGTGTTTTCACTGCTTCCAGCAATTTCCTTCACATGGTATATTTTCGGGAAGACAATGCCAAAATAGCAGCTTCCATACCAGTGATCCGGCAATTTGAAATAAGCCTTGTTTCCACATATTTAATACATTCCGGGAAACACAGGTTCTGACCCATTTTTGAAACCTCACCCTCCAATTACCTTGTAATTGTGTTCACATTGACTGGAACCAATGAAAATGTTATTATAATAACTAGTCTTTTCTCGGTGAAGACAAAGTTTCCCTTTTCTCTCGAAATCCAGCAACAAAGCAGGATTAGCCCCACCATTTAAGGTGCTTCCCATGTTTTCAGCCCACTTAGGAGTTTTCTGCCTTTTATCATTTGCCTTTCTTTGGGAACTTTCTCTTCTTTTCTCTGCCATGTTTAGAAACATTTTCTCTTGTTCATGTAATAAACAGGTCAAGTTATTTCTATGTGCTTCACCTAAATCTATGGTACCTATAGTCAGAAAGTATTCTCCCATATAACGTGTTACGTCACTTTTGGTATGTACAGGGTTCAGATTTCCACGTATAGGAAGTTCAGAAAATATCACGTCTGAGTGAGAGTAATAGTACTGTAACGGTCCTCTTTTATAGAATAAGCTAGCTAAAATGCTACAAGAAATTCCATATGTTAGTGGCAAGTGATGGTAGGTCACTCCCTCAGCTACAGAAGTGGGTAGCTTCATGCAAACATAACAGTCTTCTATTTCCATGGTTTCTACATAATGCACTAAAAGGTATGCGAATACATTCAAATGAGTCCTGTTCTTGATTCCGTGATAATGTAGTCCTTCCTCATCTGATGCCTCTAAGTCCATTTTAGTTTGTCTAACGCTAAGTGCTTTCTCATGTCCTTCTACATTTTGTGTTGTCAGTTCTTCAGTGTCTTTTGTCACAATCTTTGTAGAGTCAATATTAGTATCTTTACTCATCATATAAGGAATAGTAATTGTTAGTCCTATCCATAATATTAATACTAAAGCTACACTGCATACACATACTTTACAGCATGTTTTCAACAATTGCGTCTAGGTCTTCCATTCACATTTGAATCAGACATTTCTGCTCAAAAGAAGCTTTCCAACCCCTCTTTGTAACTCTGCACAGGTTGCTTACAATAAGCAATTTCAGGTTGGTTCTTCTTCTTCGGCAGACTGGTCAGCCGTCAGTTCTTCGTCACTTTCGTCAGTTATATCAAGATCCTCAAATTCCTCCAACACCAGGTAAGTTTATTCAGGATCCTGATACTCTTCGTTCTGTCTTTTTATTCGATCACTTCTTCGCTTGGAGTTCTCTCCAGTTTGCTCAGTTTTACTGGAACCTTGTTTTCTTTGCTCAAGTTTTTCTTCTACTGTTTTCAGTCTCAATCTCAGTCTTTTGATGTATCTTGGTTCTCGATTCTTTTTCTTGAAACTTTTGACTGGCACTGTGGTTTGGCTTTCTTCTAATGCTCTCTTATTTTCATTCGGTTGTGGCACGTCTGCTTCCTCTTTTTCCCTTTCTATCTGACTAGTCCCAGGTCTTATTTCGGTTTCTTCTGCCTGGTTGCTAAGCTGGCCTTGTTCAGGTGTATACTGGATTTGACTTTTGGATGTTTCAGTTTCTGTGTCCTGAACACATTCGTCTATTTCTATCTGATCCTGTTCAAGCACTTCGAACCTTTGATTTTCTTCCGCTTGAACTTTCGCCCTAATTTCTGTCTGTCCCTTTTCAATCTCCGGAGTTCTTGGAGGTGTGTCGATCACCTATTCTGTTCCTATCTGACCTTCTTCCTCATCAGATTTGACATGGATTTCGATAATCTGATTGTCTCCCTCTACTCCTGCCTCCTCCTCACTTTTCCACTCTCTGTCTGAGTAAGTTTGGCTTCTGGTTCTTATGGGATCAAATGTCAGGTCGATTATAGGTATCCACTCATCTTGAATGGTGCTCGGTTGTTCGTCATCAGCTACTTCAGGACCAATGTCTGGAGACCCCTCAGCTGGACAACCTTCAGCGTCAGTTTCTTCGTCTTCCGTTACCTTCTTGGTATGGCTGGCATGGATCCACTTTGGCACACCGGCACACTTCACCGCTGTTGTGGTCACCAGAATCACTTGTCTTGGTTTTCCCCACTTCGGTGCAAGGCAACTTGAAAGGGTGTGTTTCTTGAGTACCACCCAATCACCTGGATTCAAATTATGGACTGGAGTTGCTGGACTGGCGACGGCGTCTTCCCCAATCTGGTGAGAGATAGAACGCACTTGGTCACCCAGATGCTTGCAGTACTCAAGTACCAAATCATCAGAAATGCTTATCAGTTTGTGTCCTGGTACCCATGCTTGTCTCATTACTCTTCCCATCAGGATCTCATGGGGACTCAGGCCTGTATTTCGGTCTGGAATACTTCGGATTCCCATCAGAACAAGATGTAAAGCCTCTATCCAGTTCATGCCAGTAGATTCACACATCTTCCCTAATCTCGACTTGATAGTGCCATTCAGTTGTTCCACCACTCCAGAAGCCTCTGGACGATATGCACAGTGCAGTTTTTGTGTAATTTTGAATGCTTCACAGATCTGACCAATTATTTCATTCTGAAAATGCCCACCTCTGTCTGATTCAATTGTGACTGGAACCCCGTACCTAGGTATTAGTTCTCGTAGTAACAATTTGCCCACAGTGATGGCATCATTTTTCTTTGCCGGATAAGCCTCTACCCACTTTGAAAATAGGCAAACAATGACAAGGACATATCTCATTCCTTTACAAAGGGGTAACTGAATGAAGTCAATTTGTAATCTTGTAAAAGGACCTCCTGCTTTCCCAATTTTACCTAGTGCAACTACTGTTTTCTTCCCAGCATTGTATTGCTGACATGTCAAGCACCTCTGACAGAGTGCCTCTGCTACTTTCCTGAACTTCAAGTTGAACCATGTCTGCTTGAAAACACGAACCATGGCATCCCTACCAATGTGTGCATCTCCATGTATTAACCTGGCCATAGGAGCAAGCAAGCTGTCAGGCAACACAGGCATACCATCAGGGCAAACTATATCACCATCCTCGTTCCTCTGTTGACAACCAAACTTTCTCCATCTTCTCTTTTCCTTCAGTCCTGCTGCACTTTGTAAATCTCTCAATTCCTCCCATGTTGGCACATTCTCAAACACCATAAGTTGGCAGCTGTTTCCATTTCCCCCCAATATGATATTGATTGACATTTGATGTCTTGCACAATGTTGGGCTAGTTGGTCAGCATATCGATTACCTACTGTCACATTGTCATCGCCAGATTTGTGAGCAGCACAATTGACCACTGCCAAATCTTTTGGTAACTGGATTGCTTCCAGTAATTCCTGTACCACTTTTCCATTTCTGATAGAAGTACCTGAAGAAGTCAGGAACTCTCTTTGCAGCCACAATTGGCCGAAGTCATGCACAACCCCGTAACCATACTGACTGTCAGTGTATATGGTTACTCTTTTGTTTTTCCCAACTTTACAGGCTCTTGCCAATGCAATCAATTCGGCTACTTGTGCAGACTTTATTCCAAATAGATAGGATGCTTCTACAGCACGTGATACTGTGACAACAGCATAGGCAGCACTTAGGCCTCCATTCTCATGTCTCAGACATGAGCCATCTACAAACAGCTCGTAATCTTCTACAGGCAGGGGCGTTTCTTTGATATCTGGGCGTGGTTTGGTACTAAACTCAGTCAGGTCAATGCAGTCATGCTCGACCTCTCCTTTCGCTTTAGCAATTAGTGAGTCTGGTAATAGGGTTGCTGGATTCAATATGTTACACCGAGTAATGGTTACATTTGCAGCACCTACAAGAATCCTCTCATATTTAGTCAGCCGACTAGGTGTGAGATACTTGGTTTTAGTTCTGCTCAGTAAGATTACAACTGCATGTGGAACATATACAGTTACAGGATGTCCCATAATGATGGATTCGCCCTGTTCAAGACTCATGCAAGTTGCAGCTACTGCTTTCAGACATCCGGGTAATCCAGCAGCCACTGGATCCAAAGTAGCAGAGAAGTATGCTACTGGACGTCTAGTCAAACCATGCTCTTGAGTTAGGACTGACAATGCATAATTGTCTCTTGTGTCACAAAACAGTGCAAATTCTTTCGAATAATCAGGCATTCCTAAAGCGGGGGCTGTACATAGACATTCTAGTAATTTAGTAAATGCTGTCATGTTTTCCTCATCCCATTCCACTGGGTCCTTTGCTCCTTTCTTTGTCATTTTTATCAATGGCTTTGCTAGGACTGCAAATCCCACAATCCATTGTCTGCAGTATCCTACAACTCCAAGGAACATTCTGATCTCTTTCTGAGTATTGGGTAATTGCATGTTTCGAATTATTCTGATTCTTTCTGAAGTAACTTTCCTGATACCCTTTTCTATCTGGTGCCCCAGATATTTTACTGAATTGGTACAGAACTGCAGTTTGTCAGGTGATACTTTGTGTCCTCCTTCACCTAGATGGTTCAGTAAGGCAATGGTGTCAATAACACAGTCTTTCTGACTTTTAGACGCCACCAAGAGGTCATCTATATATTGTACCAAAACTGATTCTCCAGGTAAAACCAGGGATTCAAGGCACTTTTCAGAATCTGATTAAATATTGAGGGGCTTTCTGTATACCCCTGAGGGACGCGATTCCAGACGAACACGTGACTGTCGAATTCAAATGAGAATAGAAATTTGCTGTCTGGATGCAATGGAATCGAAAAGAATGCGTGACACAGGTCAATAACGGTAAACCATTCAGCATTCCAGGGAATCTGATACAGGATCACTGCTGGGTTCGGAATAATAGGACAGCAAGGAATAACGATTTTATTTACCTTTCTTAGGTCCTGCACTACTCTGTACTTCGCACTAGGTTTCTTGATTCCGATTATGGGCGAGTTGCAAGGACTACTCAACACTTCTTGTATGATGTTTGCTTCTAGCAATCTTTTTATTTCAATGGCAACTCCTGCTTTCACTTCTGCACTCATCTTGTATGGTTTAGTATTTGGGTAAACTGCATCTTCTTTTATGGCTATTTTAATTGAGTCAACATTTGCCAGTAATCCTACATCTTTTCCAGTAAAGTCCCATACTTCTGGTTTCACTGTCTGTTGGAGTTCCTCAGGTAAGTCTTGTATAGTCAGTCATTTAATTTCTGAGTCAGGTCTTATTAACATTAATTTGTATATTCCATCTTCGTCTGGGGTTTGTATTTCGACGCCCTTTGGTGTGCAAAAGATAGTATAATTCATTTTGCTCAACAAATCACGTCCCAGTAAGTTTACAGGACTGGAATCACAAACTACAAATCTATGCATTTCCTTGAAATTCCCTATTGTAATCTCCATGGGCTCAGTAACTGGGGTACTAATCAATTGATTACATACACCCACCACTTGGATTGCTTCTCCCGAGAGGGGTAGGTTTGGAACGTCTGCTGTTCTTACAGTAGAACGGGTAGCACCAGTGTCCAACAGAAAGGTGACATCATTTCCTTCAACCTTTCCTTCAATGTATGGCTCTGACTGGTCCACCGGCAAGGAGGCGCCAAGTACATACTCCTCGTCCTCCCCCCTCAGGCCCCGTCTGTAAGGTTCATCACAGAGGAAAGTATCATTCAACAGAAATTGCGAAGTTGCTGCATTTCTATCCTCTTTTCCTCCCCAAATTTCTATGTCTTCACCCTGTTGTGCCTTTCCCTTAAAATTCGGTCTAGGTGCACGGGCAACTGACTCAATTTTACCTGTTGCTGGATCTTTCTTGGTTTTTCATTCTGCGTCTGTGGATTTAAATCATTAGTTTGGGGGTTACTATTTTGTGCGTATGGACACTCGTCTCTCCAGTGCCCTATCTGTCCGCACCCGTGACAGGGGAACTTCTTTTTAGCTTCCTCTCGGCTCATTTTTACTTTGGGCTTTCCTCCACCCTCAGAACCTTGGTTTTGGGTATTACTATTCATTTTACTTAACTGCTTTTCCTGTTGCTCAGCTAATTGTACTTGTGCCCACATGACCTTTTCTTTTAAGGCCTTTCTTTTTTCAGCCATCTCATCTCACCGTATTTGGCATACCTTAAAACTTCATCAATTTTCTTAGACTGCCAACAAATTTTATTGTCTTTGATCCATTGACAAATTTCAGGTCTTAAACCGTTTACAAACCTGTAAATGAAGTGTGTCATATCCTTCATCTCAATGTTATCTATGCCGCTGTACGTTTTGAACACCTGTAACAGTCTTTCTTAATAGGAATGCACAGTTTCATCTCTATCCTGGGTGGTTCTATCTATTCGGGTCCAATCAGTTTCCTTTGCAAGCTCTTTCCCTTTCAGATGTAACATTACTTGATGGTATTTTGTCATTACCTCATCGGAAGGAGCTCCTGTAATAGGGTTCCTCAGGTATTCCTCACTAGGCCAACCAATGGCAATTTTACATTCTTTCCACAAATCTACGGGAACTACGATATCGAAAAACCCATCCAGATCTTTCCACAGGCATTTTTGTACTTTCACAAACCTTTCTACCTGTCTGTACCACTCTACGGGCTTTTCTTGTAATTTCGGAAAATCATTTGTAAAGGACACAATATCCTGTCGAGACCATGGAACGTGTACATACTTTCCTCCTGGCACTTCTCGCATAGGATATAATTGCTCTGGCTTGTCAGCTTCCTTTAAAACGAACTCTGAAGCCATCTGTTTGGATCTAATCTCATTTTTCTTTGCCCACCTGGCTTTCCATTTTTCTAATTCTCCCCATTTTTGCAACAGGTTCAATAATTCCTTGATCTGTACCTTCTTTCCGGATACATTCATATTTTCCAGATCTTTGTCTGAGAATTCTGCTCTGTAGGGTTTCTGTAATTACTTTGATTTTCCAATATCTATTCCCATACTAGCTGCGGTGTCTGTTAACTTCTCATGGAACACTCTGGTATTACGGGTAATACTCTTACAGATAAAAAGCAGCTCTTCTTCAGAATAGGTATTTAGTCTGTCTAACCCCACATTTCCAGCAATCAGTTCTTCCAATTCTATTCTCAATTTATAAATATCTAATGGTTTTGACTGGGGATTTTGTTTCTCTAATTCTCTACTCCATCTCTCAATCTCTTCAGGAGTCACTACTGTGACACTTTTAGTACCTGAAGTTGATTCCATTTGAATTTCTCCGGAAGAGAAAGGAGTGTGTCTTCTCTGCGAACTCCTTCCTGGTTCCCTGATCGGCAAATCCATTAAAGAAACTTCAGATTCACATTCACTCGTTTGATCATCTACAATTAAGGGCTCTTTTCTCGGCTGCACTACAGTTGGGGTAATTATCGGAGTCTTTGGACTCCCCTGTTTATCCCCATGCAAAGGAACAACTGGTCCGATAGTTACTGGGATTGTCAAAGCTTCAGGGCTTGTATTTAGCTGGGAGATTTTCTGTATTATTTCGGTTCTTTGTTTAGCTAGAGCCTCTCGCTCCTTTTCCTGCAATATCCTTTCCAAGGAATTCTCATGCAATACCTGCGGAGTCAAACTTGGGGCATAACTCGGGGCAGTAGGATGCGTCATACTCGGTCCTTCACCGTAATTAGGTTTCGGGAACAGGCTTCCTGTGCTTAAGGATCTTGGTTCTTTCTTATAAGGAGGTCTTGGGCAGAAGTCTCTCTCACCTGGATATCTTGACTCTTCACTAAAGGGTGGTCTTAAACAAGTATCTCGAGCACCTATAGGTCTCAAACCCTCATTATAAGGAGGTGGGTTCTTCATCAATATTTCCTCCAAATAATCATCATCTGAATCCCCACTGGTCACTAAATGTTTAGTTTTCTCTGTCCTTTTCTCTCCCATAGGTTCTCCTAGTGCCATCATAGGATACAGTCCTTCTACTATCATGTTCTGTCTCCATTGTATCATCTTTTTCTCTCTGGTTTCTTGCTTCAATTTTGGATACCATTTCGTTAACCCTTTGTCCATTCGGGGCTTATCTCTCTCAAAAGCCTCTATTTCCCATTCCTCTAAAGCTTCGTACTGGGTCAATCTAGGTCTAGGATGTAAGTCATTCATTCGGGTTCTCAAATTAAAAAGAATCCTGCCATTAAATGTACCTTCCAATGGAAAAGCCAAAATTCCATCATCCTTTGTGTACTCCGCCCAATTTTCCAACCATACACACAAGTGGTACCCTTTATCAAACATCATGAAAGATGCAGGAGTGTTAGGTGGCGGAATAACAACACCTTCTCTAGTTTTAATAGGTTTGTCCTTTTTGAAATAATTCTTCACTCTGTTTACAAGGGTCAATTTTCTCTTATTTCCGTACATTATGCTGGTGTTATGACCCTTCCAATGATCTTTTCCAAACCCTAAGTGTCTTGGATCAGGTCTAGTCTCTGGCCTATACGTATGCCACATACAATTTCCTGCGAGCGACTTTGTTTACAAAAAAGCACTCCCAATCCAAATGCGTCTTTTATTTTGGTGCAACCAATAAACTGCACGATTTCAAATGATCTCGACCAATGGGTGCGCGGCCTTTTCGCGAGACAGGTTCTCACGCTTCGGCATTCACCCCTCCTTTACAATTCCAGCTCCGCTACAAACCCGCTGTTTCTACCAATACCAGCGCGGCACTGAGTGACGTCAGCGAAGCTCCGCAACTGACTCCCTCCTTCACAAGGTAACAGAAACTTAATTTCTCTCTTAAAGTGCAAGTGCTTTAGTTAATTTAACAACGAAAACACATTCGCCACTGTACTCGAGTGTCTAGAAAGGAAAGATTTGTTTCGCTGCAAGTAAACCTTTTCTGTCTACTTTTCATACACTACGGATAGATCTCTTCTGCCTACCCTTCATTCAAGCATTAGGGAACCTGCTACTTCTTTGACTCATCCACTCTGTCCGGGATATATACTAAGTGTAAAGTTTCACTAGGGAACCCTTTTGCTACCACCCAAGCTTAGAAGAATCTGCTTCTCCTTCCGTGTGACCCTTACTAGGTTATATCACAATAGAAGTTTTGCCAGCGAACTCTTCGCTACCATTTATTCAGACATACATTCAGAAAACCCTAATTAGTGCTTCCAGTTCTGCCTAACCTGCACCAAATTTCCTTGAGCCAATGACCTCACCTCGGCGTGGATTCTCCTCACCACCCGCTATTCAATTCCCCGGGGATTCCAGACAAACATATAACAATCACTAACGAGTTTTGTTAAAACATATATCAATATAGCAGCAAAAAAAACAATTTAAAACATTTCATAATTTTTAAAGCAAAAATATTTTCACGTGATTGATCAATCTAGCAGCAATAAAATGTTCACAGTTTAGCAGCAAATAACCATTTAGCAGCATCCAACCTACCTAGCTATCTTAACTAGTCCTACCTTACTTTAACTAGTTCCTAACCATACCTCTGCTACCAGAAAATTACTGATAGAGTACGCAGGTCACCCACCCAACAATTTTACCATATATGTTTTGGGCCCATAAACATCAATTTATCATTCTTTATTAATCAGGCGACCTTACATTCTCCTACCAGTAACCCTTGTTCCTTCCTATTTATTTCTACTGTACCCGACTTACTAATCCACTGTTACGGGTACCTATGATCACGACGGATCAGGGAGCTAGCTGTAAAAGAAAGGCAGATACCAAAATACTTTCTATATTTGCACTCAGGTAATAAACACAAACTCAAAAAGTTTTAAAAACCTTTATCTAAAATTCAGATTCAGTTTCAGAAAGCATAAGATTTACAGTAAGTAAGCAATCGATAACCAAGATTATAAAGAGCACGTATCCATAAAGGAAATAAATCAAGCCAACCATTTATGAATCTAAAGGAAGGTAAGAACAGGGAACATGATAATTTGAAATTTCAGATATTGGACTTCAAATGGAATAACTAAAAGACAGGGAAAATTTAGGAACACACTAGAAAGTCGCTATTGGAAAAAATACCCCTGATATATGGGTAGGGAGAAGAACTTTAGTTTTATATTGCGAGACTCTGGAATACTGTACAACTATAGGGAAGGTAAAAGTGGAACACGCTATAATTCCAGAAACATCATTTCAGTCAGTTTAATCGGAGGAAAAGGTAAAACACATCTATATTCATAAACAGTAAGGAGAATTGTACTTAAGGAAGGGAAACATAGGAACATGCTAGAAAATAACAGATGTATGACCTTTCTCATTTAATAGTTTGCCGTAAGCATGGAAAATCAATATATGCAAAGGTATGTCTTTATTAAAGCAAAAGATAGAAAGGTGCAGAGTAGACTTTTCAGCACGATATTTACCTAGTATGGTGTGAAGACCAACCATGCGATACAAAAGGGGATGATGGACGGAGCATTTGAACAAATCAAACACTCACCCCCAGTCAACAGATCTGGGTTTAATCCATCACCATTCTTTAGTTCACTCAGCCACCCCAGTTCAGACATGGCTATATGCAAATCAGTCTGACCCTGTGCCTCATGGGAACAGTCCAGCCCGAACTGCCAAGCCATGTCTTCCCTGGACCGGAAACAAGCATCCTGGGACCGGTTTCGGATTCATAATCCTCATCAGCCAGGCTATCTTGAATCCAGTGGCCAAGTGAACAAGGGACTCACGTCTGAGCATATCCTGCCACACTTAGGCGAACAAAGGGAGCTAGCTGTAAAAGAAAGGCAGATACCAAAATACTTTCTATATTTGCACTCAGGTAATAAACACAAACTCAAAAAGTTTTAAAAACCTTTATCTAAAATTCAGATTCAGTTTCAGAAAGCATAAGATTTACAGTAAGTAAGCAATCGATAACCAAGATTATAAAGAGCACGTATCCATAAAGGAAATAAATCAAGCCAACCATTTATGAATCTAAAGGAAGGTAAGAACAGGGAACATGATAATTTGAAATTTCAGATATTGGACTTCAAATGGAATAACTAAAAGACAGGGAAAATTTAGGAACACACTAGAAAGTCGCTATTGGAAAAAATACCCCTGATATATGGGTAGGGAGAAGAACTTTAGTTTTATATTGCGAGACTCTGGAATACTGTACAACTATAGGGAAGGTAAAAGTGGAACACGCTATAATTCCAGAAACATCATTTCAGTCAGTTTAATCGGAGGAAAAGGTAAAACACATCTATATTCATAAACAGTAAGGAGAATTGTACTTAAGGAAGGGAAACATAGGAACATGCTAGAAAATAACAGATGTATGACCTTTCTCATTTAATAGTTTGCCGTAAGCATGGAAAATCAATATATGCAAAGGTATGTCTTTATTAAAGCAAAAGATAGAAAGGTGCAGAGTAGACTTTTCAGCACGATATTTACCTAGTATGGTGTGAAGACCAACCATGCGATACAAAAGGGGATGATGGACGGAGCATTTGAACAAATCAAACACTCACCCCCAGTCAACAGATCTGGGTTTAATCCATCACCATTCTTTAGTTCACTCAGCCACCCCAGTTCAGATATGGCTATATGTAAATCAGTCTGACCCTGTGCCTCGTGAGAACAGTCCAGCCCGAACTGCCAAGCCATGTCTTCCCTGGACCGGAAACAAGCATCCTGGGACCGGTTTTGGATTTATAATCCTCATCAGCCAGGCTATCTTGAATCCAGTGGCCAAGTGAGCAAGGGACTCACGTCTGAGCATACCCTGCCACACTTAGGGCGAACAAAGCGATACAAAAGGGGATGATGGACGGAGCGTTTGAGCAAATCAAACACTCACCCCCAGTCAACTGATCTGGGTTTAATCCATCACCATTCTTTAGCCCACTCAGCCACCCCATTTCAGACATGGCTATATGCAAATCAGTCTGACCCTGTGCCTCATGGGAACAGTCCAGCCCGAACTGCCAAGCTATGTCTTCCATGGACCGGAAACAAGCATCCTGGGACTGGTTTCGGATTCATAATCCTCTTCAGCCAGGCTATCTTGAATCCAGTGGCCAAGTGAGCAATGCCAAGCCATGTCTTCCAGGACAGGAAACCCAGATTAGGATCAGGACAGGACCACCAAGGTAAGACCAGCACCCGCAGTTCGGAAGAAACGCCTGCACTCCACCCTCTCTGCAGCTACCAGTCAGAACCCCGAATGGGTTAGCGAATTCCCCAGCAAAGTGCTCCGCCAGCACTTAGGTCTCTTAACAAAAGACCCTTGAGTCTATGGAAATTACGGACAGAGTGCTCCGCAGCTCTCTGTATCAATCACCTATTGAGTGCGTTGGGTCAGTGACATGTCAGCTAATCGGACAAATCGGACAATTTCTCTAGCTAAACCAAGGCTAGTTATACTGTTTTCGGGTCAGTGTACCACCCCCCAAATGTTGCGAGTGTAGGAACCCCCAAATACATTTACAACCTTTTTTTAACAAAGTTCTCAAAGGTAAGGTCTTCTCAGAAAATTTCTCCACAAATTTTGAATAATATTCAATCAATCCCATGAATGAACGCAATTGGTCCTTATCCCACGGACAAGGGGCAGAACGTATTGCCTCAAGGAGATCTCTCTTTGGTTTAACCCCGTTAGCCGAAATTTCATGTCCTAAGTATTCAATGTCTTGAACAAGAAAGGAGCACTTCCCCTTACGCAAGGTAAGACCAGTGTCCCAAATCCTATGTAACACATTCTTAAGGACATGATTATGATCGGCCACCGAATCTCCAAAAATCAAGATGTCATCCTGAAAAAACACTACGTTCTTTAATCCCTTAAAAATTTCACTGACTAACCGTTGGAATACACTCGCTGCCGATATCAAACCGAAGGGAAGGCGAGTGAATTGGAAGATTCCCTCCGGAGTGATAAAGGCAGTGAGGTGTTTTGAGGACTCGTGAAGCTTGATCTGATGGTAAGCACTCTTCAGGTCAAGCTTAGAAAAGTATTTGGCTCCCTGAAGAGTGGTCACCATCTCAGAAATATTGGGCAAGGGAAATGTGTCCGCGACAACACACTTATTCAATGCCCTGAGGTCAACACAGAACCTTAATTTTCCATCAGCTTTTTTAGAAATGACCACAGGAGAAACCCATGCTGATGCTTCTGTTGGTTCTATCACTCCAGATTGAAGCATTTCCTCAATTAGGAGTTTCACATCATCACGAATAGAAATGGGAACCCTTCTCACACGATGCTGCACAGGTAAGCTATTCTTCTTAAGTCTAATGAGGTGAGAATAACCTCTCAGTTCACCAAGCTCATCTCTAAACACAGATCCAAATTTGTTTAGGATACATTCAATAGAATCATCTTCCACAACCATAATTTGATTTTTTGCCCTAGGGTTGATAACAATATAAAGATCGTATTGATGTACCCAACCAAGGATGGGAGGACCATCAATAGAGACGTACACCTTACCAAATGTAGATCTCTTCTCAAAGACAATTTCAGGCTCAAAGAAACCAAGAATTTTGATCTTTTGACCGTTAAAACCCTTAGGAGAAATATCACTCTCCTTCAAGTTTAAGCCCTCCCAGAAAGTGTCAAAAAAAGACTTAGGTATGATAGTATGACGCGACCCTGTGTCCACCATCAATGACACTTCATGAGAGTCAATCTTGAACACAGCCTTTGGTCTGTTCTGTCTTGGATCCTCACTAATCACACCGACTTCATCGACCACCAAAAGTCTTTCCGCTTCAGTCACGGTGTCAGATTCGTAGTCATCCACAGTAGCCACTCTTTGCTTAGATTTAGCCTTACACATTTTAGAGAAATGTCCAATTTTACCGCACTTCAGACACTCCTTGTTGGCAGCGAAGCAAAATCTTGCGTCAGATGAATGGCTACTGCTTCCACATCTATTGCAAAATTTATTCGTAGTGAAACTTTTTTTTACTGGAAGTCTGGGTTTGTTTTTAACCACAGCAATATTATCTCCACTGCAATGCTCACACTCTGCTAAGCTTTTGCTATCAGAGACAACAGAGACTTCTTGTTGAGGACACGATTTATGAGAATCTAGAACCTTCATGCATTTGCTAGACTCTTCAATACCCTTCACTAAATTAATGGCATCCTTTAAAGAAGGATTCTTCGCCGCCCATAGTCTCTCCTGAATCTTTTTATTTGGGTAGGTAAGTATACTTGTAAAGCGCACTGTTACTCCATCACGGAGTGTCCTGGCGCTGTATACCGCTGGGGAACCCGTCCTGGCTTTCCCTGTGAGATGGTCCCTCCTGGGCACCTCCAAATTGAAGCTAGGCATCCCCGGCGCTGATGGGGCCGTTGTGGAGATTAAGCAAGCTATTGCCCAGAGTTGAACCCATGGTTAGCGTAGGCACCTCGGTGAGAATTATCGAGTCCGTGGACATTGACCCAAGACCCTGCCGCGTCGGGAATTGAACCCTGGTCCTGGGCTGATCTCTGCTTCAGGGTCTGCCGCCTCTAACCAGTGAGCCACACCTCTCCACTATTGAACAATTAGTTGAACTCTTATAAGTTCGTCGTTCATAGCACCGAACTTACATTTAACAGACAATTCTCTGAGTCGAGTCACAAAGTCATCTATGGACTCTGAGTCCTTTTGGCGCTGAGTATAAAACTTATAACGGTTCATAACTAAATTTTCCTCCTTTGAGAATCTGACCTCAAGCCTTGCAACAGCCTCCTTAAACTCATCAGGCATTTCCTGACCATTAGCTCTCCAAACTATCGGTAAAAATCTGAATACTCTCTGTCCTTCTTTGCCAAGAGTGCTCAAAAGAATAGCCTTTTTCCTCTTTGCAGAAAACTCTTGTCCATCTAATACAGGGGTACTCAAAGTACGGCCCGCGGGCCAGTGGCGGCCCGCCTGGCCTTCCTTGGCGGCCCGCGGACCTGCTTTCCATTATACCAACGTTTTTCCCCGGAAGTTAGTAAACCGAGAAGATGGCCGCAGGAACATACGTAGTGAATACGTATACAATACCTATTCACTACGTTTGCTCCTGCGGCCATCGTCTCTGCTTACTGCTTGCCTCTAATTGGCCTGTCTCTGTGACGTTACATACGGCACCCGACTGGCGCGAACCACAGGTCCTTTAAAAGTCAGCTGTAACTAGCGCTTTTACAGCTGACTTTTAAAGGACCTTTCGGAAGCTTCCTGGATCCATGGTGACGACGTCCTTGCAGCCCGCTGCCCCGGAGAATCTTTGCAGCAGCCTTCTAGTCGGAGAATATTCAGAGTTCCTTTCCCCCCCGGGAACGTGTTCTGATTCTTGCCGCCCGCCATGCTTCTGACCCCTCCTCGGTCCTCTTGTTTCCACCTCCCCACCCACACCCACTATCATTAGGGGTGTTAGGAAAACAAATTGTGAGCATGGGGGTGTCTGTTTTGAGGCACAAGCCAGCACTCGCCTGTGTGAAAGGTCTTTCTACGGAGGTCGCAAGGGCCTGGCTCGTGCCTCAAAACAGACACCTCCATGCTCACAATTTGTCTTCCTAACCTGCAGGTATGTGTCCTGAGTCTTGCCGGCCGCCATGCGTCTAACCCCGCATCTTCGGTGACCCCGCATATTCCTTGTTTCCCTCCTCGGTCCCCTTGTTTCCACCTCCCCACCCACACCCACTATCATTAACGCTGTTTTGAAAACAAATTGTGAGCATGGAGGCGTCTCCCACCTCACGGGGATGCCGAGGTAAACACCGCAGCCACTAAGACAATGCACACTCCTTCCAGCCGGTGTTAATAGCTTCTTCAAAGTTTTTATTCTTTTTTCATTGTTTTGCTTCTCAATTGGACTGAGAGCAAATAACAGTGCATCAGGAAAAAAACGACTGGCGCTTTTCGGCCAGAGGCCTTCGTTCGTCTCATAGAATGTAAAGTGCAGAGTGTATTAAAAGGGGCTTAACCAACCCCTCCATCCACCATCCAAGAATTGTTTTGAACTTTTTATGGCTTTTTTGTTAGAGTGGTGATAGGGCAGAATGGGCAGTTGTTTCTATTCTGCAAACGCTTCTGTAAATTGTGGGTTTTTCATTTGGGTACATAAAAATGTCAGTGTAGTATCTGCTAAAATAAATACGTATTAATTATTTTACTTGCTGAATATTCATGGCATTGCACTGTTCAAATAGTTGTACATGAATCTCTTTTGCCCCTTAATCCTGAGTCAATACCAAAGTCTGTTCTTACAAGATTGTCGTTCTTCTCCGTCAAAGTCCTTTTGAAGTTGAGGTGGAGCTGTCACCCCTGGCAACTCAGCTGATTTGATGCTTTTTTTTGTTACAAACTTTTCTCTGCAAGGTCCGGGGATTCCTCTTCAATCCATTTTTAAATAGCGCTGTGTCCCTGCCCTGTACGCAAATTTCTTTCAGGAATGTAGATGTATCTTTTATTCTCTCATTACCTAGGATGGGTTCCAAATGGTCTGATAAAGGTAAGCCAAGCAAGTGTTGCTTTGTGGGCGTTTTAGCTCTCTTTAGCAGGATATACCTATTTTTAGGTAGCGCTATTAGTTCTCTTTGGTCACCTGGCCCCTAGAACCGTCTTTGCCGGCGTGGGAAAGCAGCAAGCTCGAAGGATTGTCACTTCGGAGTGGTCTTGCACAGAAAGGCTAATCCCTGTCTGGCATTCACAAAAAAATAAAAAGGGCGCGGGCACAGCATTTTTGATGGCTCCCTAGATAAATAAGTGAGGGAGGGGCTCATGTTACACCTTCTGTAACCAATGCAGTCTGTTGAAGTCTCTCCCCTCTCTCCTCTCTCCATATCCCTCCCTCTCTCACATCTCTCTCTCTCTCCTCTCTCCATATCCCTCCCTCTCTCACACCTCCCTCTCTCCCCCTCTCCTCTCTCCATATCCCTCCCTCTCACACCTCTCTCTCCCCTCTCTCCTCTCTCCATATCCCTCCCTCTCTCACATCTCTCTCTCTCTCCTCTCTCCATATCCCTCCCTCTCTCACACCTCTCTCTCTCCCCCTCCCTCCTCTCTCCATATCCCTCCCTCTCACACCTCTCTCTCCCCTCTCTCCTCTCTCCATATCCCTCCCTCTCACACCTCTCTCTCCCCTCTCTCCTCTCTCCATATCCCTCCCTCTCACACCTCTCTCTCCCCTCTCTCCTCTCTCCATATCCCTCCCTCTCACACCTCTCTCTCTCCCCCTCCCTCCTCTCTCCATATCCCTCCCTCTCTCACACCTTCTTCTCCCCCCTCTCTCCTCTCTCCATATCCCTCCCTCTCTCTCACCTCTCTCTCTCTCCCCCCTCTCTCCTCTCTCCATATCCCTCCCTCTCTCACACCTCTCTCTCCCCCTCTCTCCTCTCTCCATATCCCTCCATCTCTCACACCTCTCTCTCTCTCTCCCTCTCTCCTCTCTCCATATCCCTCCCTCTCTCACACCTCTCTCTCCCCTCTTTCCTCTCTCCATATCCCTCCCTCTCTCACACCTCTCTCCCCTCTTTCCTCTCTCCATATCCCTCCCTCTCTCACACCTCTCTCTCTCTCCCCCTCCCTCCTCTCTCCATATCCCTCCCTCTCTCACACCTCTCTCCCCTCTCTCCTCTCTCCATATCCCTCCCTCTATCACATCTCTCTCTCTCTCCTCTCTCCATATCCCTCCCTCTCTCACACCTCTCTCTCCCCTCTCTCCTCTCTCCATATCCCTCCCTCTCTCACCTCTCTCTCCCCTCTCTCCTCTCTCCATACCTCCCTCTCTCACACCTCTCTCTCTCTCCCTCTCTCCTCTCTCCATATCCCTCCCTCTCACACCTCTCTCTCTCCTCTCTCCATATCCCTCCCTCTCTCACACCTCTCTCTCTCTCCCCCTCCCTCCTCTCTCCATATCCCTCCCTCTCTCACACCTCTCTCCCCTCTCTCCTCTCTCCATATCCCTCCCTCTATCACATCTCTCTCTCTCTCCTTTCTCCATATCCCTCCCTCTCTCACACCTCTCTCTCTCCCTCTCTCCTCTCTCCATATCCCTCCCTCTCACACCTCTCTCTCTCCTCTCTCCATATCCCTCCCTCTCTCACACCTCTCTCTCCCCTCTCTCCTCTCTCCATATCCCTCCCTCTCTCACACCTCTCTCTCTCTCCCCTCTCTCCTCTCTCCATATCCCTCCCTCTCTCACACCTCTCTCTCTCCCCTCTCTCCTCTCTCCATATCCCTCCCTCTCTCACACCTCTCTCTCTCTCTCCCTCTCTCCATATCCCTCCATCTCTCACACCTCTCTCTCTCCCCCTCTCTCCTCTCTCCATATCCCTCCATCTCTCACACCTCTCTCTCTCCCCCTCTCTCCTCTCTCCATATCCCTCCATCTCTCACACCTCTCTCTCTCCCCCTCTCTCCTCTCTCCATATCCCTCCATCTCTCACACCTCTCTCTCTCCCCCTCTCTCCTCTCTCCATATCCCTCCCTCTCTCACACCTCTCTCTCCCCCCTCTCTCCTCTCTCCATATCTCTCTCATACTGTGCACACGGGGTCCGGTGGCTCAGTGGACTAATGCGTCCACTGCAGGGGCCTGTGTTTGAGCTCATGGTCACAGGTTCAAATCCCGGCAGGTCCTGCCTTTCATCCATCTGAGGTCGATAAAATGAGTTGGGTAGCAATAAACATCTGTTATTCAGCACTAAGATACCTATGGGTGAACGTGCGCTGGTATATACATGTGTGTGTGCATGCCATTTATTTCAAATCCCTATTGAGTGACACATTTCCTGCATAAACCACTGGCTTTAGGAAAGCTTCCTGTTTTTCATTTGCAGGCTTACCCATTACTTTGCTATTCAATCCCACTTAAGATTGCCCTTGTCTGCTAATAAAACAATATTATAAACATGTGCTGCATGTAGTTACATCTGCTTTGGAAATACAGCATTGTCTAGTAATGTTTTGAAACTGCACCATTTTTTTCCCCTCTAGCCCCACCCCCATTGACCCCGCCCCCAAATGACCCCGCCCCCACCGGTGCGGCCCTCGGCCACAAACCACACTGTAAACTCGGCCCCCGAGAGAAAGTTTGTGAGTACCCATGATCTAATGCCTCGAGATAATTGTCAAACATTATATACCAATCCTCCCAAGGTATCTCTGGAATACCAGGTTCAGGCAAGAATTGTGGTGGTAATGTAACCACAATTTGTTGTGTCATGTTTGAAAATGTCAATTGAAAACAAAGATACAAGAAACAGATGGAAAACGAAAAATGAAAAAACACACCCACGAGGGATTGATGTTAAGAGATGAACATACCTCAAGGTTGTTTTAAATAGGAATTTAAATCAAGGAAATTGTTGTCTTCTTGAAATGTAGTGAACTAACTCTTGTCACAAAAATCGCCAAAGGGAGAGAGATTGTAGTTTGCTTTGCATGTTTTTCACACTTAAAATGGCCGCCACGGAAGTTTTTCCGAAAACGTGGCTTGGAACAGGCTTGGGATATCAGAACTGAGAGCTAAGATGGCTGCCACAAAAGGAAATTTAAAACGAGGCTTGGAGCGCATGCAACGCTAGCGTGATGAAGTGTCTATCTCTACGGTGATTTCCAGGATGGAGAGAATGACGTAGGAGCTTGCGTAGAAGCCTAGCAACAACCGTCGTTGCTAATGCTCTCGCGACGAAAGTACTCACGATTTCGCCGAAAAAGACATCTTTTGGCAGAGTTGAAGGTACTCGCGGGCACACAAAAGAAGACGAAATCCGCACACAATGGGTTCTTTTCCTTTGAAGATCCTAAGCTGCAACACTGGCTCACACCAGAACGATATCCTGGACAAAAACGTCTTGGAATCGCCAGAAGTCTTCAGAAGTATCACTGACTAGCTGTAAACGTCGCCAAAATTGTTGCAAAATACTCGGAGGCTTCCTGTGTACAAGAGCAGGTTTATTGCAGTACAGAAACAGCAGGCATCTTCAACACAAGCTGGCCAGGCACAAACTGTCTCAACCGAGAATCCCAGGAAGAGTCAGAGCCATCTACATTCTGGAATATGTGACATAAGGCAAAACAGAGGAAAATCATGGAAACAAAGGTAGGATTAATATACAACACTGTGCTAGTTAGAAACTGTTATAAGAAACCAATTTAATGAATAGGTATGCATCTTCTGTGATCCTATGTTGTTGACAGCTGTCATTGTGCACCATTCCGTGGATGAAAAATTGTAGTATATTGTATAATGTGCCTTGTTGTTTTTTTATTATAAGGAAAGGAGATATGTTGTATGTTGTGCCAGCTTCATGTGAGGTCATTAGTATCCTAGGTGATGACACTTGGAGTGCTGATGACTTAGGGTTCTGTGCTGATGTCTCATGGGTTCTGGATTCCACATGAGGCGGTTGCTGAGGCAGGATGTTTGAGGCTTAACTGCGATATCATTATAACCGAAATAAAGAATTCTTCAACATAGTCCTTCTTCTACTTTCCCCAAATGTCCCGTTTTTTGGTTCTCAAGATCTGGTCACCCTAAATTACACGCATTTGAGCAACGAAAAACTATAATAAGATCTAAAAACGGTTCGAAAGCACCAGAAATGGATAGGCACTCACATAGATAAGGATCACAACCCAGCCACAGTCTGTTATTTATTTCAAAAAGACATAATGAACAGTTTAATAAAAATGAATTTGTTAATTACAGCACTGCGCACAGCACCACCAGTTAATATTAACCTGAAGCTGAAAGTAAGTTGCATAGCTAGTCTAGCAATTATCATTACAATACAATGAGGCATGATGGGGGGGGCAAGGCTCAGGAGAAGAGATTGATGAGGTACACATAGCCTAGATATCTTTGCTGTATTATTTGAAAAAGACACTTCAAGAAACTGAGCAGTAATAATCCTTAAACTGGACGTGAGACCGCCTTGGCCGGACAGGGCCGTGACCAGAGCGCATGAAGTCAAGATGGCAAGATTGAACGGGCAGATGGCGATGGCGGAGAAGAAACTCCAGCTAGAGCGTGAGATACGAATCAAAGAATTGGAGCTGAAATCAAAAAGCTTGGACACAGCTCCTGGTGGCAGTACAACGCCGGTGCAGGTAGAGTCAAGGGTCTACGTACCGAAAGATGTGGTGAAAGAATACTTTAAGGGGGATGACATAGTGCTGTGGTTTCGGGCCTACGAAGTAGCCATGTCCTCCCACCGGGTCCCTGAGAAAGATTGAGGAGCGGGGTTGTGGGGGCGGTTCCTGACTGAGGGGCGTGACACCCTGCTAGATCTTCCTTCCGAGGTATACAATTCCTACCCACACATGAAAGATGCTTTAATGACCAGGTTTGGGTTAACCCCAGAGATGTACTGACAGAGGTTATGGGGTTGTACTAAGATTCCTGGGGGTACGTATGTGGAGTATGTGACCTTTTTTTGCAGAGCGCTGTATGGTTGGGTGAAGGGTAGCAAAGTGAATGGCTCCTCCTAGGGGACCTCAACTTCCACCTGGAGAACAACAAGGACCGCAACACCGCCGCCCTGCTGGACAACCTCGCCAACCTCGGACTCAAGCAACTGGTCAACACCCCAACCCACTACGCCGGCCACACGCTTGATCCCGTCTTCTCATCCAGCAAGCACATCACCTTCAGCCACTCCACCGGACTCCACTGGACCGACCACAGCTGCGTCCACTTCAGCTTCAGAAGAACCACGACCCACCACCACCCGCAACAGGTTCCTCACAGGAGCTGGAGCAAGATCACCGCCGACCAGCTCACCACCTCCCTCAGCCAGAACCCACCAGCCAGCACAACGGACCCCAACGAAGCAGCCCGCAACTTCACGCAGTGGCTGACCGCCTGCGCCGACGACCTCGCACCACTGAAGAACCCTCCCAGCAGACCCAGAAGCAAGAAGGCCTCCTGGTTCACCGACAAACTCAAGGACTCCAAGAAGACCTGCCGCACCCTCGAGAAAGCCTGGCTCCTCGACCAGACCACTGACAACATGACCGCCCTCAAACACGCCACCCGCAAGCACCACCAGCTTATCCGCACCACCAAGAAGAAATCACTGAAGGAACGACTGGACAACAACGCCCACGACAGCAAGGAACTCTTCAGCATCGTCAAGGAGTTCTCCAACCCCAGCACCAGCAACAACGACATCTCTCCTTCACAAGATCTCTGCGACTCTCTCGCCTCGTTCTTCCACCGCAAGATCGCCGACATCCACAACAGCTTCGGCGCACCATCCACGCACCCAACCGTCGTACCAACGCCCCTCACCGCCAGCCTCCGCACCTGGACCACGGTGACCACCGAAGACACAGCCCGCACGATGAACACCATCCACTCCGGATCTCCAACCGACCCCTGCCCCCACCACGTCTTCAACAAGGCCGACTCCACCATCGGACCCCAACTCCGGAACATCATCAACACCTCCTTCAACACCGCCACCTTCCCGGAGAGCTGGAAGCATGCCGAGCTCAGCACCCTACTGAAGAAACCAACAGCGGACCCCACCGACCTCAAGAACTTCCGCCCCATCTCGCTCCTCCCTTTTCCTGCTAAAGTGAGGTACTGGGTTTTTCAGAACCGGTACTGAACCGGCAACCCAGCAGTGCCAGGGTACACCCAAAGACCTCGGGTTCTTTCCTGATTCAGACCACAGAAACTCAGAGTCTTTTAGGTGAAGTCAAGGATCGATTTTATTGGCTGCAACCAAGGTAACAAGCGTCCTAGAAGTACAACACACGGGAAGTATATTCTCAGGAGACTGCTCAATCCTACAAAGTCAGGCTTCTCTTTTTATACAAAATATTGTGCTTTAGGCAAACATTCTTCGAATTTACAGTATACTATTCACATTTCTTTGTTACAAAGGAAAAGCAGAGTCATGATGACATGTCCATATTTCACTTCGTCCAGCCCACAACAAATCACCCGGCAAGGCCCAACATTTCATCAGATATCGGTGGACCCCCAATAAAAACGAGCACCTCCCCATCATAAAGCAAGTGAGAGAAAAGAGCAGGGACAGGTGTGAGCAAGATTCGGCAGGGTGTGTGCAATGAAATGGGTTTATGGCCTGTTGTGCCTTGATGCTATCTCATTCGGCCACTGGGAGAGGAACTGACCTAACAGGTTCGGCCTGGGGCAATGGTTCCAACTTGCACAGGTCATAGGAAAGTCGATTAAGGTGTACGTGTCCTTTTGGAATCGAATTTAGCTGGATTATAAGCCTATGTAAAGGGCAACTCACAAAATGGCTGCCATACATAAAATGGAAGCCGAGGGTTCAGAATGATAATGACGATTTCGAGGTGAAATCGTCACTCGAATATGCTGAAAATGCTTGTACATGGTGTACTCATCATTCTCGGTCTTTTGATACTAAATTCGTCATGCTATGATGAAGTTTAATTCTCGAGTCCAGAATTTTCAGTACTACAATCCCTCCTTTTGCCCTTGCATAGGCAATTAATCTATCCTCATGCTAATCTGAGTCCAGATCTATATTCCTAAAGTCATTGAGATGTTGCTGTAACATCATTCTAGTACTTAGTTTGTCTCTTGATACAGGCTTCCTTACACATGATGTAACACAGAGGCCACATATTGCAGGAGCACACTGTACGCACAGACAGAACAGGAAAAGAATGGCTAAGACCATCCCAATGACCATCAGAATTTTCCATCCCCAGCCGGATATCAGTTCCCAGAACCATCCCATTAACGACCAATCTCCTTTATCCA
The DNA here is from genome assembly GCF_964261635.1 of Lissotriton helveticus. Lineage (NCBI taxonomy): Eukaryota > Metazoa > Chordata > Amphibia > Caudata > Salamandridae > Lissotriton > Lissotriton helveticus. The sequence goes on from NC_136059.1 coordinate 9,184,052, forward strand.
CATGAATAGATTCGGAAATCTTATGCAGTTTGGAGATGGCCTGGTACACTGTTGGAGCGTTATCTGGGATGAAAACACAGCAACTCGATTGGATCAATCTACATACCCCACCTCGGTCTGCAAGTATGACATCTAAAGCGACCCTATTCTGAAGGGTCATAAGACGATCCGACTGGAGCTCAGCAGTCAAGTTACCAAGGGCACCAGCGGTTTCAATCACGGTGGACTCACCTACCCTTGTCAATTGCCTTATGTTCCTGCTGTTAGCCATGGATCCCCAGAACGGCAGAAAACCCTTTGCAAAGTCCCCAAATTCTTGACCTGCAGTGTCTTCTTTACTCAAGACACCTCTAACTAGCCTTGTCTTGTGTTAATCTGCCGCTGCTGTGTAGGTGGGAGGCAACAGGAATGAAACAAAACATGAGCCCGAAAAGTCAGGGGGCAACCATGTATAGGCTCTATCATGGCAGATGAAATAGGTACCCGTAGCTGCTAAAAACGCAGGGGAATTCTGAGACTCAAAAACATACGTTTCAGTACAGACACTCTTCCCTAACTGAGCTCTGGGATTCTTGCCAGTACCTTGCAGACACAGGTGACCCTTATGGGGTACAACCCATATCGGGGAAGATATCTTAGCTTGCTGTTTCTCACTCAGAGTAGCTCCATATCCTGTCACGTTCCATCCTATATAGGCAAGTGTCTCATCTTCGGGGGTAGTTTCGTGGGAAACAACTTCCTTGATCATGTCCACTATACCCTTAACCAGAGCACTATTCTTAGGATTGTCTTCTATAGAACGTAGGGGGTGGACTTCACGAGCATATATGAACATTGTCCTATATGCCCACACAGAACCATTGTGGCTGAAGGGCAGAACCAGATAAGGGATACATGTATCCGTTGTGTGAGGCATAAAACCGCACACCCAACAGTTAGTTGTGTTTATTACAAGTTGGTGTTGGTGCAAGAGCTGAACAAAGGAGTTATTGACAAATTCTAATCTCCTAGCTGATTCGTGTTCAGGAAGGGGTTGAAAAGAATGAGAGGAAACAGTAGGAGGAGGAGGTATAGGCGATGCAGTGGGTGCAAATGTTACTTGAAAAGAGACCAAAACATAACTTATTAAAAATATCATCATACTGAATAACATACAAATGCACAATATCAAAAAGCTTTTCCTTGTCATGGTTTTACAGATCTTGTGTTTAAAGTTCATTTCCTTGGCAGGTCTCTCCATCTCGGAAAACTCCATCCTCTCTAAAGTGCTGCCCGCGACGGGAGGTTGATTCTGCTAAGGAATGCTTCTGTCAGTCTAGGGCAACTCCCTTAGACCAACCAGAACTGCCGACCTAACGTCGTCAGCTGCACCCCAAAGACTTTAAGCAACCGCGGCCCTAGCAGCGGAACCCGGATGGCGGTTCAAAAAAACAAAAATAAGCAAGTTTGTTAGATGGGAGAGCTGCACTTTCAAAAATAGTACTTGGAAGGAATTTTTTTTTTTATTAGTCCATAGGTCTCGGCCTCAAATTATAGCGCTTTTTCCCTGGTACTGTCTGATCCTGAAACAGGAGTTCAGGCTCTAAAGTGTTCAATCGCTTGGATGGTGGCACAGCCTCTTGCAAAATGTTCTCACTTTCACGTTCAGAGTTAGTTCCTTTTACACGTGCATCACTGAATGGTAGGAAACGTAGCACGGTTTCAGTTTCTGAGTCAGTGACACCCTCCATGACCCACTGGTCATACGGCAGAGGTAAAGGGATCCTCTTACAGTGGACCCCGTGGATCTAGTGCCTCTTCCCTTCCACTCGGACTGCCGATCTTGTGGAAAGAAGGACGAGGTGCGGTCCGGTCCACCTGGGCTGGTCGTTCTTCGTTCTCTGGAAGTTCTTGACCAGGACCCAGGATCCAGGGTCGATCCGATGTCCTGGAGTTTCAGAGACTGGAGGCAGGGTGTCGTGAACCTGTTGATGCAAAACACGCAATTTAGCCGTCAATTCGTACAGATAATCAAGCAAAACAGGGTGTTCGATCTCGCTGAACTTGGTGGGTCTAGGCACTCCCCATATATTGGCCGGGCAGCCAAAAATAATCTCATAGGGACTAAGTTTCACTCGTGAATGCACAGTCATTCTGGTGGATAGGAGTGCTAGGGGTAGAGCGTCAGGCAATTTAAGACCTGTGCTCGCTTGAATTTTGGCCAATTTAAGTTTTAAAGTGCCGTTGTAGCATTCTACTAATCCAGCTGATTGGGGGTAATTTGCAGCGTGGAACTTCTGTCGAATGCCTAGCCCTTCACATACATTCTTCATCACACGACCCACAAATTCACTTCCATTATCACTCCAGACCATTCTAGGCATTCCAAACCTGGGGAAGAACTCTTTCACAAGGGCTTTAGCTGTGGATAAGGCAGTGTTGTCTTTTAGGGGGTATGCTTCTACCCATCTTGAGAAGGCACAAACAACAACGAGTACGTATTTTAAATTGTTGCACCTCTCCATGTGAATGAAATCTAGCTGCAAAACCTCGAACGGATACGTAGGAGGTGCAAAATGACCAGCTGGAGTTGGGATTCCCCTACCAGGATTGTGTTGCAGACACACCATGCAATTCTTGACGACATTCTCTGCACACTTGGGAATTCCTGCATTTTGCCATACTGGAGCCAACAACTTGCAAATCCCTTTCACACTGATGTGAGCCATTCCATGAGCCATTGTAACCACTGCAAGCACATATGCATCGGGTAACAACCATCTCTGATGTTCTGACAATTCAACCCAACAACCATTTGCATCCATTTTACCCGTACTTTCTCTCCACGTGCTCAACTCTTTCTCTGTGGCCTCAGCTTGAATGGACTTCACACTCTCTATCGTGTCTTCACACATTCCAACATCACCAACCCATCTTGCAGGGCCTGCAACATACATTCTGCTCATCACATTCCTTGCAGTTTCTTTCACGATTTCGTCAGCAAATGCATTTCCACGACCCACATCATCAGTCACCTTCTTGTGAGCACTACATTTCACAACCGCCACTTGCAGAGGCAAGGTCAGTGATTCAAGAAGCTCATTCACCAACTGACCATGCTGAATCTTAGCTCCATGCAAAGTCAGGAACCCACGTTCTTTCCACAATCGTCCAAAACTATGAGCCACTCCAAATGCATACTGACTGTCGGTATAGACAGTCACTTTCATTCCTTTTGACAACACACATGCTCTTGTAAGTGCAATCAATTCTGCTGCTTGAGCGGAATTATGTGGGACACGTGCAGCTTCAACAATTGTATGCAAAGTCGTGACAGCATATGCTGCAGTCGTGTCACCATTCGGGAGCTTGAAGCATGAACCATCCACCCATAATGTACCATCACATTCAGCAAGAGGAGTATCTAGGAGGTCTATTCTCCCTTTCGTTTCTTCTTCTGTTCTGAGGAAACAATCATGCTGTTCTGAAGCATCTAATTCCTCTACAATTGGCAACAACGTAGCTAGGTTTAAAGTATTGCACCTTTTTATGTGCACATGACTCGCTAACAATGTTAATTCGTAACCTGACAATCGAGCACTAGTTAAGTGCTGTGTCTTGGTTCTATTTAACAACGTGTCTACTGCATGTGGGACCATCACGACTAGTGTATTATTCATTACTAGACCAGCACACTGTCGAATAGAAACAGCTGCTGCCGCTGTGGCTCTTAAACAACTTGGCAATGCTTTTGCTACCGGATCCAAAGTCGACGAAAAATATGCACATGGACGCTGTTTGTTTCCAAACAACTGAGTCAAAACTGATAATGCACAACCCTCTTTCTCGTGGACATACAATGTAAAGGGCTTACTGTAGTTGGGGTTACCTAACACAGGAGCCGAACATAATGCTGTGCGCAATTCAGAAAAACTTTTCTGACACTCTTCAGACCAAGGAATGGGATTGGGTGTATCTTTACACGTTAATGCCACCAAAGGTTTGGCCAATAATGAAAAATTTGGAATCCACTGTCTACAGTACGATGTAATGCCCAAGAAAGCACGCACTTCTCTCTGTGTTCTTGGCACACTCAATTTCGCTATTACCTGTATTCTTTCTGGGGTCAGTTTCCTTCCCTCCTTCGATAAGAGGTGGCCTAAGTAGGTCACTTCTTGTCGACAATATTGTAATTTGGAAAGTGACACCTTGTGATGCAAATCACACAAATGATGCATCAAAGACAACGTGGCTTTCTTACATATTTCCTCAGTATCTGCAGCAACAAGTAAATCATCAATATACTGAATGAGGGTAGCACCTTCAGGTAAAACAATCGTATCAAGCTGTGTTTTTAGTGCTTGACTATATATTGATGGACTTTCACAGTAGCCCTGGGGAGCGCGTTTAAAGCGGAAGCTGCGTCCTCCTAAACTGAAGGAAAAAATATCCCTGCTCTCCTCAGCAATCGGGATGCTGAAGAAAGCATTCTTCAAGTCAATCACCGAAAACCAGGTGGCAGAAGCTGGAATCATAGTCAATAATGTAGTAATGTCGGGGACAACTGGAAATTGTGGCTCAACTATTTTATTCACCTCTCTAAGATCAATCACAAATCTGTACACAGGTGGCTGAGAGGGATCAGTTCGTTTTAAAACAGGCAGAACAGGACTATTGCAAACGTTGCCTCTTGTCTCTTCAATCACATCTTTTTCAATTAGCTCGTAAACGATCGCTAGCAAAGCTTTCTCACCTTCACTAGAAATTCTATATTGGGGAATTCGTGGCATTTTAGCATTGGCTTTCAATGTTACAACATATGGTGGTATTTCTAAAAGACCTACATCATTAGGAACAGTAGCCCAAAGAATATTAGGGAGAGATGACAATTCTGTTGGAAGTTTGTCTCTCGCCAAATACATTGGAGAAACCACTTTCTTACCTAGTGTAAGTTGTACTCCAGAAGGAGAACAGTACAAAGTCGCATACAATCCTTTTAGCAAATCTAATCCTAGCAAGTTTTCACCACAACCTGTTGTCAGAATAAGGGGTGCTTCGAATTCACAAGGTCCAACAGAAAGGGACAAAGGGTCAGAAATCGGATTTCTAACTGGGGCGCCAGAAAAACCTACAGAAACGTTCATTTCGCCAGACAAAGGTGCGCCAGGGAGTTTGGAGTGTATAATAGAACTCTTTGTAGCACCAGTATCCAACAGAAAAGGCTCTGACACACCTGATGTAATCACCTCAACGTAAGGTCCACTCTGATCTACTGGAACTGAAACAACTCCCTCTCTTTGTCTATGGCTGTCCTAGCAATCATTACCTTCCCAATGCTCATCTTCTGTATAGTAATCATCAGTATAGTACTGAGCTGTCCTACCAGATGCGTTATTCTGCTGATCGAACCTATTCATAGAATTTTGAGGTGGAAGGGGGCGAGTGTTCTGGGGGACGCTTCCACGTCCTCTACCTCTAGGCGCTTGCTGAACACCTCGACCTCTTACACCAGAAGCACCATTTGCGCGCTGTAACAAAATAGGACAACTATACTGGACAGGCATTCCTGCATGTCACCTCCACCGACTCCAGCTGGTGCAAAATCAGGCTGCCCGCCTGATTTTCCGCCAGCCCAAACATCAACACGTTACCCCCCCCTCCGCACTCTCCACTGGCTTCCAGTTTCTAAACGCTGCATTTTCAAACTTGCATGCACTACCTTCAAGGCACTCTTGGACTCAGCCCCCTTGTTTATCTCTTCAGCCTTGTCCCGCCACATTCCCTCTAGAGTTCTTCGCTCAGCATCACTAAACCTGCTCGAAGTCCCCCTCTTCAAAAGAAAAAAACATGGAGGCCTGAGTTTTTCTGTTTTGGCCCCCTCCACCTGGAACTCCCTACCTCCTTCCCTACGGCTTTGCCCAAAGTACGACTGCTTTCGCAGATCTTTAAAAACCTTGCTCTTTCAAGCTGCCTATGACTAAACCCTGGATTACCGTTTCACGTCAATGAGCGCCAAGAAACCGATGGTGATAGTGCGCGTTATAAATAATTTTTAAAGTAAAGTAAAGTATACTTGAAGTGACCCTCTTCCTTGCAATACGAACACTGATTGGGGCCTACAGGGACACGTGGCTGAGTATACTCGACTCTTTGCGAGTTCCTCTGATACTGTTGAGGCTGCTGATAATTACTCTGATAGTTATTCTGACCACCATTACTCTGACCACTACCACCACGTGGCGGATATGCTTGCTGTAACAAAACCTTCGTTTTCAGCTCTTTAGTTTTCTTTTCTGCTCTATCTTTCTCGTCTTTGTCTCTATTTTCGTAATATTGTGCAGAAGCCAATATCTGTGCTGAGGAGGAAACTGCCCATGAACTCTCTGAATCTTTTAACTTTTTACACAATTCGGGAAGCAGATTGTGCACGAATTTATCGACGAACAATCGCTGACCACCTTCTGTGCTCATATCTTGACCACTGTGGTCGACAAAAGTCTCTTCAAACCTGGTGAAGAAATCTGACACTGTTTCATCTTTCTTCTGCTTACATGCAGACAACTTATCCAAATTTACACGTATTGCAGGCATTATCGTTTTCATGTAATCAATTATTTTACCAGGAAGTTCGGCTACTAAAGGCTCAGGCTTAGCACCACCAACTTGACGGGCATCTGCAGCAGCAATATTAGCCCATGAGTCACCTAACTCCTGATCATGATCTACATGACGAATCTTACCCCATAAAGGCTGTGGAACAACATTCCCAAATAACATATCAATATCGGCTAAATTCATGATACATGACCCTGCAGTCTGTGACAACTCTTTGTAATATCCTGCGGGATTTTTACGGGGATCAGGTAATGTCTGTTTAAGGGCTAAAACTTCAGCTCGCCTCCATGGGACATGTACCCACACACGCTGTGTGGCAGAATAGGTGGGTGAGCATTTGCATCACCCTCTCTCCATTGTGGGGGAACTTCTCTCACGGGGTATTGTCGCGCCCTTTTCCTACCGGATGCGCCATGCTCAAATCACGACTGAGAACTGCCCCCCTTACTTCGAAATGACAACAATGTCTCAACCGCTCTCTCGACATCTGGACCTACGATCATGCCCTCTCCAAACTCGAACCGTACACGACACAACTTGGGCGGGTTGTATTCCAGATCATTGTCTTCCAAATCCTCACAGAGGAAAACACACATTTGTTCAAAAACATATCTCTGCGTCGGTGCTTCCCATTGACGGAAGACTTCCATGACAGACTCTACATCATACCTTACAGTGTCCATAACCCATTTATGCGCTAAACGATTCAGTAAATCTCTCTCTCGATAGTCAGGCAGTTGACTTCGCAACTGTCTTCGTTCCATGTTAGGGGTCGTAGTAGGCGACCCGAAAAGAGGTGAGAAAAGATTAGTAACAGTGTTGGCCATTCTCTGCCGAACGGAAGGAGAAACTGAAGGAAGAACGGGTGGAAAAACAGGGTGAGATAAGGCAGGGGCAGAAGCAATAGCAGAGGGATCATTAGGAGAAATAGAAGGTGCACTAGGCAAAGTTGTAGAAAGCATAGGTGAAACAGATGTGGTCGGTGGGCCCTGAGGAGGCTGCACCAAAGGAGCAGGAGCCAGCTGAAGAACAGCTGGTGGGTGCTGTGGAGGAACAGGAGGCACAGGTTGCACAACTAAAGGTTGCGGAGGTGCCGTGGCATTTTGCGCTTAGGGGGGTGGCGAACTTAACAAATGCGATATTAGCGGATCTTTTTCAAGCTCTTTTGCTGCATCTTGCTGAAGAGACGGCAAAACTGGATAGCATTTATCTATTACCATTTTACGTTGCCTGTGCAACTGCTCACTCATCTGTTCTTCTTCATTGTCTTTAAACTGCATAGCAGCTTGTATTACCGAAATACCACCTTCTCTCTTATTTTTCTTTGCTAATTTAATTTCCTTTTGTTTGGCCTCCTTACGCCATAGGCGGAAAGAGTCAAACATTGCCGGCCGGGCTTTCTTTTTGAAAAGTTTAACTTCGAGATTATCTAGGATTTCCATGTCAAAGCTACCATATTGGGGCTAACCATCTTTCCTGGTGTATTTGATCCACACTTCGTTATATGTGATGGGGCCTACTCCATGTTTCACGTATAATTCATAAGTTGGAGTTCCAACCGGAGGAACCGGACATGAGTCCTCCAATCGGGAGTCCCTATTATTATAACCAAGACAAAACAAATTTCCAAGTCTAAGACCAGGCATCTTCGCTCTCTAGTCTAGCTCCAAACTTCAAAGGATTATCGATTACGATATTTCTCGTGAATACACGAGTCCTTTGGCTTTGGCACTTGCAAGTTCCAAAAAGTGATCCCAAAGGATACCCAAGACTAAGGACCAACTAAGGACTGGGAGACGCTCCACATATACTTAACTGAGATATCGATGACGTCACCAGAAGACTCGTCTTAGTGTTTCGCTCTACCAAACTTCAAGGGTCCAAATCAGGGCGATAGCCAGGGCAGCAGACCTTTGTAGCCGTCGGGAAGCGGGGAACCTCGCAGCAAAGACCTTCGGACCACGTCGACATGCAGGGGTCGATGAAGTGGTTGGCCGTCCTCCAGAATTTTCACACGAAGCTCCTCACGAACCTCTGGCTGGACTGGTACCGCTGGAATCGCCCCAAATGTTGGGCGCCAGCTGAGGTACTGGGTTTTTCAGAACCGGTACTGAACCGGCAACCCAGCGGTGCCAGGGTACACCCAAAGACCTCGGGTTCTTTCCTGATTCAGACCACAGAAACTCAGAGTCTTCTAGGTGAAGTCAAGGATCGATTTTATTGGCTGCAACCAAGGTAACAAGCGTCCTAGAAGTACAACACACGGGAAGTATATTCTCAGGAGACTGCTCAATCCTACAAAGTCAGGCTTCTCTTTTTATACAAAATATTGTGCTTTAGGCAAACATTCTTCGAATTTACAGTATACTATTCACATTTCTTTGTTACAAAGGAAAAGCAGAGTCATGATGACATGTCCATATTTCACTTCGTCCAGCTCACAACAAATCACCCGGCAAGGCCCAACATTTCATCAGATATCGGTGGACCCCCAATAAAAGTGAGCACCTCCCCATGATAAAGCAAGTGAGAGAAAAGAGCAGGGACAGGTGTGAGCAAGATTCGGCAGGGTGTGTGCGATGAAATGGGTTTATGGCCTGTTGTGCCTTGATGCTATCTCATTCGGCCACTGGGAGAGGAACTGACCTAACCGGTTCGGCCTGGGGCAATGGTTCCAACTTGCACAGGTCATAGGAAAGTCGATTAAGGTGTACGTGTCCTTTTGGAATCGAATTTAGCTGGATTATAAGCCTATGTAAAGGGCAACTCACAAAATGGCTGCCATACATAAAATGGTAGCCGAGGGTTCAGAATGATAATGACGATTTCGAGGTGAAATCGTCACTCGAATATGCTGAAAATGCTTGTACATGGTGTACTCGTCATTCTCGGTCTTTTGATACTAAATTCGTCATGCTATGATGAAGTTTAATTCTCGAGTCCAGAATTTTCAGTACTACAAAAGACATCGAGAAGATCGTCAACAGACAGCTTGCCGCCTTCCTCGAGACGAACGGATCCCTCGACCCCTCACAGTCAGGTTTCAGAGCCAACCACAGCACCGAGACCGCCCTCATCGCAGCCACCGATGACATCCGAGCCCTGCTCGACAACGGGGAAACAGCGGCACTCATCCTCCTGGACCTCTTTGCAGCGTTCGACACTGTCTGCCACTGCACCCTAGTTCAACGCCTCAGCAACATCGGCATCCAAGAGAAGGCACTGGAGTGGATCATCTCGTTCCTCGCCGGAAGAACACAGAGAGTCCGCCTCCCCCCGTTTCGATCCGAGGCCACCGAAGTCATCTGCGGCGTTCCGCAAGGATCATCACTCAGCCCCACCCTCTTCAACGTCTACATGAGACCTCTTGCAGCCATCGCACGCCAACACAACCTCAACATCATCACCTACGCCGACGACACCCAGCTGATCCTCTTCCTCATCAGAGACCCCGACACCGCCAGAACCAGCCTACACGAAGGGATGAAAGACGTCGCCGAGTGGATGAAGAACAGCCGCCTGAAACTGAACTCAGACAAGACGGAAGTCCTCATCCTGGGACCATCGCCCTCCGCCTGGGACGACTCCTGGTGGCCCCCCGCCCTGGGCACCACTCTCAAGCCAACAGACCACACACGCAACCTGGGCTTCATCCTGGACTCCTCCCTCTCGATGACCAGACAAGTCAACGCCGTCTCCTCATCATGCTTTCACACCCTTCGCATGGTCCGCAAGATCTTCCGATGGATCCCGACCGAAACCAGGAAGACGGTCACCCAGGCACTCGTCACCAGCCGACTGGACTACGGAAACACCCTTTACGCCGGAACCACAGCCAAGCTACAGAAAAGACTCCAACGCATCCAGAACGCCTCCGCCCGACTCATCCTGGACATCCCCCGACGCAACCACATCGCCGGCCACCTGAGGGACCTGCACTGGCTCCCCGTCAACAAGAGGATCAAGTTCATGCTCCTCACCCACGCACACAAGTCTCTCCACGACCTGGGCCCCAAGTACCTCAACGACCGCCTGACCTTCTACACGCCCACCCGCCAGCTACGATCTACTAGCCTCGCCCTCGCCGCCGTGTCATGCATCCGAAGAGCCACCGCCGGAGGCAGATCCTTCTCCTACCTGGCGGCCAAGACATGGAACTCCCTCCCCATCCACCTTCGGCTGACCCAGAACCATCTCGCCTTCAGGAGACAACTCAGGACCTGGCTGTTCGAGCAGTAACGGACCCCCTCCCCCAAGCGCCTTGAGACCCTTCCGGGTAAGTAGTTCGCTATACAAGTGTGATGATTGATTGATTGATTGATTGATTGATTTAATGGCTTGGGAGCACTTGTCCGCTAATTGTTTTCCTGCGCCAGCACCTGATCGATAGCAAGCTGTCCAACCCACGGAAGCTTGCTGAGGAAGCGGACCGCTGGCTCAGCACCAGGGTCCACAAGGGTCCAGTGGGAAACTCAGCCAAAGGTGGGCAGGGTTCCCAGCAGAAGAGTGGGGGGGGACAGAGGAAAACAAAAAGGGTTGCAAAAAGGCCCCCAAAGTAATGTAAATGTAAATGTAAATGTGTGTATACTTGTAAAGCGCACTATAACCTGAAAGGTATCTTGGCGCTGTATACCGCTGTGGAACCCTTCCTGGCTTTCCCTGTGAGATGCCCCCTTACTGGGCACCTCCAAGGTGAGGCCAGGTATCCTAGCGCTTTCGGGGCCGTTGTGGAGATTAAGCAAGCTATTGCCCAGAGTTGCAGAGTGGGACCCATGATTAGAGTAGGCACCTAGGTGAGAATTATCGAGTCCGTGGACATTGAGCCCAAAACCCTGTCGCGTCGGGAATTGAACCCTGGTCCCGGGCCAGACCTCTGCCTCAGGGTCTGCCGCTCTAATCGGTGAGCCACACTTCTCCCCAAGGGAACCAAGCAGACCGGGGCCCGACAGGTAAACCTGTTCAGAGAGGGCCCATCACCTGTTACAGGTGCTGCGACCTGGGTCACATTGCCACTAATCCTAAATGTCGCTTATTTGGAAAACCCGCACCCACTGGTGCTCCACCCCGGCAAATGGCTAGTGTTAATTTTGGAGAGTAAGTAGCAGTCCAAGGGGGTAGGGATCCTGTACAGATGACCCTAGTCTCGCTAGGAGACAGTGAGATGGTCCCCGAGAACTATCTACCCAGTAACACTAAGAAATATGGGCAGGTAGTAACCATCAACGGTAAGAAGGCGGAGGCTTTTCGAAACACAGGAGCCAGTGTGACTGCTGTCCGGCAGCACTTGGTGTCTCAGGAGCAGGTAGTACCGCATGCCTACTGTAGGGTTGTCAATGCTGAGAGCCAGTGTCCGTTGGCTCAGGTTCCCTTTGAGTGGGGGGGGGTCTCTGATACTCTGCAAGTCGCTGTGAGGACCTCCATGCCTGTAGATTGTTTGCTACGGAACGATTTGGAGAACTCCCCTTGGGGAAAGGTGGAGAAAACGACTCATCTGCGGATGGTGGTTCTACCTGACTGGGCGTGCGTGACCACGCGGTCCATGGCAGCCAGTAGGGGTGTTGAAGAGGTCCTGGAGCCTGAGGGAGAGGCCCAGGAACTGGCCTTAGAGGGAAGGCGCATGGGGCGCGGACAGCCGGCTCCTGAAGTTCCCATGGCCCAGGAGGAAGCAGACCTCGAAGGGGATGCACTGGAGCCTACCGGGGAACAGATCGTCGAACTGGGAGACCTGCCTGAGCTGACCCATTGGCAGCAAGAAGGAGGTCTCCAGGGAGGAATTCTGCAAGGAGCAGAGAGAGTGCCCTTCTCTCGTGGGTATGCGACAGCAGGCTGCAGACCAGGCCAATGGTGTTCAGTCCTTAAAACACTTGGTCTACTGGGAGAACGACCTCCTGTATTCAGAGCCTAAGGCCGCTGAACCTGGGTCAGCCTGTGCGCTGGTGGTACCCCAGAAGTTCAGAGCCTTCCTACTGGGACTGGCTCACGATGTGCCGTTAGCAGGACATTTGGGGATGGACATGACCTATGACAAGCATTTCCGGTGGCGCTAGAGAGCAGCGCTAGAGAGCCTCTGAGAAGCAGCTGAGTAGGAGAGTAGGAGAGATCAAGTGATTCAGCGAGAGAGTGAGAGCTGCAAAAGCTACAAAAAGCCGCGAAAGTCGCTGGAGAAGCCCAGAGAAGCCGCGGGAGGCCCGAGCCCGAGTCCAAGCCTTAACCAGAGCCGAAGTCTAAAACAAGCAGCCCAGAGGAGGGGGCAGTACAACGGCGGCGGGCTCACTGACACCCGGCATCCAGCATTTGGCATTCCGCATCCAGCGCGGCGGTCTCCAGCGGAGGAGAGGAGAGCTGCGGCAGGAAGCGAAGGTGGGCGCGAAGAGAAGAGAAAAGAGAGGAGCGAGGTGAGAGCGCAGCCCCACGCCAAGGTCCCCCCTCGCCTTGTATGCACCTCGGACTGCTCGCACTGCAGCCAGATTATAGAAGCGCCCTCCAGGACTCAGAGGGGCTGGGGGGGGGCAAAGTCATAGTCAAAGTCAGCAGGTCACCTCTGCCCTTGCTCTACGAAGGTGATGAAGGTGACGTATGGCGGATGGCAGCCCGTTACTCAGCAAACTAGCAAGATAGACAGCTATAAATTTGAAGAGCCAGGCTCATGGGCGAGCACTGTCTGCTGGAGGAAGAGGGAGCCCAGCTTTCCCGCCGGCTGGTTCATTAACTCACCGCTCCTCAACCACACACTGCCGTGATGGCTTGCAGTGGATAGCGCCAAAACCCCAGTACCTCTCCACCAAGGGGTACAGGGGGGTAAGGAGGGGATAAGGAGGCGCAAGGAAGAGCACAAGGAACCGACAGCAGTGCATCCCCAGCAACAACTGTGGAAAGAAACCGCAAAGAGACCGCACGGATTTAAAGACGGAGTTAGTACTGCAAGAGGCAAGAGGCGAAGGGAGGCAACAGGCAGTGGTAGACGGGCAGCGCAAGTGAGCCCAGTCACTACATTAACTCCGGCATCACTACACCTGTCTTTGCTGTAAGGAGCAACAGGAGCATTAAGAACTACAGCTTTCAAAAGACTTGCAGGCTACGATTGCCAACCAGGATTTAAAGCATCGTAAAAAAAAAAAAACTCGTACTGGAAATGAGATCTGGGAAAATGCGACAACCCGCGGAAAGCAAAAAGTCCCCCAAAAAATCGAGGAAGCCAAACGCGGAAGACAAACCGACAGGGGTCCTGTTGAGTCCAAGGGAGAGGCTGGTCTCAGCACCAACCCCAGAAACAACATTGAACCCCAGACGAAAACCCGGGCTCTTAAAATTCTTCTATTTAAAGGATCCAATTGCTGCGATTTACGCACCAACAGCCGAGGCTAGCAAACTGCCAAACCCCATCGCTCCAATTAACGTACCTTCCCCACTGGCTAAAAGTCAGTTGAACAGGAGCTGCGATCAACAAGGGTCAGATTCTTCACCGCAGCCACTGGGCTCTCTACCCCAGGGAAAATCAGCGGTTGTTACCGCCCAAGTGCATCACTTCAACCCCCATTCAGGAGCAAAAGATTGTACTGAAATCTCAAAGGACATCGCGGATGATCCCCTTGCAAAGGATATCTGTTGGAATGCGAATAACAGCGTAACATCCACCGAATTGGCTGAAACAAAGGCTCCTAAGGGCTCCATAAGCCCCAAGGAGGGATCCGCAAGTCAAAGTAATTTATCCTCTACATTCCCTCATGATGGGGATCCATGGCTAAAACGACTGTTTTTATCAAATGACTCCCAATTGGAGGAACTCACGCAGAGAATATCCATGTATTTAGATACCCAAGGCAGAGCCCTGCGAACAGAACCTAGTCCCAACAACCATCTCCGGAGTCCTGGCATGGTGATTTCTACTCTGCGCTGCCCAGCGGCAAAAAGAGACCAACAAAACCATACAATAAATGACAGCATTATTATGCCAATAAAACACCTTTACCAAAATCAAACAGCACCAATTACTATTTCATCAGGCTGCACGTCGGACTCAGATCTCAAAGATCCAAGTAAAATTCAAGGAGATCAGCTATCCACATCATGGACTAAGTCCTTATTAAGCTCTCTAGACCAAGCAATAAGGGTCCTGAACTACCAATCGAACAAAATGGAGGTTCAGATTGACCTTATTAATTTAGTGGCGGGTCACATTGCGGGTATAAATACAAAATTGGACTCAATATCGTCACTGCTAATAAATCAGGGGAAATTAAATGCTTACACCTGCTTTAACAAACAACAGTGTAACTGTGGATGTAGAAGTATAATTGAAAAGTTAGCAAGCCTGCCGGCCATCCTGACGGACATCCTAGGGGAGGTAAAACATTCACGCAATCCGGTTGAAAAAGGAATTGATCTTATTCCGGATAAGTTGCCTTCAGTCAAGAGGACGAGCAGAAATGACCTCGTAAGCAGTAATCCACAAATGGAGATAGAACACAACTCAAAGGAAGCGGGGTTAGGAAGGTCAGCAGTAGACCTGGAAGTAACACAGCCCACCGAAAAATCCGTCAGGGAGGAAAACCCAACTAAGAGACAAAAGAAAAAGGCTAGGAAAGCCAGATTAAAGCATAAAAGACAACAAAACACAGATCAAGGCAACTTTTTACAGATTTTTAAAACAAACACCTCCCAGGAAATCAAAGCCTTATCGCTGAGCACGCCACAAGGTGGAAATGAGGGACCAATGAACTCGCCAGATAAACTGGGCCTACAAATCTCCTCAAGGGAAGGAGATTTAAGTCAGGGCGCTACAACAATCGCCTCCAAACAACACAGTAATACGAGTTTCTCACCGACCACAGTCTATACTCATCAAAGAGAAACAAGATCTGTCTTAACGAAAGACCAAATGCTGACAAAAGAGGCCCGAGCAAACAAAGTCAAAACGAGCGCTGGGAGAAATCCCTGGAATACAATGTTCGCCCAAAGCGGACATCAACCACGGCTGAATGATCTCCAGAACACAATATACAGCTGCAAAATTGGGAATAAATTCAAATGAGAAAAAAGGAGAATTAATAGAATCAGAGTTTAACACTGTACAATCCCGCATGCGTGTCACAGTTTCTGAAAATGAGCATTGCTGCGCGCTAATCCAAAGGGAATCTTTACCTTTTCCAAACAAGTTATATAGAACTGGACAAAATCAAAATACAATAAATTTGACGAAGGTAGCGAAAACGGAACAGGAACAACAAGTCCCCTCTAAAACAAGCGATTTCAATGAATCCAACAGGCCACTGTCGACCAAAGCAAGTTTTCCACAACTGTCTAAAGAACTCCCCCATCATCCTGAGTCACCTGATCACAAATTAACATTTATCCCAGAATATCCAACAAAGGGGCCTCAGGATATCCTCAATCGAGGCAACCTGCTAAAATTGTTTAACGCAACATCAGCACTAAGAGAGATAACTACACAGGACCTGTTAGCTGTTGAATTTCAACAAAACAGTCAAAATGCGGACACTGACGATACTGTCACAACTTGGGCCTCAAAGGCCATCGCAGACAAGATATTTTCCACAAAACCCCACTTCGAAACATGGGGTATATCTATTGTCCGACACATACGTCCAAGATATCCCTATCCCTTACAAAACAGCTCTCGCAACCAAATAAAGGGGAACGGAAACAGAGGACATCCCTTCACTTGTCTACTAGGTGCTCGCGCTACCTCGCCTGTAGCATCAAGTACAAGGGACGGGGTACCCCCGAAAGAAAATGAGCAAAGAATGAGTCAGTATGGCCGGGATATAATGGATTGGTCCTGGGTTCCCATGGTCCTGAGTAATAAGGCTACCTAACCCGGATCAAAAACCTTCAACGGCATCCTGCACGGGGAAGGACATGCAGAGCGTAAATAAACCATCAAGTCTCTCACTTTGTTCATGGAACGTACATGGCTTCCAAGAAATGGAGCTTGACCATGACACACAAGCCTTCTTCCATCAACAAGATGTAATCCTGATTCAGGAGTCATGGAAACTAACCCCCACAGTAATACCAGGTTTCAAGGACCACCATATATTGGCAGAAAGATTCTCAAAGTTCGGGCACCCCGGGGCGGTTTATCAACCTACATAGCCCAAAAATACAACTGGGTATCGGAAGTACTGGACGTGGGATTCAATTGGGTTCAAGTGATTAGAATCACTGAAACATTGACAGTTGGGTCTGAACAGTGGCAAATCTTAATAATTAATGTTTATATCCACCCAGACAGGAAGTCACATCAAGAAAAACATGCAAGCTTAACATCACTGATAAAACTGATGCAAAGAACGTACACAGGATGTCCATTGGTTATATCCGGGGATTTCAACTGCGATCTAACGGGCAAAATCCGGGCAAAAGCAAACACGTCATCGACCAGTGGCGGAATCACGTTATCAACCAACTTAAGAGAACTAGGTCTGTCGATTCTGAATGGCAACACAAAAGGAGACAGGCCGGCAGGCATTACATATCTGAGTGTCAGGGTCCACTCTACAATCGATTACACCATAGTAAGTGATGAGCTAATCCCAGGCATTGATGCATTTCACATTGTTCAATGGCCAGAAAGTGATTATTTCCCTCAAATAACTAGTTTGAACACCGCGCCCAACCTTGCTCCGAAAATGACCTCTCTTTTACACCACGCCTCAAAATTCAACTGAAAGACATTAAAATGGTGAAGAGAAGGGTTGGAAAAAATTCAGTCCACCCTAAAAGCTCAAATATCCGACCTAGGGCCCCAAAAAGATGAAGATCTTGTAAGCAATTGGGAGCAATTGATTTTGGACTTGCTTCATAAGTTTCCAGTAATACCAGGGAAACAGAGTAAGTTTAACTTCAAGAAGGAGCCTTGGTTTAATATGGAATTAAGAACAAAAAAAAAGAAGGGTCGCTAAAGAGGTCCGAGCACTTGCCCGCCAAAAAAAACAGGGGTTAGAGATAAATAAAGGTAACCTGAATGAAGCCAGAAGTTCTTATATAAAGTCATTGAGGGTTGCAAAGTCATCCTACAAGGAAATGCAAATGAGGAAGAAATAATTGGAAGAAATAACAAAGTGTCCAAAGGCTTAGAGTCGGAGGAGGATTTAAAAGAGCCCACCATCTTCCTGGAATTACCCACCAGAGGGGAACTAAGCAAAATAATATCAAGACTGAAGACAGAAGGTGCAGCAGGCCCAAATGGGCTGCCAAACGCATTCTTCAAATATGACCCGGCCTTTTAGGCATAGACTCTAGCACCCCTTTTCAACCACATTTACAAAGAAGACCAGGTCCCTGCTTCCTGGAAGGGCAACATTATTCATCCAATATTTAAGCATGGTGACCATCGCAAACCAACAAACTACAGGCTTATATCTTTAATAGATGTGGAGGCAAAGCTCTACGCCTCTTGCATTCTTGCAAAACCTACAAGATTGGATTGGAGAAACAAATAGAATTCCCCGGTTTCAAACAGGCTTCAGGCGGAAAATGGGAACAATTACCAACTTGACCTGCCTGTCATTATTAATGGACAGAGCGGTAGCAAAGGGCTGTACGCCTGTTTTGTCGATATTAAATCTGCATTCGACCAGATTAACAGAGAGCGTTTGTGGGGAAAATTTAAGACCTGGGGCGTGCCGATCCAACTTTTAAAGGCAATAAAAGCATTATATCAAAATACCTGGGCAAGAGTGAAATTGGGAAATGGAGTCTGTACAACTAGGAGTATAACAATGTGCCAAGGTCTAAAACAAGGTTGTGTTTTCGCTCCTACCCTTTTTAATCTTATCCTTTCCGACCTCTCAAAGGTGCTCGAGTCGGCTGAAGTTCACCCACCATCATTGTCTAACAATCGAATTCCTTGTTTACAATACGCAGACGATATAGTATTGCTGAGTAAAACGCCAATTGGATTACAAAGAGCACTAAATAAATTAGCAGCATACTTAAAAAAGGAAGGTCTGGATTTAAACAATGAAAAAACAAAAGTGGTCCGTCTAGTAGACCCTCAAAAGCTTAAGTATACATGGATGGCGAACGGCGCAAAGGTGGAAGAACAAGGGTCTTATAAGTACCTCGGAATTACGATATCTCAGGGAGCGAAACACACAGAGCACAAAACAGCAATACGTGCCAAAGCCCAATCCTTAATTTTCGCTTACCGTTTACTAAAAGCAAAAATCGACTGCCCAAATTATAAGCACCTGTTGAAAGTCATGTCGGCTCAAATTTTACCCACCCTATCCTACGGTCTGGTCACTTGGTGTGGCAAGGAAACCGACCTACTAAATGATCAAATCAAAATCTACAAAGCTGTTTTTAATCCTCAAAAATCTGCCTCAGCGTCGCAAGTCAGGCTTGAATTTGGACTGCAAAACCAGAAATACAGGAGCATTAGCGGCTTTGTAAAACTGTGCTACAAACTTAGATCTGCAGATCCGGATACAATGGACTGGCTAAGCTGGGAAGAAATTAAAAACCAAGGGGAGACCGGAACCCCGTGCACATAGGGAAAGCATTTGAAAGCCTGTGTGAAAGAGTTGGAGTTGGAATTAGCATGGGAATCTGGGATGGATAAAGCAGGCTTAAGTAGATCAGTCAACGCGGCAGCAAAAAATAAATCTTTTCAAGTAGATAAATGTATACTCACAAAACGGCGGCACGGCTGGACTATTATCAACTCTTTTATAGCAGGAAAACCACATGCTCACTTAACTTCCCATTTCAGTGAGTATTTAAAAAGAGCTTTTATAGACTATAGAATGGGTATGCACATCTCGAAGGATCTACTACCATCCTGGAAAGGTATCTACCAGACGGAGCAATGTCGGCTATGTGGTAACAAAACTGAATCTTTAGCCCATTTCCTCTGTGTATGTCCGGCACTTATGGCACAGAGGCTACGACTTCTGAAACCCATCTTTAATGAGCTAAAGATCCATTCCTGTAGACAAGCCGTAACAAGTTGGTTGGGAGGGAGTTCTATTATTCTGGTGTGCCGGGGAACCAAATTCCTGGCAGAGGTGAAAAAACGTCTGGGTCAAACTGAACAGGGGGAAGGCCAATGAGGCGGGGCATTATGGCCACCTTAACTCTAGGGATTGTAAAGGATATTACAAACCTGCAAAAACAGACTGAGAACCTTTGATAGGTCGAGTGTCTCTGGATGAAAGTTTTAAACATTGTTCTACATTATTTCCTAGCTGTGGAGCAGTAATAATTTTAGTAAAACGTATTACATTTTGTACTACTATTTTATGATGTGAAAATTGTAATAATTTTTATTAATTATGCAATAAACCTTTTTTGACTTTGACTTTTGACAGGCTTGTCACCCACTTCTATTGGCCCCAAATGCACAGGAGCTCAGATGCTCACTGTAGGACCTGCCAGACAAGTGGTAAGTGTGGAGGGAAGAACAAGGCTGCCCTCCAACCATTCCCCGTCATCAGTACCCCATTCCAGCGAGTGGGAATTGACATTGTGGGGTCTGTGGACCCCAAGACAGCAATGGGCAACAGGTTCATCCTGGTCTTGGTGGACCATGCCACCCGGTACCCCGAAGCCATCCCTCTGAGGACAGTGACGGCCCCCGTGGTGGGACGAGCACTGATGGGAATTTTCTCCCGAGTGGGATTCCCTCTAGAGGTGGTGTCTGACAGGGGCACCAATTTCATATCGAAGTATATGAAATCCCTTTGGCAAGAGTGTGGTGTAACTACAAGTTCACCACCCCTTACCACCCCCAAGGAAACGGGTTGGTTGAGAGATTCAACCGAACCCTAAAAGGCATGATCATGGGCCTAGAAGGACCAATGAGGCGTAAGTGGGACGTCCTCTTGCCATGCCTGCTCTTTGCATACCGAGAGGTATCACAGAAGTCGCTCGGGTTCAGTCCCTTCGAACTTTTGTACGGTCACCCGGTCCGAGGACCTCTGAGTCTGGTTAGGGAAGGCTGGGAGCAATCTCCCAGGAAACTTCCCCAGAATGTATACAGTTACATGCTGGGCTTCCGAAACCAGACCAGGCGATTCAGGCAACTTGCTGAAGCAAACCTGGAAGCCAGCCAGGAAGAGATGAAGCGGTGGTACGACCAGAATGCCACTCTGGTAGAACTTCAACCTGGACAAAAGGTGTGGGTCTTGGCCCCAGTGGAGCCTTTTGCACTGCAGGATAAGTGGACAGGTCCATTTGAGGTTGTGGAGCGCAAGAGTCCTGTCACCTACCTGGTGAACTTGCAATCTCCCAGGAACCCTTTGAGGGTCCTACATGTTAACCGCCTTAAGCCCCACTTGGAGAGGTCCGAAGTGGGCATGCTCTTGGCAACCGATGACGGAATAGAGGAGGAGACCGAACCTCTTCCTGACCTCTTGGTAGCTACCGAGCGAGATGGGTCAGTGGACGGAGTTAACCTCTCACCCTCCCTGACCACTGAGCAACAGAGTGATTGCCGCCAGCTGCTGGGGCAGTTCCCTGACTTGTTCTCCCTGGTTCCCGGTGTCACAGATTGGTGCGTCCATGATGTGGGCACGGGAGACAGTTTGCCGGTGAAGCACCAGGCTTACCGCGTGACTAACAGGGTGGGAGCCTGCATCAAGGAGGAAGTCTCGAAGATGTTTGCTCTTGGGGTGATTGAGTCCTCCAGCAGTCCTTGGGCCAGCCCAGTGGTCTTGGTCCTGAAGGCTGCAACGCCGGGAGCCACATTCTAACTCCGGTTCTGTGTGGACTATCAAGGACTCAATTCGGTCACGAAGACCGACGCGCACCCCATCCCCAGAGCTGATGAGCTTATCGATCGGTTGGGGGCTGCCCGGTATCTGAGCACGTTTGACTTAACGTCTGGGTGCTGGCAGATCGCCTTAACTGACAGGGCCAAAGAGAGGTCAGCGTTTTCAACCCCAGATGGGCATTTCCAGTTCCGGGTTATGCCATTTGGGATGAAGAACGTCCCTGCCACCTTCCAGAGGTTGGTCAACCAGGTGTTGGTTGGACTGGACGAGTTCAGTGCCGCCTACCTGGACGACATCGCAGTGTTCAGCGGTACATCGGAAGAACACTTGCGACACCTATGGGAAGTGTTGACGGCACTGCGATAGGCAGTCCTCACGATCAAGGCAAGCAAGTGTCAGATCGGGCAGGGTTCTGTGGTGTACTTGGGACACCAAGTTGGGAGCGGTCAGGTGGCGCCCCTTCAACCCAGGATTGAGACCATCCTGGCTTGGAACCCCCCAAGACCCAAACGGAGGTGAGGGCCTTCCTAGGACTCACCGGGTACTACAGGAGGTTTGTCAAGGGGTACGGCAGCATCGTTGCCCCCTTGACAGAGCTGACTTCGAAGAAGGAGCCCCGGAAAGTGATCTTGACTGACGCCTGTCAGGAAGCATTTGACACCCTGAAAACTGCCATGTGCACGGCGCCCGTGCTCCTGGCTCATGATTTCTCCAAAGAGTTCCTAGTACAGACAGACGCTTCAGAGCATGGGGTAGGAGCTGTTCTTTCACAGATGACTGAGGAGGGCTGGGACCAACCTGTAGCCTTCATCAATCGGAGGTTACTTCCTTGGGAACAGAGGTGGAGTGCGATTGAGCTTTCGCTGTGGTCTGGGCATTGAAGAAGCTAAGACCCTACTTGTTTGGGTCTCACTTCCGAGTTCAGACTGACCACAGGCCCCTCAGATGGTTGATGCAGATGAGGGGTGAGAACCCGAAACTGTTGAGGTGGTCCATTTCCCTACAAGGTATGGACTTCACGGTGGAACACCGCCCTGGCATAGACCGCGCCAATGCTGACGGTCTGTCAAGGTTTTTCCGCCTTAGTGATGAGGAACTCCCTGGGGTAGGGTAGTTCTCCTCACGTTTCAGCTGGAGCGGACACGTGTTAGACCTGGCACCTTGGCGTGAGTTTCCCTTCCACTTTTTGCTGATGTGCCTCAGATGTTTTGCTGGTGTTCGATGCTCAGGGCATTGCGCCACGGCCAATCCGTGCCGCAGTGCAAGTGCTCCCAATATAAAGTGTATCCGTAATTGATTTCCATGATTGGCTTATTTGGTTTACTGTCAGTCCTCAGTAACGTGCACGAGGAGTGGAGGCTTATAGATACAAATGACTGGTGTGTTTGATTGGTTCAGATGCTCCGTCCATCACCACCCCCTTTTGTACCGCTTTGGCCGCCATAAGTGTGGCAGGGTATGCTCAGATGTGAGTCCCTTGCTCACTTTGCCACTGGATTCAAGCAAGCCGGGCTGAAGACGTCTGGAATGCCAGAAACCGGTCCTCGGAAGCTTGTTTCCGGTCCAGGGAAGGCATGGCTTGGCAGTTCGGGCTGGACTGTTCCCATGAGGCACAGGGTCAGACTGATTTGCATATAGCCATCTCTGAACTGGGGTGTCAGAGTGGGCTAAAGAACGGTGATGGATCAAACCCAGATCTTTTGACTGGGTGTGAGTGTTTGATTGGTTCAGATGCTCCGTCCATCACCACCCCCTTTTGTACCTCTTTGGCCGCCATAAGTGTGGCAGGGTATGCTCAGACGTGAGTCCCTTGCTCACTTTGCCACTGGATTCAAGCAAGCCGGGCTGAAGATGGCTGGAATGCCAGAAACCGGTCCTCGGAAGCTTGTTTCCGGTCCAGGGAACGCATGGCTTGGCAGTTCGGGCTGGACTGTTCCCATGAGGCACAGGGTCAGACTGATTTGCATATAGCCATGTCTGAACTGGGGTGGCAGAGTGGGCTAAAGAACGGTGATGGATCAAACCCAGATCTTTTGACTGGGTGTGAGTGTTTGATTGGTTTAGATGCTCCGTCCATCACCACCCCCTTTTGTACCGCTTTGGCCGCCATAAGTGTGGCAGGGTATGCTCAGACGTGAGTCCCTTGCTCACTTTGCCACTGGATTCAAGCAAGCCCGGCTGAAGACGGCTGGAATGCCAGAAACCAGTCCTCGGAAGCTTGTTTCCGGTCCAGGGAAGGCATGGCTTGGCAATTCGGGCTGGACTGTTCCCATGAGGCACAGGGTCAGACTGATTTGCATATAGCCATGTCTGAACTGGGGTGGCAGAGTGGGCTAAAGAACGGTGATGGATCAAACCCAGATCTTTTGACTGGGTGTGAGTGTTTGATTGGTTCAGATGCTCCGTCCATCACCACCCCCTTTTATACCGCTGATGGGCCTGCAGCACTGGTTGCGCCACCCACAGAAGCGGCCTCGTAAAATGTGTCTCGGGTACGATATTGCAGACCCTGCGTACAGTCTGGTACTGCCACGCTGACTGCGCAAATGCCCACACTTGCCAGTCCCTAAACCTTCCCTAAACTTCATATCAGTCACCCCTATGGTAGGCCTACGGACAGGGCGCATTGTAAGCGTAAGGTAGGACAAGCCCTGATGTGTGTGGCATGTCCTAGTAGTGAATTACCGCCCTTTTCGTTCTTCACTTTTGAAGGGCTGCCTATTCTCTTAGGCCAAGGTGAGCTGCCTGAACTATTACACGCTATAGTACCGGCAGGCTCAGGGAGCACGGTGGCACGTCAAGTTTAGGATGGCTGAACTCAGAATAATGAAATACTTCCTTTAGCAAGGTTTATTTTAATATCCTGTGTTTTCAAATGCTACTTTTAGAAAGTTAGCCTTTGCTTGCCTAACTCTTTCAGCCCGCCTCTGCTAG
Source organism: Lissotriton helveticus (assembly GCF_964261635.1). Taxonomy (NCBI): domain Eukaryota; kingdom Metazoa; phylum Chordata; class Amphibia; order Caudata; family Salamandridae; genus Lissotriton; species Lissotriton helveticus. The sequence continues at coordinate 9,208,321 of NC_136059.1, forward strand.
GATGTGTATCTGCTGTCTGGGTTTGTGTGAGTGACAGGGCTGGGAGATTCCCGGGGACAGTCAGGGGCTCCAGGTGGTGAATAGGGTGCTTACACCAGGATGGTTGGGCGGAGTAGTCCTTGACTCTGAATAGGGTTGTGCTCCACCACCACAATGCTGGCTCCACCTCCTGCGAAGCGTCGGATGTCTCTGCCCTGAACCCTGAAAGAAGACGGCAGCTTCCTGTCAACAGAGTGTTCCAAAACTGGGTTGAACCAGGCTCAGGCCCCCTGGCCTGCAAAGACAAAGCAAACTGAGTATAAATATAGGAGCCCTGCTCCTAGCAAATCAGATCCTGTTTTGACCACGACGAACCTCTGCCCGACTAGAAGGACCAAGAGAAGCTGAAGGACGGAAACCGGTCTTTGCCCTGAAGGACTGGCCTGCAGTGGTGCCTTGCTGAGAACGGAGAGGAAAAGACCAGAGAGGACTTTGAAGACTTGTGCCTGAAATGATCTCCAAGGGCTGGATCTCGAGCTTGCCCCCTGAACGGAACCCCAGGACCATTGGGTTCTATTCTGCCTGTGCCCGTCTGCTGTTGGGCCTTTAGTTCTTATTCCCTCGCCGGAGGTGTGACTCGGGTGCCTTCACCCCTCCTAAGGTCGTGACAGCTCGGAGCCTGGTCGCCCCGCCGTAGAGAGCCCCGCTCAAGCTTGAGACGCTCTCCGCTTCAGTGCCGGGCCGCCCGCTCTCCTGTCACCTCGCCTGCTACGGAGCGCATTGTGCGCCTCTCATCTTCTCCCGCTGGAATCTGCACGGAGCGCATCTGATAGCCTCGGAAGGTCCGTACGTCGTAACGTACCCGACTGTCTCGCTTTGCCCTCCTGCATACCAAGGCTGGTGCCGCACCTCAAGAAAGGCCTTCCGTACAGTGGTACCGGAGGCCCGGTGCTGCACCCGTCTGCCCGAGAACGCGACGCCCCTCACAGATCCACAGGTACGACCCAGCCTGCTAAGAAGTAGTATGCCCTGCAGGCCTGAACGGCGCCTCGCCCCGTGAGCTGCATCAGACCCCGGATCACCACAACCCTCCACACCGTCCCGCTCACCCGCCTCGCACCTCGAGGGGGCTCCGAGCCGGATAGATCCTTCGGAGAACCGTTGGCCTCGTCCCGGGTCTGACCTCACCAGTAGCCGCACCTGAAACACCTCGGACACTCAACGCAAGGTACACTTGAACTCTATCCCGAGTTCATATCGGATCCAGGGTCCGCAACGTTTGTTTTCCTTGTCATCGTACCTTGCAGACCAAGAACACTTAAGAACAATTGCCTATTTAAATCTGGTGGCCCTCAATCTCTAAACGTTGTATGGTCTTGTAATAATCCTGCATATTAAGTATTTCTTTTACATAAAGTCTACGTATTTTTGATACAACCTTACGACTGGTGTCCGTTTGTGGTGGGTCAGTGGGTTTACTGTATGTGATCATAAATGCTTAACTAACTATCGCCCTGAGGATTAGCCTTGTCTGCTCGCGCCATGCAACCTAGAGGGTGAGCAGGGGTTATTCTTACGGGGTAGTTCCCTTGCTGACTAGAGGAGAAGGTCCCTGCCTGTGCCAACCAGAGACCTCCGATTCTAACAGTCTGTAAAGGCAGTGTGTGTGTGTGTATGTGTGTAAGTAAAGGTACAGGACCTCTAAGGGTGGCACAATAAGTGTTGCAGCCCTTAGAGGTCTTCTCTGGTCACAATGCCCTGGGTACCAGTGGTATCATTTACAAGGGGCTGACATGTGGCCAGAGATGCCAATTGGGTTTGTGTTAGTTTAGAGGAACGAACACAAGCCCTGGGAACCTGATTGGCAGGGACCCAGGGCACAGCAAGTCAAAGTGCATCAGTAGTCTGGCATAAAGTAGTGGGGATACTGCAACAGAAACCCACTTTCCTACACCGTCTGTCTCAGCAGTGTTGCTCAGGTTTCTCTCTTGATGGGCTTTATTTTGGTTGGAGGTAGAAGTATATGGGGCGTCACCGAGTTGAGCTGGAATCCCAGGAAGTCCACTTGCTGAGAGGGAGTTGTCATGGACTTCTTGAGATTTATTACAACACCTAGGTTCTGAAGGAGAGACACAATCTATTGCAGAAGCGTTATTAGCAAAGTACGATCTTGTGCCAACAGAACCATGTCGTCCAGATATGCGATCATGCGAACTCCCATTTCTCGTAGTCGAGTCACCACTGGTTTCGATAGTTTGGTGAACACTCACGTGGCAGAGGAGAGGCCTAACAGTAGATATTGATACCGAAACCATTACCCTTTCCATTGAAATTGGAAGTAACGCTGATGAGGGGGGTAGATTGGGACTGTCAGATAAGTATCTTTTAGATCTAATCGGACCATCCAGTCCTTTTCCAGCAATAGATCCCTCAAAAGATGGATGCCTTCCATCTTGAAATGTCTGTAAGTCACGAAGGGGTTGAATGCTCTGAGATTTAATACTAATCTCTGACCACCTCCTTTCTTTTGAAACCAAGAAGACGTTGCTTCAAAATCTCTGGCTGGAGAGCTCCCGCAGTAATGGCCTGCTTTGCGAAAGATCTAAAAGTTCGGAGTCTATAAAAGACTCTTGGAGGAAAATGGTGCGGTGGCCGTTCTATTTGATACCATTGAACAGTGTTCAGGACCTATGTATCCGATGTGATCTTTGACCAATTGTGTACAAAGTGTATCAGTCTGCCCCCCAAGGGGGTCGAAGGAAGAAAATGTTAAATCATTACCTGAGGATTGGGCATCATTGTTCCAGAATCCTCGTTTGACGCCTCTGTTGAAGCGGCCTCTGAAGCCCCGTGAGCTAGTGGGATAGAATCCTGCTTCGGCCGGGTGTTGTGCGTAACCTCTGTGCCTAGGGCTGTTCCCTCAGTGAGGACTTTGCTGATTGAAGCGGTCGGTCGAGCGTCCTCTGCCACGACAGGCACTGCCAGAGAGAGGATTGAATTCTCTCTTGAGTGATGCTTGAGATTTGTCTAGGGAGGGGAACGTATTTACAAACTCAGCAATGTCCTTCACAAAGCGGTCTCCAAAACGTTGATCTTCCGCCAAGGGGCCAGGTTCCGCAGAGGCCACCTCGGCAAGTTGTGGATCAATTCTTAGGAGAACAGATTTACGCCTCTCAGTTGAAAGCGAGCAATTTGAGTTGCTTTGGAGGCACATTGCTCTTTGAGTCCATCCAGCTGAGACTTCAGGGTGAATTGCTGCACCCGTACCTTGGGCTTGAAGAGACACTTACTGGATTTTGCCCAGACACATCTAGAAGTTTGTCCTGGCATTCTCTCAGAGCTCTGTCTATTCCCTTTTTGTGGATCTTTGTGATATTACTTGAGAAAAGTTTGCATTGATGTGTCTATGTCTGGAGTGAAGGCAGTTTTGTTAGGAAGGTCTGGCCGGGGACATTCTGACCTAAGGCAGGATCCGACCTTTTTATCGAAGCTGTTCTGCAGATTAAGCTGCATATATTCCTCCGGGGACCGATCTGGGGATCTAGGGTGGACTATGCCACACGGGTCAAAGGTGAACCGGGACTGAGTCGTTGGAGAAGAGGGACACTTGAGTTTCTTGGAATGCTTTCGCAAGTGTGACTCTTGGGAAGAAGAGTCAGTATCTGTGACATTAGTGGGGGCGGGTAGAGGGAGAGACGGTGGCGGTTAGGTCGACGGATCAGTACTGTAATCGTGATCCTTTGCCCTTTCAGTAACTTTGGAGTAAATCTTTACATGAGGCCAGGAATGGCGTGGGGTTTTGATAGTGGAAGGGGTGTAGAGGCAGGGTTGGAAGGAGGAGGGTTCGCTCCCTACCAGCCAGTCAATGCGATGTGATATAGGTAGGAGGGCAGATGACAAAGCTTTATCAAGTTTCTTGCCTACGGTTTTGTCGAAGAGGGATTCCATATTTTTATCATAATAAAAATCTTCGTCATCTTGTGGACCATAAGCTGCTGGGTCCTGATCATGCACCTCATATTCAGACATTATGCGGCGAGGGGGCTGTTTCCCACTTCAAACTCCCCAGAGGGAAGCCAATGGATTACAGCTCTGCAAAGCTTAGATACAGGTCATAAGTTAGGGGCCAAAAAGAGCTGGAGTAGAGAGGCCAAGGCACCCCAAGCTGCTTCACAGGATTTATGGGGGGTTTGAGGCCCTGGCTGCCTAGAAGCAGCAAGTTAAAGGGGGTTCCAAAAATTGTCTGTTGTGAAACAGGGAACAAATCTGGATTTACTTTTTCAGTAAAGAAAAGACCATCCGATCGTTGATTTATATAAATGAGGCCCTGTACCGGCACTGCCCTGCTTGAGGGAAACCCTGTTTTCCTAGTCCAGAGGGGACACTGCCTCGTGTGTTACACAGGAGACCTCACTACCAGATCGGTAGCGCGAGGAACGCGCACCACAGGGAAAGAGAAACTGCCTGAGGATTTTAAAAAGTAAATTTTTTAAGCTCTAATATGAAACGTGCACAATAATGCTAATAATTCTCAAAAAAAGGTAACCCTGAGTGGCAAATGGTATAAAATGCTACTATAAAGCAAAACCTCTTCAGCTCTGCATGCTCATACTGTTGGGATCTTAATTTATGGAGGGTAAGCCGTAGAATAGACATTCATTGTGTGCGTGTGATGGGAATGTGTGCTCTTGAACGGGGAGCTACGCAAACAAATGATGGATGGAATGCTGCATAAATCATACATTCACCCCCAGTCAAGAGATTTTGGTTAAATCCATTGTACTTGTGCTCACCATGCCACCCCAGTTTAGACCCAGCCATATGCAAATCAGTCTTGACCCTGTGCCTCATGGGAACAGTCCAGCCCGAACTGCGGAGCCTGGTCTTCCCTGGACCGGATACAAGCATCCTAGGACCGGTTTCAGAGTAGGTCACCCTTCTTCAGCCAGGCTAGCTTGAATCCAGTGGCACAGTGAGCTTGCCCAGACGTGGGTCCTGTGCTCTCCGTGCCACTGGAGTCAAGCTATATTGGCTGATAAGGGCTGGAAGCCAGAAACCGGTCCTTGGATGCTTGATTCCGGTCCAGGAAAGACATGGCTTGGCAGTTCGGGCTGGTCTGTTCCCATGGGGCACAGAGTCAAAACTGATTTGCATATGGCTGGGTTCAAACTGGAATGGCATGGTGAGCAAAAAAACGATGGATTTAGGCCCAGATCCTTGTACTGGGGTGAATGTATGACATTGTTCTGCATTCTGTCCATCAACTGTGTTTTTTGCAATTTTCACCCGAGTGTGCTGGGTATGCTCAGACGTGAGTCCCATGCTCTCCACACCACTGGAGTCAAGCTATCCAGGCTGATGAAGGCTGATAGCCAGAAACCGGTCCTTGGATGCTTGATTCCGGTCTGGGAAAGACATGGCTTGGTAGTTCGGACTGGACTGTTCCCATGAGGCACAGGGTCAGAGCTGATTTGCATATAGCCAGTGTCTAACCCAGGGTGGTGTAGAGTGCAAAAAAACGATGGATTTAGGCCCAGATCTCTGTACTGGGGTGAATGTATGACATTGTTCTGCATTCTGTCCATCAACTGTGTTTTTTGCAATTGTTGTGCTCCACGGCAGGAGTCTCATGCTCAGATATCCGTCGATTGTACGCACATTGCCTGGTTTGTCTTCCTCCTATTGCCTGGCCATTGCCGTTTCCGCATGCAGCTGCGTGGAATGGTATTGTAAATGCGGTGACAGGTACACCTTTTACTTTAACTGTTGAATTGATCCAATCTGAATTTACCATAACTGCCTCAAACACAATATTCGTAGAGCTGGCGTCTAACAAGGGCTTTTGATGATACAAAGTGCATCATTGTTCACTGCTATTGTTAGCGGGCTCACAAGGACCCATATGATTTCTTTATCTGCTATTTATAGATTATGTGGCTGGTGCTATGTATCAGAGTAAAATTCCTCCACCCTATTTTTTGCCACGTACGACCAATGCTGGTGCAGACCGGGAGTGTGGACAGGAATTTTGAAGCGCGCATGGCTGCTATTAATGGTGAAGATTTGACCTATTAAAAGAAATATGCTGTGTTGCGTCATTCTTTAGGGTCTGAAAGCAGAAACATCTTAAAACATTTACCACAACAGTCCATATTGGGGGAAGGTGATGTAGTTGATGATAATATGTCCTACCAATATACAGTGTAACCGGTCTGGAAGGAATAATCCTGTAAAGTCCAAAGTCATAACTGTACAGCTTATGGGTCATCCAGGAACGACATGTTTCTCTGGCTTGGCTCAGGGTCAGAGTCCAGGCCTCCTGTCACCCGGCTGGGCTGGGTTAATTTCTTTTCCCTCCAGCAGCAGGAACTAAGACCGCTCCCCACAAGGAGAGCAACTATCCTTGATTAGTTCAGAACCTGGAGAGGAAGGAGCTGGAGGGACTGCTGTGCATCAATCATCCAGCTGTCATCCTGTACCAGGAAGATGGTCGGCCTAAGCCCTCTGAACACAGTGAGGGAGTCCAGACTCAGGAGCCAAACCATGAGGGGTCTTCTTTGAAGTTTTGCTATGGCAGGCTCTGCAGTGATGTCAGTGAGGGGTGGAGCTGAGCCCCTCAGAGCAGATGTGCCAAGTGACTCCTGGATGACACCATCTTGACGTATCTCAGAAGGCTGTGCAGAGAGGTTGAAATGGGTGAAGAGGTGATGTGGCGCCTCGGGATAGGCCAGAGGTGCATCCCTGCTGGAACCTCCTGCCTCCTACTTAAAAGATCTGGCGCAGAGGGGAGAGCTCTCTCTTGGATGTGCTGAGGCTGAACCAATGGACAGTTGGAAGACAGAACTCCCTGACTGCCATCTGGACTAAGGCCTCTGTCGCTGATTGAGCCGAGGACCCGTAGGGCACTCCCCCAGGACCAGGGACACCTATCTCCATACACCCGCACGAGGGCCAGTTGGGGGAAATACTGGGCTTCTGAAAAAAGCTGGCACAGGGAGCCAGTGAAACCAGCTCTCTGCAGAGTTTGTCACCTTTGGAGGCTAGGAGGTCTGGAAAAACTGCACCGGGTGGCTAGGGCTCGCCACCAGGAGCCAAAGACTGTCTAAATCAGCCCAAAAGGGTCCTAGATATCCCCGTTTAAAGTTTTGGTGACCTTTGGGAGCACCGCCGATTAAGCTTGTGGGGCTCCATTGCAGTTTTCAGCTCACTTTAGGGGTGAGCCAGGGCCCAGAGACTGCGTCCATGGCAGGAAAAATGCAGGGAAGTGTTGTTGTGCTTTCCCCGTGAGGAGGAAGAATATGGGTGAGTGCCATCGCAATCCCCACGATACGAGGAAGGGGCCTAGGACCCCATCCCTGGGCCACGTGAAGAAGAGGAGTAGTGCTGTGGCACCCAGTGATGTCATGAAAGGGGTCTGGGACACCACCCCTGGGTCCAGAGAAGATATGGTCTACAGGGAGTGCAGTCACACTCCCCCCCAAGAAGGTGGGGAGCAGGGACGCCATCCCTGGGCCCCGGTACAGCAAGGGAATTCATTGGAGTGCTGCCACAGCTTCCTGCGCTGTGAGCCTTCCCCGCTCCCATGCCCAGCGGGTTAGCCAGCAAGAGTGAGTGCTTTTTGGGGTTGCTCCAAGGAGCTCCGTCCACATGGGGGGCCTGCAGTAGGCTCCCCGGACTGTCTTCCAACATGGAAGGTGCTCGTGGGGTGCCTGAGCACCCCAAACGATGGGTAGCACGGCCCTGGACTGCTTTCAAAAGCAGAGCCCACTAGAAAAATCGGAGAGGCTCCCCTTGCTCAGCAGAATAACGGCTCCCATGGCTCAGCAGGAGAGCATCTCCCATGGCTCAGCAGGAGAGCGGCTCCCCTGACTCAGCAGGAGAGCGGCTCCCATGGCTCAGCAGGAGAGCGGCTCCCATGGCTCAGCAGGAGAGCATCTCCCATGGCTCAGCAGGAGAGCGGCTCCCCTGACTCAGCAGGAGAGCGGCTCCCATGGCTCAGCAGGAGAGCATCTCCCATGGCTCAGCAGGAGAGCGGCTCCCCTGACTCAGCAGGAGAGCGGCTCCCCTGACTCAGCAGGAGAGCGGCTCCCCCGGCTCAACAGGAGAGCATCTCCCATGGCTCAGCAGAACGGCTCCCATGGCTCAACAGGAGTGCGGCTCCCATGGCTCAGCAGGAGAGCGGCTCCCATGGCTCAGCAGGAGAGCGGCTTCCATGGCTCAGCAGGAGAGCGGCTCCCATGGCTCAACAGGAGACCATGGCTCAGCAGGAGAGCGGCTTCCATGGCTCAGCAGGAGAGCTGCTCCCCTTGCTCAGCAGAATAACGGCTCCCATGGCTCAGTAGGAGAGCGGCTCCCCTGGCTCAGCAGGAGAGCGGCTCCCCTGGCTCAGCAGGAGAGCGGCTCCCCTGGCTCAGCAGGAGAGCGGCTCCCCTGGCTCAGCAGGAGAGCGGCTCCTCTGGCAGGGGCGGCCTTAGGCATGTGCAAGCTGTGCACCTGCACAGTGCCACCAAACCCCAGGGGCCTCCACATCAATATATATCCTTAATGTAATAATTCGCTGAGGGTGAATACATATTTGCGTGGTGGCTCCTGGCAGGGAATTGTCGGCTTCCGGCTCTATTCCACTTCCAAACACCCTGTCCACGGTCCCCCCCTCTTCACTGGCCTCCGTGCCTGCGTTCCTCCTGGTTTCTAAACTCCGGGGGGCTCCGCCCCGCCCAGACCCCCTCTTCCCGGGCCCCCTACCTACGCTCTCTGCCCAGGGCCGCCATGAGCCTTGAGCCACCCCTGCCCCTGGCTCAGCAGGAGGGCGGCTGCTCACCTATTCGCTGCAAGCGCAGAGGAGCGCCACACGATGCCGGTCAAAGCTTGTCAGTTTTGCTCGCATTTAAAACTTAAATCCACTCATCTGTGGCATGTGGTGTGTGTGTGTATAGGCATTTATATAGCGCACTACTTACCCGTAGGGTCCCAAGGCGCTTCGACCGCTGCGAAACCCTTCCTGGCTTCCCTGAGAGATGGTCCCTTAATGGGTATCTCCAGGGTGAGACCAGGCATCCCCGGCGGTCTGGTGGGGCCGTTAGTGAAGATGAGGCAAGCTAATGCCCAGAGTTGCCGAGTGTGATCGCTGATCAGAGTGGGCACCGAGGCGAGAGAATTATCGAGTCCGCTGACCCTGGTCCAGAAACCTGCCGTGCCGGGAATCGAACCCTGGTCCCGGGCCGTCCTCTGCTCTCGGGTCTGCCGCCTCTAACCAGTGAGCCACACTACTTCACCCAAGGAGAGTGGGGTCCTCACCAAATTATCACTAAAGTGTGAGGGGAGCAGCACAGCCCCCCCCCCAAAAAGAGCCAGAGTCCCACTCTAAGTTGGGTGGAACTCAAACATTATATCCCCCCCTTGGATTTGTTTGTATTTTAGGCACCCCCAGGCTGGGTGTGCTGTACTGTATTGGGGCAAAGATTATGGTTACAATCTTGGTGACCTAAAATTGTGCAATGTGAGTTTCCATATTGTATTAACAAACTCTAAGGGCGAATTGTGGTAATTGCATGTTTGGGTAATTATAAAGGCGATGTGTCCTTTAGGGACTATGTCTGAAGTGCTTATTTTATATATTTTATGCAAACCCACTTTAGGGTTGAGTGATATAATTGCACATATTGTGAATATAAATGTAATATTTGAATTGAGTTACTCATACCAAAGTTTATGCTGAATTCACCAACCACTCCATGCATATCCCTTATTTCTGCAAATGCTTAATTTAATAATGAGACTGACAGCCACTCGTGATTAAAGTTTGCATGCTTTATTGCCATTTTTAAAATTCCCTCAGTCATGGTTATATGCAATTATTGTATTTATCCCTATGGTGAAATACTTGTTGAAATAATGAGGTTGACAGCCACTCGCTTTGGTGCCAGTATTAGGTACTCTTACTCCAAGTTACGCTCAACCCTTGCATTCAGGGACAAGATCATGTTCAGACATGTGAGTTGTGGTGCTAGACCCCCTGAGAGGGACGGGTAAGTATGTTTACGCAATGTCATCAAAAAGTTTTCCCATCAGCTTGTGTATATTTGTAAATTGCTGCATAGTATTGAGTTGTGTGTGTGTTACATGCACTTTTCCATTTTTAAAGAAAAAGCACAGACTGGACAATCATTTTTGGAGTGTTATTGTGTATCTGTGAAATGAGATCACGAGCCCACACCACCGTCCTTCAGTCGGCCTTGGGCTGCTCTGCCTCGCTACCCGGTGGGAGTCAAGCGCTTTAATGGGGTGTTTGGTTCCCAGTGAAGGACAAATGTGGACCCATTGCTTGTGCCGGCCACACAACGAATGACTCATTTTCTCACAGGTTGGGTGTGACTTCGAGGGGTCCTGGTAGAGGCTGAGGTTGGGTGGGTGGAGCTTCAGAGGGTTGTAGTGGAGGTGGATGTACAGGGAGTACAGTCCTAGTAGAGGCCGAGTTAGGTGGGTGGGGCTTCACGGGGCCCTGATGGAGGTGTATGTACAGAGGATAGTCCTGGTAGAGGCTGGGGAAGGGTGGGTGGAGGAGGACGTACCGAGAGTACTGTCCTGGTAGAGGAGGTGGTACGGTGGGTGGGGCTTCAGGGGGCCCTGATGGAGGTGGATGAGTCTGATATCTGTTGGATAGAGGCTGATCAGGACACAGCAATGAGTGATGTGCCCCTGGATTCAAGGGGCTCCTGATTGAGTAAGGGGGAACCTCAGGGTGGATGCACAGAGTACAGACGCGGAAGAGGGAGAGTAAGAGTGGGTGGGAGGATGGGAATCTCTGACTGGTACATCTATGGAGTCTGCATTTCCATCTCTACCCCAGGTGCTACTGGTTGATGAAGAGGAGGGTGAGGGTTAGCTGTCTGTGTACTCAGAACATAGATATGGAAGGGGTGTTATACGTGGATAAGACTTGGGAAGGTGGGCAGAGGCAGAGAAGGACTCACCTCTGGGTGCGATGACTTCCAACCTTCACTAACTCGGTTTGGGGGCTTTAGGGGTGAATGTCCATCGAGAACCATCCAAGGAGGTAGAGGTGGATGGCTGACGACTATGAGGAATGCGATCTGCACCTCCGTCCAGGTGTCACTGGACTCTGAGGATGGAGATGGGGTGTGCAGAGACTGCAGGGATATAAGCAGGCCCTGGGCATGGGCGAGTAGGGGTCGGCGCCCAGCTCTGGGGGCTGAAGTATCTGCACCCGCACCTCACTGGTCAGGTGCTGAGGGTGAAGAGATGGGTGTGCACAGTCTGGAGATCTCAAGGGTGGCACAGACATGAGGGGTGGATGTGGAAGATGTGTTGTGTATTGAGAAAGACACAACTGTGGCTGCTATGAAGTTGCAAACACCCCCAAGAGGTTGTTCACTGGTTGAGGATGGGAAGGACATTGGGGCAGCAAATATGAAGTTTTAAGGAAAGGTTGAAGTGACTCTGTCAAACACTGCTATAGAGGCCTCAGGATCAGACCCTAAACCCTCGGGAGGTGGCAGGACGGGTTCAGCATAGAGAGTACTGAGGCGGAGATGCCGCCATGGAGATTTGAAAGACGTTACAGATGGTGGGTTCATTGCAGAAGGGGAGGTCAGATCTATGGCTGCTCCGGACTCTACACCTCTACCTCAGAGGAGCAGTGGCTTGGGAATATCATGACACTCTGGCCAAACTCCCAACTCAGAACTTCCTCCAGCTGAGACACTGTCAGGGTCTTGACCACAAAGGGGCTGGCATTCAGCCCCAGCCGTGCCTCGGCTACCCACCCACCACCCTTGTGGACGCAGCAGTAGGCACTCCAAAAATAGCGTGGCACATTCACACGCTCCTTGATCCAAACCCCCTGCCCCGGCTCCGACCCGGATGGTACGACCCCCATGAGCACGTGTGTCTCTCTGCAAGCAGGCAGGACGTTGACCTTCAGGTAGTTCTCGTACTGGTTCCACGTGCCACTGTTCAGCTTGGACTCTTGGGGGGCCATGTTGGTGTAGGTGAAAGTGGCCACCTGGGCTTTGCTGCTGTGATGCTGGCTGGGGTTCAGGTGACCCCGCGTGTACCCAGAGTTCCTGTAGTCGTCGTTCACAGCCTGGCTTTCAGGAATCACTTCCAGGTGGTCTCGGAGGACGCTGCTCGACGGCTTCTCCATGTTGGTGCTATTGAGGTCCGAGAGCTGCAATGGAAGGAGAGAGACATCAAAGGAAGGGCATTGCTGGAGACAATGGTGGGTCTATGAGTGAAGAAGAGACAGGGCAAGGGGAGGTGGAGGTAATGTGAGGACAGCGTGCAACGTCATGACATCCAAGGAAGACTAATGCAGAAGAACGGGTACAGCGTCTGAGTTAAGAGCAGTCTGGGTACGGGTAGGTGGAGTGAAGGTGGGTCCAGCAGGCAATGCCGTGATGTCTAAGCAAGAGTAATGTGGTGGAACGCGTAGAGCGTCTGAGTAAAGGGCAGTCGGCATGAGTAGGTGCATTAAACATGAGATGTACATGCAACATCATGACGTCTAAGCAGACTAATGCAAAAGAATGCGTAGATTTCTTCTCCTCAAGAAGACCGATGCAATTAAGGGGGATCTTAGCAATTAAGGTAAAAATCTGTGCTTGGCACAGTGTGCCACCCGACTGATATTTGGCTTCTTCTGTCATTGCGTCCAGATATTTAATAGAAGTAACATTACACCTACAAGAAGCCAGGACTATTAGCGCTGTCAACGGCTGTTTGTGGCATAAAGGTGCATATAACATGGAGGTGGAGGAAATGGGGGAGGGGCGCCACTGTTGCACAGTGTGCGACCAGTGCTAGGGCCAGCCTTGCCTGGGAGTGTAAGCCCTCCCTGAAGTTTGGGTCTAGATATTAATTGATTTGCAGAGAATCACAGCATGTTAATCAGACCCGAGACTCAAAACCCATCTCCTAAGTCTGCAGCTCGAGCATTAAGCCACAACCTCTACCACAAGAGCAGAAGCATTTTCAATATTCATCTCCCCATGAATACAGATGATTAAATAAATCATGTAAATCGCTCCAATACCTTTGGGTTGAGTCAGCACTATATACAACTTGCTGCATTTCTTTTCTAAGTGCAGGGCTGACAGTTTGCCTTTTGAAGGAATTTATGTTAAATGCAGCCCATGACGGATGCTGTGAACAGGGAAGAAACTAGGGCCAAACTTCAGGGGGGCTAACACTCCCAGCTAAGGCTGGCCCTAGCACTGCTCGCACACTGTGCAGCAGTGGCGCCCCCTCCACATTTCCTCCAACTCCATGAATTCCCTCCCCGCCACTCCCCAACAATGCACCTCATCTCTCTATAGCACCTTTCTGACAAACATTTCATTTTTTAATAGCGCTGCTCCTAGTTTACTCACACTCAGTTCTGTGATCTGCATGGTACACGTTTTTTGTAGCAGGCACATTAACCCTCTGCGCTGTGCGGGTCCACGGAGAGGGAGAGAGCCGCTTCGGGGAGGTCCCTCTCTGAACCTTACACATGGGCCAGCATGTGGAGAGAGTTGCACAATAAGTGCCCAGGGACAAACCCTAAACTCTGGCCCGCCAGCAGGGATTTGCCACTCTACGTTTCAACAAAATCTCTGCCTGCCTCTGCGTAGCTGAGTTTAGCGGCGTCTACCCCTTTTATATGCCTACGATATTTTGAATGTATTGTACATTGACTACTAGAGAGAGCACCCAGATTGTAGAAACAATATACCCTGCGTGGTTTTCAGAAGGACGCAGCAGAGCTGCAATGAACGCATTTAGCTCCAGCTCGAGTGGCTAAGCGGAGATGACTTCTTGTCTCCGAAGTCCTACCCGTCTCTGAGTAGCCAGCAGGCTGCTGTCCGGCTAGCAGCGTTCCGGCTCAGCTGCCAGGGTTCATTTTCCTATCATGTATTATTTATGCAGCTGTGAGGAGCTGATTGAGAAGCCTCTTATGTGTAAGGATCGAGGGAGGGTGTTTATGAGAACATAGTCGACCCATGTCTGCCACTAACCACCCTCTCGCCAGGCCCCTGGTGATCTAGTAAACGAACGAGGCACCAGCAGGGGGTTATTCTGCACAGCATCACTGTGTGCTGAAGGGGTTAACTTTTGGTTGGTCTTGCAGTAGCCAGGCATTACAGGTGCCGCTCACCATAAACCCACCTTATCCCTCCTCCACCCACCCCCAGGGACTAAGGTACCAGCGGGGGGTCTCCATCAAAGTCTCCTTGTGTGCTGTGGGGGTTAACTCTTATCCTAAGGGTCTGAGGAAGCAGTGCTTTGCAACAATGGTCACTGTTAACCACAGACCCTCTTATCACCAGGTCCCCTGGGGTTCTAACAACTATTTGTGCACCGGCTGCCGTGTCCCCAGCCTGTCTGACGTGTGCACAGCCATAAGGGCAGGAGCATATCCGTGGAAACATTGAAGTCTTGTTTATGTGGAACTATGAGCCAACCGTCGTAAAGCACTAATCAGCCTTGTGGCCAGCTGCCCCAGAGGCTGACTGAGCTAGTGATGCTCAAGTGACGCGAGTCTAGGCTCACTGTGCTGCTATCGGGCCTTAATGTTGTCAGGTGGGGGAGAGGGGGACGGCAGTGCACTGCACACCGGAGTGGAAATAGATGGAGTGTTTGTGTGGAAACCAGTGCCCTAGGCTTGTGCTGCACCTGCCTCACCCTGCTGTGCAGAGGTTAGCTGCTATGCGGAGGTTAGCTGCTTTGCGGAGGTTAGCTGCTATGCGGAGGTTAGCTGCTATGCGGAGGTTAGCTGCTATGCGGAGGTTAGCTGCTTTGCGGAGGTCATGCTCTGCAGACTTTTTGGGAAACCGAGGTAGTGAAAACTAGGGCTCCGGTCTTGCGTTACACTTGCCTTGCTCTAGTGTGAAAGGGTTAGCTGCTGCGCAGGGTCTAGCTTTTGTGCAGGTTTTAGCTGCTGTGCTAAAGAGAGAAGGGCAGGAGTTGTGCTCGGTGGATGAGTGTGAAAAAACGGGTGGTGAAAACCTCTCTGACTCTGCTGTGCAGAGGTGACCTGCTGTGCAGAGGTGAGTCGCTGTACAGAGGCGAGCCGCTGTGCAGAGGTGAGCCGCTGTGCAGAGGTGAGCCGCTGTGCAGAGGTGAGTCGCTGTACAGAGGCGAGCCGCTGTGCAGAGGTGAGCCGCTGTGCAGAGGTGAGTCGCTGTGCAGAGGTGAGTCGCTGTGCAGAGGTGAGCCGCTCTGCAGAGGTGAGGTGCTGTGCAGAGGTGAGTCGCTGTGCAGAGGTGAGCCGCTCTGCAGAGGTGAGGTGCTGTGCAGAGGTGAGCCACTGTGCAGAGGTGAGCTGCTGTGTAGAGGTGAGCTGCTGTGCAGAGGTGACGTGCTGTGCAGAGGTGAGCCGCTGTGCAGAGGTGAGCCGCTGTGCAGAGGTGAGGTGCTGTGCAGAGGTGAGGTGCTGTGCAGAGGTGAGCTGCTGTGCAGAGGTGAGCCACTGTGCAGAGGTGAGCCGCTGTGCAGAGGTGAGCCGCTGTGCAGAGGTGAGGTGCTGTGCAGAGGTGAGGTGCTGTGCAGAGGTGAGCCACTGTGCAGAGGTGAGCTGCTGTGTAGAGGTGAGCTGCTGTGCAGAGGTGAGGTGCTGTGCAGAGGTGAGCCGCTGTGCAGAGGTGAGGTGCTGTGCAGAGGTGAGGTGCTGTGCAGAGGTGAGGTGCTGTGCAGAGGTGAGCTGCTGTGCAGAGGTGAGCCGCTGTGCAGAGGTGAGCCGCTGTGCAGAGGTGAGCCGCTGTGCAGAGGTGAGGTGCTGTGCAGAGGTGAGCCGCTGTGTAGAGGTGAGCTGCTGTGCAGAGGTGAGGTGCTGTGCAGAGGTGAGCCGCTGTGTAGAGGTGAGCCGCTGTGCAGAGGTGAGCCGCTGTGCAGAGGTGAGGTGCTGTGCAGAGGTGAGGTGCTGTGCAGAGGTGAGCTGCTGTGCAGAGGTGAGCCACTGTGCAGAGGTGAGCCGCTGTGCAGAGGTGAGCCGCTGTGCAGAGGTGAGCCGCTGTGCAGAGGTGCGCCGCTGTGCAGAGGTGAGCCGCTTTGCAGAGATGAGCTGCTCTGTAGAGGTGAGCCGCTGTGCAGAGGTGAGGTGCTGTGCAGAGGTGAGGTGCTGTGCAGAGGTGAGGTGCTGTGCAGAGGTGAGGTGCTGTGCAGAGGTGAGCCGCTGTGCAGAGGTGAGCCGCTGTGCAGAGGTGAGGAGCTGTGCAGAGGTGAGCTGCTGTGCAGTGGTGAGCCGCTGTGCAGAGGTGAGGTGCTGTGCAGAGGTGAGGTGCTGTGCAGAGAGGAGGTGCTGTGCAGAGGTGAGGTGCTGTGCAGTGATGAGCTGCTATGCAGAGGTCAGCCGCTGTGCAGTGGTGAGCCGCTGTGTAGAGGTGAGCTGCTGTGCAGAGCTGAGGTGCTGTTCAGAGGTGAGGTGCTGTGCAGAGGTGAGCCGCTGTGCAGAGGTGAGGTGCTGTGCAGAGGTGAGCTGCTGTGCAGAGGTGAGCCACTGTGCAGAGGTGAGCCGCTGTGCAGAGGTGAGGTGCTGTGCAGAGGTGAGGTGCTGTGCAGAGGTGAGGTGCTGTGCAGAGGTGAGCCACTGTGCAGAGGTGAGCTGCTGTGTAGAGGTGAGCTGCTGTGCAGAGGTGAGGTGCTGTGCAGAGGTGAGCCGCTGTGCAGAGGTGAGGTGCTGTGCAGAGGTGAGGTGCTGTGCAGAGGTGAGGTGCTGTGCAGAGGTGAGCTGCTGTGCAGAGGTGAGCCGCTGTGCAGAGGTGAGCTGCTGTGCAGAGGTGAGCCGCTGTGCAGAGGTGAGGTGCTGTGCAGAGGTGAGCCGCTGTGTAGAGGTGAGCTGCTGTGCAGAGGTGAGGTGCTGTGCAGAGGTGAGCCGCTGTGTAGAGGTGAGCCGCTGTGCAGAGGTGAGCCGCTGTGCAGAGGTGAGGTGCTGTGCAGAGATGAGGTGCTGTGCAGAGGTGAGCTGCTGTGCAGAGGTGAGCCACTGTGCAGAGGTGAGCCGCTGTGCAGAGGTGAGCCGCTGTGCAGAGGTGAGCCGCTGTGCAGAGGTGCGCCGCTGTGCAGAGGTGAGCCGCTTTGCAGAGATGAGCTGCTCTGTAGAGGTGAGCCGCTGTGCAGAGGTGAGGTGCTGTGCAGAGGTGAGGTGCTGTGCAGAGGTGAGGTGCTGTGCAGAGGTGAGGTGCTGTGCAGAGGTGAGGTGCTGTGCAGAGGTGAGCCGCTGTGCAGAGGTGAGGAGCTGTGCAGAGGTGAGCTGCTGTGCAGTGGTGAGCCGCTGTGCAGAGGTGAGGTGCTGTGCAGAGGTGAGGTGCTGTGCAGAGAGGAGGTGCTGTGCAGAGGTGAGGTGCTGTGCAGTGATGAGCTGCTATGCAGAGGTCAGCCGCTGTGCAGTGGTGAGCCGCTGTGTAGAGGTGAGCTGCTGTGCAGAGCTGAGGTGCTGTTCAGAGGTGAGGTGCTGTGCAGAGGTGAGGTGCTGTGCAGAGGTGAGCTGCTGTGTAGAGGTGAGCTGCTGTGCAGAGGTGAGCTGCTGTGCAGAGGTGAGCCGCTGTGTAGAGGTGAGCTGCTGTGTAGAGGTGAGGTGCTGTGCAGAGGTGAGGTGCTGTGCAGAGGTGAGCCACTGTGCAGAGGTGAGCTGCTGTGTAGAGGTGAGCTGCTGTGCAGAGGTGAGGTGCTGTGCAGAGGTGAGGTGCTGTGCAGAGGTGAGCCGCTGTGCAGAGGTGAGCTGCTCTGCAGAGGTGAGCCGCTGTGCAGAGGTGAGCTGCTGTGTAGAGGTGAGCCGCTGTGCAGAGGTGAGCCGCTGTGTAGAGGTGAGCTGCTGTGCAGAGTTGAGGTGCTGTGCAGAGGTGAGCCACTGTGTGGAGGTGAGCTGCTCTGTAGAGGTGAGCCGCTGTGCAGAGGTGAGCCGCTGTGTAGAGGTGAGCTGCTGTGCAGAGGTGAGGTGCTGTGCAGAGGTGAGCCGCTGTGTAGAGGTGAGCCGCTGTGCAGAGGTGAGCCGCTGTGTAGAGGTGAGCCGCTGTGCAGAGGTGAGCCGCCGTGCAGAGGTGAGCTGCTCTGTAGAGGTGAGCTGCTGTGCAGAGGTGAGGTGCTGTTCAGAGGTGAGGTGCTGTGCAGAGGTAAGGTGCTGTGCAGAGGTGAGCTGCTGTGTAGAGGTGAGCCGCTGTGCAGAGGTGAGCCGCTGTGTAGAGGTGAGCTGCTGTGTAGAGGTGAGCTGCTGTGCAGAGGTGAGGTGCTGTGCAGAGGTGAGCCGCTGTGCAGAGGTGAGCCGCTGTGCAGAGGTGAGGTGCTGTGCAGAGGTGAGCTGCTGTGCAGAGGTGAGCCACTGTGCAGAGGTGAGCCACTGTGCAGAGGTGAGCCGCTGTGCAGAGGTGAGCCGCTGTGCAGAGGTGAGGTGCTGTGCAGAGGTGAGGTGCTGTGCAGAGGTGAGCCGCTGTGCAGAGGTGAGCCGCTGTGTAGAGGTGAGCTGCTGTGCAGAGGTGAGGTGCTGTGCAGAGGTGAGGTGCTGTGCAGAGGTGAGCTGCTGTGTAGAGGTGAGCCGCTGTGCAGAGGTGAGCCGCTGTGCAGAGGTGAGGTGCTGTGCAGAGGTGAGGTGCTGTGCAGAGGTGAGGTGCTGTGCAGAGGTGAGCCGCTGTGCAGAGGTGAGCCGCTGTGTAGAGGAGAGCTGCTGTGCAGAGGTGAGGTGCTGTGCAGAGGTGAGCCACTGTGTGGAGGTGAGCTGCTGTGCAGAGGTGAGCCGCTGTGCAGAGGTGAGCCGCTGTGCAGAGGTGAGCCGCTGTGCAGAGGTGAGCCGCTGTGCAGAGGTGAGCCGCCGTGCAGAGGTGAGCTGCTCTGTAGAGGTGAGCTGCTGTGCAGAGGTGAGGTGCTGTTCAGAGGTGACGTGCTGTGCAGAGGTGAGGTGCTGTTCAGAGGTGAGGTGCTGTGCAGAGGTGAGGTGCTGTGTAGAGGTGAGCTGCTGTGCAGAGGTGAGCTGCTGTGCAGAGGTGAGCCGCTGTGTAGAGGTGAGCCGCTGTGCAGAGGTGAGCCGCTGTGTAGAGGTGAGCTGCTCTGCAGAGGTGAGGTGCTGTTCAGAGGTGAGGTGCTGTTCAGAGGTGAGCCGCTGTGCAGAGGTGAGCCGCTGTGCAGAGGTGAGGTGCTGTTCAGAGGTGAGGTGCTGTGCAGAGGTGAGGTGCTGTGCAGAGGTGAGCTGCTGTGCAGAGGTGAGGTGCTGTGCAGAGGTGAGCCGCTGTGCAGAGGTGAGCCGCTGTGCAGAGGTGAGCCGCTGTGCAGAGGTGAGCCGCCGTGCAGAGGTGAGCTGCTCTGTAGAGGTGAGCTGCTGTGCAGAGGTGAGGTGCTGTTCAGAGGTGAGGTGCTGTGCAGAGGTGAGGTGCTGTTCAGAGGTGAGCCGCTGTGCAGAGGTGAGCCGCTGTGCAGAGGTGAGCTGCTGTGTAGAGGTGAGCTGCTGTGCAGAGGTGAGCCGCTGTGCAGAGGTGAGCTGCTGTGTAGAGGTGAGCTGCTGTGCAGAGGTGAGCCGCTGTGTAGAGGTGAGCTGCTCTGCAGAGGTGAGGTGCTGTGCAGAGGTGAGCTGCTGTGTAGAGGTGAGCCGCTGTGCAGTGGTGAGCTGCTATGCTGGTTTTACCCGCTGTGCTAATGGGACCAGGTTGCTAATAGTGCTCTGTAGGCTTGTGTGGAAACAGAGGTAGTGGAAAGTAGTGCTCCGGCCCTTCGCTGCACCTGCCCCACTCTACTGTGCAGTGCATGTGATGGCTGCTCTGCAGGAGTTAGCTGCTGTGCACCAATCATGCTCTGCAGACTTGTGTCAAGTTGTGTGGAAACAGAGGTAGTGAAAATGAGTGCTCAGCCTTGTTCTCCGCCTGCCTCGCTTTGCTGTGCACGAGTTAGTTGCTGTGCCGTGGGGACCAGGCCGCTGGTCGTGCTCCCAGACGAGCGTGGAAATAATGGAGTGTTTGTGTGTCAAAGGAGAGGCGCCCAATAACCAACCACTGACCTCCTGCCCCAGCCCTTCCAGTGACCCAGGGTTGCACCTCCATGCTGTGCTACCGAAGGGGTTAATATTGAAGCCCTTTTCAGCCCTATGGGCATTGCAGCGAGTTTAAAAGCATAACGTGTGTTTCAGGATCCGGGATCATCTGAAGCTCTGGGGGCATATCATCGAGGAAGAGCAGTAAACATCGCTAAGCACACTTAGCGTAATTCTGTTTATCGCCGTCTAACGCTGAATTACATCGCCGTGTCAGCAGCGTATTATCAACGCTTTGCAAACTGGCGATGTAATTCCAGCGATAGACTGCGAGAAAAGGAAACATCGTCTGAAATCCAGCGATGATAATGGAGATGCTTGCTGATAGGGGAGTGTGGTCGTAACATGGCGATCCACCTCCCATTATCAGCATAGCTAAGTAGAAGAAAAAGCAGGCGTACAATTCATGTGATAACCGCGGTTAGCACGTTTTTTACATCGCTGGGGCCACATTGTTGATAGTGCGAAGGTCTGTCTGCCACCTAAATCATGCAGACATTGTGAGGAACGCCCATTTTGCATGTCATTAGCGATAATAATCGCTGACATGCAAAATGAAGAGAAAACGGCTAATGCGTCAAGGAAACAAACGATAGCGTGTCCTTGAAAATAGAGAGATGTTTATTTCGCCTCTTTTCTGCCGAAAAAAGGGCTTGTAAATCTGCCCCACATCCGCCCTCTAGTTAGAAAAGAAGTGCATCAAGTTTAAAAGCGCGAACGCGTGCTTTCAGATGCTCGTTTGTAGACTTGCTGCATTTCTTTTCTATTTTTTAACTTAAGGGGAAGACCACCCTCAGACTGACAGGCGTAAGAATGTCTTAGCAAGAGTAATGCAGGAAAACGTGAAGAGCATCTGAGCAAAGAGCAGCCAGGACACGGGTGTCTGATGTGACACTGTGAGGGAACAGAGCAGCCAGGACACGGCTGTCTGATGTGACACTGTGAGGGAACAGAGCAGCCAGGACAGGGCTGTCTGATGTGACACTGTGAGGGAACAGAGCAGCCAGGACACGGCTGTCTGATGTGACACTGTGAGGGAACAGAGCAGCCAGGACACGGCTGTCTGATGTGACACTGTGAGGGAACAGAGCAGCCAGGACACGGCTGTCTGATGTGACACTGTGAGGGAACAGAGCAGCCAGGACACGGCTGCCTGATGTGACACTGTGAGGGAACAGAGCAGCCAGGACACGGCTGCCTGATGTGACACTGTGAGGCAAAGAGCAGTCAGGACACGGCTGTCTGATGTGACACTGTGAGGGAACAGAGCAGCCAGGACACGGCTGCCTGATGTGACACTGTGAGGGAACAGAGCAGCCAGGACAGGGCTGTCTGATGTGACACTGTGAGGGAACAGAGCAGCCAGGACACGGCTGTCTGATGTGACACTGTGAGGGAACAGAGCAGTCAGGACATGGCTGTCTGATGTGACACTGTGAGGGAACAGAGCAGCCAGGACACGGCTGTCTGATGTGACACTATGAAGGAACAGAGCAGCCAGGACACGGCTGCCTGATGTGACACTGAGAGGGAACGGAGCAGTCAGGACACGGCTGTCTGATGTGACACTGTGAGGGAACGGAGCAGTCAGGACACGGCTGTCTGATGTGACACTCTGAGGGAACAGAGCAGCCAGGACATGGCTGCCTGATGTGACACTGTGAGGGAACAGAGCAGACAGGACACGGCTGTCTGTTGTGACACTGTGAGGCAAAGAGCAGCCAGGACACGGCTGTCTGATGTAACACTTTAAGGGAACAGAGCAGCCAGGACACGGCTGTCTGATGTGACACTGTGAGGGAACAGAGCAGTCAGGACACGGGTGTCTGATGTGACACTGTGAGGGAACAGAGCAGCCAGGACACGGCTGTCTTATGTGACACTGTGAGGGAACAGAGCAGCCAGGACACGGCTGTCTGATGTGACACTTTAAGGGAACAGAGCAGCCAGGACAGGGCTGTCTGATGTGACACTGTGAGGCAAAGAGCAGCCAGGACACGGCTGTCTGATGTAACACTTTAAGGGAACAGAGCAGCCAGGACACGGCTGCCTGATGTGACACTGTGAGGGAACAGAGCAGCCAGGACACGGCTGTCTGATGTGACACTGTGAAGGAACAGAGCAGCCAGGACACGGCTGCCTGATGTGACACTGAGAGGGAACGGAGCAGTCAGGACACGGCTGTCTGATGTGACACTGTGAGGGAACAGAGCAGCCAGGACACGGCTGTCTGATGTGACACTGTGAGGGAACAGAGCAGTCAGGACACGGCTGCCTGATGTGACACTGTGAGGGAACAGAGCAGCCAGGACACGGCTGTCTGATGTGACACTGTGAGGGAACAGAGCAGCCAGGACACGGCTGCCTGATGTGACACTGTGAGGGAACAGAGCAGCCAGGACACGGCTGCCTGATGTGACACTGAGAGGGAACGGAGCAGTCAGGACACGGCTGTCTGATGTGACACTGTGAGGGAACAGAGCAGCCAGGACACGGCTGTCTGATGTGACACTGTGAGGGAACAGAGCAGTCAGGACACGGCTGCCTGATGTGACACTGTGAGGGAACAGAGCAGCCAGGACACGGCTGTCTGATGTGACACTGTGAGGGAACAGAGCAGCCAGGACACGGCTGTCTGATGTGACACTGTGAAGGAACAGAGCAGCCAGGACACGGCTGCCTGATGTGACACTGAGAGGGAACGGAGCAGTCAGGACACGGCTGTCTGATGTGACACTGTGAGGGAACAGAGCAGCCAGGACATGGCTGCCTGATGTGACACTGTGAGGGAACAGAGCAGCCAGGACACGGCTGTCTGATGTGACACTGTGAGGCAAAGAGCAGCCAGGACACGGCTGTCTGATGTAACACTTTAAGGGAACAGAGCAGCCAGGACACGGCTGTCTGATGTGACACTGTGAGGGAACAGAGCAGTCAGGACACGGGTGTCTGATGTGACACTGTGAGGGAACAGAGCAGCCAGGACACGGCTGTCTGATGTGACACTGTGAGGGAACAGAGCAGCCAGGACACGGCTGTCTGATGTGACACTTTAAGGGAACAGAGCAGCCAGGACAGGGCTGTCTGATGTGACACTGTGAGGGAACAGAGCAGCCAGGACACGGCTGTCTGATGTGACACTGTGAGGGAACAGAGCAGCCAGGACACGGCTGTCTGATGTGACACTGTGAGGGAACAGAGCAGCCAGGACACGGCTGTCTGATGTGACACTGTGAGGCAAAGAGCAGCCAGGACACGGCTGTCTGATGTAACACTTTAAGGGAACAGAGCAGCCAGGACACGGCTGTCTGATGTGACACTGTGAGGGAACAGACCAGTCAGGACACGGGTGTCTGATGTGACACTGTGAGGGAACAGAGCAGCCAGGACACGGCTGTCTGATGTGACACTGTGAGGGAACAGAGCAGCCAGGACACGGCTGTCTGATGTGACACTTTAAGGGAACAGAGCAGCCAGGACAGGGCTGTCTGATGTGACACTGTGAGGGAACAGAGCAGCCAGGACACGGCTGTCTGATGTGACACTGTGAGGGAACAGAGCAGCCAGGACACGGCTGTCTGATGTGACACTGTGAGGGAACAGAGCAGCCAGGACACGGCTGTCTGATGTAACACTTTAAGGGAACAGAGCAGCCAGGACACGGCTGTCTGATGTGACACTGTGAAGGAACAGAGCAGTCAGGACAGGGCTGTCTGATGTGACACTGTGAGGCAAAGAGCAGCCAGGACACGGCTGTCTGATGTGACACTTTAAGGGAACAGAGCAGCGAGGACACGGCTGTCTGATGTGACACTTTAAGGGAACAGAGCAGCCAGGACACGGCTGTCTGATGTGACACTGTGAGGGAACAGAGCAGTCAGGACACGTCTGTCTAATGTGACACTGTGAGGGAACAGAGCAGCCAGGACACAGCTGTCTGATGTGACACTTTAAGGGAACAGAGCAGCCAGGACAGGGCTGTCTGATGTGACACTGTGAGGCAAAGAGCAGCCAGGACACGGCTGTCTGATGTAACACTTTAAGGGAACAGAGCAGCCAGGACACAGCTGTCTGATGTGACACTGTGAGGGAACAGCGCAGTCAGGACACGGCTGTCTAATGTGACACTGTGAAGGAACAGAGCAGTCAGGACAGGGCTGTCTGATGTGACACTGTGAGGCAAAGAGCAGCCAGGACACGGCTGTCTGATGTGACACTTTAAGGGAACAGAGCAGCGAGGACACGGCTGTCTGATGTGACACTTTAAGGGAACAGAGCAGC
This sequence comes from Lissotriton helveticus, assembly GCF_964261635.1. Lineage (NCBI taxonomy): Eukaryota > Metazoa > Chordata > Amphibia > Caudata > Salamandridae > Lissotriton > Lissotriton helveticus. Next base: position 9,232,592 of record NC_136059.1, read on the forward strand.
GAGGACACGGCTGTCTGATGTGACACTTTAAGGGAACAGAGCAGCGAGGACACGGCTGTCTGATGTGACACTTTAAGGGAACAGAGCAGCCAGGACACGGCTGTCTGATGTGACACTGTGAGGGAACAGAGCAGTCAGGACACGGCTGTCTGATGTGACACTGTGAGGGAACAGAGCAGTCAGGACACGGCTGTCTGATGTGACACTGTGAGGGAACAGAGCAGCCAGGACACGGCTGTCTGATGTGACACTGTGAGGCAAAGAGCAGCCAGGACAGGGCTGTCTGATGTGACACTGTGAGGCAAAGAGCAGTCAGGACACGGCTGTCTGATGTGACACTTTAAGGGAACAGAGCAGCCAGGACACGGCTGTCTGATGTGACACTGTGAGGGAACAGAGCAGCCAGGACACGGCTGCCTGATGTGACACTTTAAGGGAACAGAGTAGCCAGGACACGGCTGCCTGATGTGACACTGTGAGGGAACAGAGCAGCCAGGACACGGCTGTCTGATGTGACACTGTGAGGGAACAGAGCAGTCAGGACACGGCTGTCTGATGTGACACTGTGAGGGAACAGAGCAGTCAGGACACGGCTGTCTGATATGACACTGTGAGGGAACAGAGCAGCCAGGACACGGCTGTCTAATGTGACACTGTGAGGGAACAGAGCAGCCAGGACACGGCTGTCTGATGTGACACTGTGAGGGAACAGAGCAGTCAGGACACGGCTGCCTGATGTGACACTGTGAGGGAACAGAGCAGCCAGGACACGGCTGTCTGATGTGACACTGTGAGGGAACAGAGCAGCCAGGACACGGCTGCCTGATGTGACACTGTGAGGGAACAGAGCAGCCAGGACACGGCTGCCTGATGTGACACTGAGAGGGAACGGAGCAGTCAGGACACGGCTGTCTGATGTGACACTCTGAGGTAACAGAGCAGCCAGGACATGGCTGCCTGATGTGACACTGTGAAGGAACAGAGCAGCCAGGACACGGCTGCCTGATGTGACACTGAGAGGGAACGGAGCAGTCAGGACACGGCTGTCTGATGTGACACTGTGAGGGAACAGAGCACCCAGGAGACGGCTGCCTGATGTGACACTGTGAGGGAACAGAGCAGCCAGGACACGGCTGTCTGATGTGACACTGTGAGGGAACAGAGCAGCCAGGACACGGCTGCCTGATGTGACACTGTGAAGGAACAGAGCAGCCAGGACACGGCTGTCTGATGTGACACTGTGAGGGAACAGAGCAGTCAGGACACGGCTGTCTGATGTGACACTGTGAGGGAACAGAGCAGTCAGGACACGGCTGTCTGATGTGACACTGTGAGGGAACAGAGCAGCCAGGACACGGCTGTCTGATGTGACACTGTGAGGGAACAGAGCAGCCAGGACATGGCTGTCTGATGTGACACTGTGAAGGAACAGAGCAGCCAGGACACGGCTGCCTGATGTGACACTGAGAGGGAACGGAGCAGTCAGGACACGGCTGTCTGATGTGACACTGTGAGGGAACAGAGCACCCAGGAGACGGCTGCCTGATGTGACACTGTGAGGGAACAGAGCAGCCAGGACACGGCTGTCTGATGTGACACTGTGAGGGAACAGAGCAGCCAGGACACGGCTGCCTGATGTGACACTGTGAAGGAACAGAGCAGCCAGGACACGGCTGTCTGATGTGACACTGTGAGGGAACAGAGCAGTCAGGACACGGCTGTCTGATGTGACACTGTGAGGGAACAGAGCAGTCAGGACACGGCTGTCTGATGTGACACTGTGAGGGAACAGAGCAGCCAGGACACGGCTGTCTGATGTGACACTGTGAGGGAACAGAGCAGCCAGGACATGGCTGTCTGATGTGACACTGTGAAGGAACAGAGCAGCCAGGACACGGCTGCCTGATGTGACACTGAGAGGGAACGGAGCAGTCAGGACACGGCTGTCTGATGTGACACTGTGAGGGAACAGAGCACCCAGGAGACGGCTGCCTGATGTGACACTGTGAGGGAACAGAGCAGCCAGGACACGGCTGTCTGATGTGACACTGTGAGGGAACAGAGCAGCCAGGACACGGCTGTCTGATGTGACACTGTGAGGGAACAGAGCAGCCAGGACACGGCTGTCTGATGTGACACTGTGAGGGAACAGAGCAGCCAGGACACGGCTGTCTGATGTGACACTGTGAGGGAACAGAGCACCCAGGACACGGCTGTCTGATGTGACACTGTGAGGGAACAGAGCAGCCAGGACACGGCTGTCTGATGTGACACTGTGAGGGAACAGAGCAGCCAGGACAGGGCTGTCTGATGTGACACTGTGAGGGAACAGAGCAGCCAGGACACGGCTGCCTGATGTGACACTGTGAGGGAACAGAGCAGCCAGGACACGGCTGTCTGATGCATGTGACACTGTGAGGGAACAGAGCAGCCAGGACAGGGCTGTCTGATGTGACACTGTGAGGGAACAGAGCAGCCAAGACACGGCTGCCTGATGTGACACTGTGAGGGAACAGAGCAGCCAGGACACGGCTGTCTGATGCATGTGACACTGTGAGGGAACAGAGCAGCCAGGACACGGGTGTCTGATGTGACACTGTGAGGGAACAGAGCAGCCAGGACACGGCTGCCTGATGTGACACTGTGAGGGAACAGAGCAGCCAGGACAGGGCTGTCTGATGTGACACTGTGAGGGAACAGAGCAGCCAGGACACGGCTGTCTGATGTGACACTGTGAGGGAACAGAGCAGTCAGGACACGGCTGTCTGATGTGACACTGTGAGGGAACAGAGCAGCCAGGACACGGCTGTCTGATGTGACACTATGAAGGAACAGAGCAGCCAGGACACGGCTGCCTGATGTGACACTGAGAGGGAACGGAGCAGTCAGGACACGGCTGTCTGATGTGACACTGTGAGGGAACAGAGCAGCCAGGACACGGCTGTCTGATGTGACACTGTGAGGGAACGGAGCAGTCAGGACACGGCTGTCTGATGTGACACTCTGAGGGAACAGAGCAGCCAGGACATGGCTGCCTGATGTGACACTGTGAGGGAACAGAGCAGACAGGACACGGCTGTCTGTTGTGACACTGTGAGGCAAAGAGCAGCCAGGACACGGCTGTCTGATGTAACACTTTAAGGGAACAGAGCAGCCAGGACACGGCTGTCTGATGTGACACTGTGAGGGAACAGAGCAGTCAGGACACGGGTGTCTGATGTGACACTGTGAGGGAACAGAGCAGCCAGGACACGGCTGTCTTATGTGACACTGTGAGGGAACAGAGCAGCCAGGACACGGCTGTCTGATGTGACACTTTAAGGGAACAGAGCAGCCAGGACAGGGCTGTCTGATGTGACACTGTGAGGCAAAGAGCAGCCAGGACACGGCTGTCTGATGTAACACTTTAAGGGAACAGAGCAGCCAGGACACGGCTGCCTGATGTGACACTGTGAGGGAACAGAGCAGCCAGGACACGGCTGTCTGATGTGACACTGTGAAGGAACAGAGCAGCCAGGACACGGCTGCCTGATGTGACACTGAGAGGGAACGGAGCAGTCAGGACACGGCTGTCTGATGTGACACTGTGAGGGAACAGAGCAGCCAGGACACGGCTGTCTGATGTGACACTGTGAGGGAACAGAGCAGTCAGGACACGGCTGCCTGATGTGACACTGTGAGGGAACAGAGCAGCCAGGACACGGCTGTCTGATGTGACACTGTGAGGGAACAGAGCAGCCAGGACACGGCTGCCTGATGTGACACTGTGAGGGAACAGAGCAGCCAGGATACGGCTGCCTGATGTGACACTGAGAGGGAACGGAGCAGTCAGGACACGGCTGTCTGATGTGACACTGTGAGGGAACAGAGCAGCCAGGACACGGCTGTCTGATGTGACACTGTGAGGGAACAGAGCAGTCAGGACACGGCTGCCTGATGTGACACTGTGAGGGAACAGAGCAGCCAGGACACGGCTGTCTGATGTGACACTGTGAGGGAACAGAGCAGCCAGGACACGGCTGCCTGATGTGACACTGTGAGGGAACAGAGCAGCCAGGACACGGCTGCCTGATGTGACACTGAGAGGGAACGGAGCAGTCAGGACACGGCTGTCTGATGTGACACTCTGAGGGAACAGAGCAGCCAGGACATGGCTGCCTGATGTGACACTGTGAGGGAACAGAGCAGCCAGGACACGGCTGTCTGATGTGACACTGTGAAGGAACAGAGCAGCCAGGACACGGCTGCCTGATGTGACACTGTGAGGCAAAGAGCAGCCAGGACACGGCTGTCTGATGTAACACTTTAAGGGAACAGAGCAGCCAGGACACGGCTGTCTGATGTGACACTGTGAGGGAACAGAGCAGTCAGGACACGGGTGTCTGATGTGACACTGTGAGGGAACAGAGCAGCCAGGACACGGCTGTCTGATGTGACACTGTGAGGGAACAGAGCAGCCAGGACACGGCTGTCTGATGTGACACTTTAAGGGAACAGAGCAGCCAGGACAGGGCTGTCTGATGTGACACTGTGAGGGAACAGAGCAGCCAGGACACGGCTGTCTGATGTGACACTGTGAGGGAACAGAGCAGCCAGGACACGGCTGTCTGATGTGACACTGTGAGGGAACAGAGCAGCCAGGACACGGCTGTCTGATGTAACACTTTAAGGGAACAGAGCAGCCAGGACACGGCTGTCTGATGTGACACTGTGAAGGAACAGAGCAGTCAGGACAGGGCTGTCTGATGTGACACTGTGAGGCAAAGAGCAGCCAGGACACGGCTGTCTGATGTGACACTTTAAGGGAACAGAGCAGCGAGGACACGGCTGTCTGATGTGACACTTTAAGGGAACAGAGCAGCCAGGACACGGCTGTCTGATGTGACACTGTGAGGGAACAGAGCAGTCAGGACACGGCTGTCTAATGTGACACTGTGAGGGAACAGAGCAGCCAGGACACAGCTGTCTGATGTGACACTTTAAGGGAACAGAGCAGCCAGGACAGGGCTGTCTGATGTGACACTGTGAGGCAAAGAGCAGCCAGGACACGGCTGTCTGATGTAACACTTTAAGGGAACAGAGCAGCCAGGACACGGCTGTCTGATGTGACACTGTGAGGGAACAGCGCAGTCAGGACACGGCTGTCTAATGTGACACTGTGAAGGAACAGAGCAGTCAGGACAGGGCTGTCTGATGTGACACTGTGAGGCAAAGAGCAGCCAGGACACGGCTGTCTGATGTGACACTTTAAGGGAACAGAGCAGCGAGGACACGGCTGTCTGATGTGACACTTTAAGGGAACAGAGCAGCGAGGACACGGCTGTCTGATGTGACACTTTAAGGGAACAGAGCAGCCAGGACAGGGCTGTCTGATGTGACACTGTGAGGCAAAGAGCAGCCAGGACACGGCTGTCTGATGTAACACTTTAAGGGAACAGAGCAGCCAGGACACGGCTGCCTGATGTGACACTGTGAGGGAACAGAGCAGCCAGGACACGGCTGTCTGATGTGACACTGTGAGGGAACAGAGCAGTCAGGACACGGCTGTCTAATGTGACACTGTGAGGGAACAGAGCAGCCAGGACACAGCTGTCTGATGTGACACTTTAAGGGAACAGAGCAGCCAGGACAGGGCTGTCTGATGTGACACTGTGAGGCAAAGAGCAGCCAGGACACGGCTGTCTGATGTAACACTTTAAGGGAACAGAGCAGCCAGGACACTGCTGTCTGATGTGACACTGTGAGGGAACAGCGCAGTCAGGACACGGCTGTCTAATGTGACACTGTGAAGGAACAGAGCAGTCAGGACAGGGCTGTCTGATGTGACACTGTGAGGCAAAGAGCAGCCAGGACACGGGTGTCTGATGTGACACTGTGAGGGAACAGAGCAGCCAGGACACGGCTGTCTTATGTGACACTGTGAGGGAACAGAGCAGCCAGGACACGGCTGTCTGATGTGACACTTTAAGGGAACAGAGCAGCCAGGACAGGGCTGTCTGATGTGACACTGTGAGGCAAAGAGCAGCCAGGACACGGCTGTCTGATGTAACACTTTAAGGGAACAGAGCAGCCAGGACACGGCTGCCTGATGTGACACTGTGAGGGAACAGAGCAGCCAGGACACGGCTGTCTGATGTGACACTGTGAAGGAACAGAGCAGCCAGGACACGGCTGCCTGATGTGACACTGAGAGGGAACGGAGCAGTCAGGACACGGCTGTCTGATGTGACACTGTGAGGGAACAGAGCAGCCAGGACACGGCTGTCTGATGTGACACTGTGAGGGAACAGAGCAGTCAGGACACGGCTGCCTGATGTGACACTGTGAGGGAACAGAGCAGCCAGGACACGGCTGTCTGATGTGACACTGTGAGGGAACAGAGCAGCCAGGACACGGCTGCCTGATGTGACACTGTGAGGGAACAGAGCAGCCAGGACACGGCTGCCTGATGTGACACTGAGAGGGAACGGAGCAGTCAGGACACGGCTGTCTGATGTGACACTGTGAGGGAACAGAGCAGCCAGGACACGGCTGTCTGATGTGACACTGTGAGGGAACAGAGCAGTCAGGACACGGCTGCCTGATGTGACACTGTGAGGGAACAGAGCAGCCAGGACACGGCTGTCTGATGTGACACTGTGAGGGAACAGAGCAGCCAGGACACGGCTGCCTGATGTGACACTGTGAGGGAACAGAGCAGCCAGGACACGGCTGCCTGATGTGACACTGAGAGGGAACGGAGCAGTCAGGACACGGCTGTCTGATGTGACACTCTGAGGGAACAGAGCAGCCAGGACATGGCTGCCTGATGTGACACTGTGAGGGAACAGAGCAGCCAGGACACGGCTGTCTGATGTGACACTGTGAAGGAACAGAGCAGCCAGGACACGGCTGCCTGATGTGACACTGAGAGGGAACGGAGCAGTCAGGACACGGCTGTCTGATGTGACACTGTGAGGGAACAGAGCAGCCAGGACATGGCTGCCTGATGTGACACTGTGAGGGAACAGAGCAGCCAGGACACGGCTGTCTGATGTGACACTGTGAGGCAAAGAGCAGCCAGGACACGGCTGTCTGATGTAACACTTTAAGGGAACAGAGCAGCCAGGACACGGCTGTCTGATGTGACACTGTGAGGGAACAGAGCAGTCAGGACACGGGTGTCTGATGTGACACTGTGAGGGAACAGAGAAGCCAGGACACGGCTGTCTGATGTGACACTGTGAGGGAACAGAGCAGCGAGGACACGGCTGTCTGATGTGACACTTTAAGGGAACAGAGCAGCCAGGACAGGGCTGTCTGATGTGACACTGTGAGGGAACAGAGCAGCCAGGACACGGCTGTCTGATGTGACACTGTGAGGGAACAGAGCAGCCAGGACACGGCTGTCTGATGTAACACTTTAAGGGAACAGAGCAGCCAGGACACGGCTGTCTGATGTGACACTGTGAAGGAACAGAGCAGTCAGGACAGGGCTGTCTGATGTGACACTGTGAGGCAAAGAGCAGCCAGGACACGGCTGTCTGATGTGACACTTTAAGGGAACAGAGCAGCGAGGACACGGCTGTCTGATGTGACACTTTAAGGGAACAGAGCAGCCAGGACACGGCTGTCTGATGTGACACTGTGAGGGAACAGAGCAGTCAGGACACGGCTGTCTAATGTGACACTGTGAGGGAACAGAGCAGCCAGGACACAGCTGTCTGATGTGACACTTTAAGGGAACAGAGCAGCCAGGACAGGGCTGTCTGATGTGACACTGTGAGGCAAAGAGCAGCCAGGACACGGCTGTCTGATGTAACACTTTAAGGGAACAGAGCAGCCAGGACACGGCTGTCTGATGTGACACTGTGAGGGAACAGCGCAGTCAGGACACGGCTGTCTAATGTGACACTGTGAAGGAACAGAGCAGTCAGGACAGGGCTGTCTGATGTGACACTGTGAGGCAAAGAGCAGCCAGGACACGGCTGTCTGATGTGACACTTTAAGGGAACAGAGCAGCGAGGACACGGCTGTCTGATGTGACACTTTAAGGGAACAGAGCAGCGAGGACACGGCTGTCTGATGTGACACTTTAAGGGAACAGAGCAGCGAGGACACGGCTGTCTGATGTGACACTTTAAGGGAACAGAGCAGCCAGGACACGGCTGTCTGATGTGACACTGTGAGGGAACAGAGCAGTCAGGACACGGCTGTCTGATGTGACACTGTGAGGGAACAGAGCAGTCAGGACACGGCTGTCTGATGTGACACTGTGAGGGAACAGAGCAGCCAGGACACGGCTGTCTGATGTGACACTGTGAGGCAAAGAGCAGCCAGGACAGGGCTGTCTGATGTGACACTGTGAGGCAAAGAGCAGTCAGGACACGGCTGTCTGATGTGACACTTTAAGGGAACAGAGCAGCCAGGACACGGCTGTCTGATGTGACACTGTGAGGGAACAGAGCAGCCAGGACACGGCTGCCTGATGTGACACTTTAAGGGAACAGAGTAGCCAGGACACGGCTGCCTGATGTGACACTGTGAGGGAACAGAGCAGCCAGGACACGGCTGTCTGATGTGACACTGTGAGGGAACAGAGCAGTCAGGACACGGCTGTCTGATGTGACACTGTGAGGGAACAGAGCAGTCAGGACACGGCTGTCTGATGTGACACTGTGAGGGAACAGAGCAGCCAGGACACGGCTGTCTAATGTGACACTGTGAGGCAAAGAGCAGCCAGGACAGGGCTGTCTGATGTGACACTGTGAGGGAACAGAGCAGCCAGGACATGGCTGCCTGATGTAACACTGTGAGGGAACAGAGCAGCCAGGACACGGCTACCTGATGTGACACTGTGAGGGAACAGAGCAGCCAGGACACGGCTACCTGATGTGACACTTTAAGGGAACAGAGCAGTCAGGACACGGCTGTCTGATGTGACACTTTAAGGGAACAGAGCAGTCAGGACACGGCTGCCTGATGTGACACTGTGACGGAACAGAGCAGCCAGGACACGGCTGTCTGATGTGACACTGTGAGGGAACAGAGCAGTCAGGACACGGCTGTCTGATGTGACACTTTAAGGGAACAGAGCAGTCAGGACACGGCTGCCTGATGTGACACTGTGAGGGAACATATCAGTCAGGACACGGCTGCCTGATGTGACACTGTGAGGGAACAGATCAGTCAGGACACGGCTGCCTGATGTGACACTGTGAGGGAACAGAGCAGTCAGGACACGGCTGTCTGATGTGACACTGTGAGGGAACAGAGCAGCCAGGACACGGCTGTCTGATGTGACACTGTGAGGGAACAGAGCAGCCAGGACACGGCTGCCTGATGTGACACTGTGAGGGAACAGAGCAGTCAGGACACGGCTGTCTGATGTGACACTGTGAGGGAACAGAGCAGCCAGGACACGGCTGCCTGATGTGACACTGTGAGGGAACAGAGCAGTCAGGACACGGCTGTCTGATGTGACACTGTGAGGGAACAGAGCAGTCAGGACACGGCTGTCTGATGTGACACTGTGAGGGAACAGAGCAGCCAGGACACGGCTGCCTGATGTGACACTGTGAGGGAACAGAGCAGCCAGGACACGGCTGTCTGATGTGACTCTGTGAGGGAACAGAGCAGTCAGGACACGGCTGCCTGATGTGACACTGTGAGGGAACAGAGCAGTCAGGACACGGCTGTCTGATGTGACACTGTGAGGGAACAGAGCAGTCAGGACACGGCTGTCTGATGTGACACTGTGAGGGAACAGAGCAGCCAGGACACGGCTGTCTGATGTGACACTTTAAGGGAACAGAGCAGCCAGGACACGGCTGTCTAATGTGACACTGTGAAGGAACAGAGCAGTCAGGACAGGGCTGTCTGATGTGACACTGTGAGGGAACAGAGCAGCCAGGACACGGCTGTCTGATGTGACACTTTAAGGGAACAGAGCAGCCAGGACAGGGCTGTCTGATGTGACACTGTGAGGCAAAGAGCAGCCAGGACACGGCTGTCTGATGTAACACTTTAAGGGAACAGAGCAGCCAGGACACGGCTGTCTGATGTGACACTGTGAGGGAACAGCGCAGCCAGGACACGGCTGTCTGATGTGACACTTTAAGGGAACAGAGCAGCCAGGACACGGCTGTCTGATGTGACACTTCAAGGGAACAGAGCAGCCAGGACACGGCTGCCTGATGTGACACTGTGAGGGAACAGAGCAGTCAGGACACGGCTGTCTGATGTGACACTGTGAGGGAACAGAGCAGCCAGAACACGGCTGTCTGATGTGACACTGTGAGGGAACAGAGCAGCCAGGACACGGCTGTCTGATGTAACACTTTAAGGGAACAGAGCAGCCAGGACACGGCTGTCTGATGTGACACTGTGAGGGAACAGAGCAGTCAGGACACGGCTGTCTGATGTGACACTGTGAGGGAACAGAGCAGCCAGGACAGGGCTGTCTGATGTGACACTGTGAGGGAACAGAGCAGCCAGGACACGGCTGTCTGATGTGACACTGTGAGGGAACAGAGCAGCCAGGACACGGCTGTCTGATGTGACACTGTGAGGGAACAGAGCAGTCAGGACACGGCTGTCTGATGTGACACTGTGAGGGAACAGAGCAGCCAGGACAGGGCTGTCTGATGTGACACTGTGAGGGAACAGAGCAGCCAGGACACGGCTGCCTGATGTGACACTGTGAGGGAACAGAGCAGCCAGGACACGGCTGTCTGATGTGACACTGTGAGGGAACAGAGCAGCCAGGACACGGCTGCCTGATGTGACACTTTAAGGGAACAGAGCAGCCAGGACACGGCTGTCTGATGTGACACTGTGAGGGAACAGAGCAGTCAGGACACGGCTGTCTGATGTGACACTGTGAGGGAACAGAGCAGCCAGGACAGGGCTGTCTGATGTGACACTGTGAGGGAACAGAGCAGCCAGGACACGGCTGTCTGATGTGACACTGTGAGGGAACAGAGCAGCCAGGACAGGGCTGCCTGATGTGACACTGTGAGGGAACAGAGCAGCCAGGACACGGCTGTCTGATGTGACACTGAGAGGGAACAGGGCCACATCTTTCCCACACGAGAGACGCGCCTGAGAAGCTCTAGATACAGGAAGTGGCTGTTCACACCAGAAGAGAAGTTTCATTACTAGTGCTCCCTTCTGTATTTGTAAATGAATATCATTAGGACGTGTCTCGGCCACTTCCTCTCAGTGATCTTTAAACAGTACATTGTGGATATGTTTTATCTTCCTGCCCCAAGAGGCCGAAGTCAAACACACCAGAAAGCAGCAGTGGGGGGACAGGGGGGAGTGGAGAGGGGTGGGTGGAGGAGGGGGGATTGGTGGGGGGGCAAGTGGGGGTGTTGTTAGTCTTGTGTGATGTTGCAACAGTTATTCAAATAAACAGAAAAAGATTGACACCGATGCTAATAGATATTCAAACAAGCGTTGGTAAATCCAACAGGGCTCGGCTTGTCAGGGCTGTTCGGGTTGCCAGTGTTTTTTTGTAGCTGATTACGCACTCAAGGGCCATATTATTAAGAACGGTGATAACATTATCACTGCTTTATCGTCAGGAAAGACCAGGTTTGATGTCCTTCCCACCAGAACCTGGGCTTCTATGGGAATTCTCAAGGGCATATTATCAAGTCCATTAGCGCCGCTTTAGCAGCAGTTTCCTGCCGATAAAAGCGGCGATAATGTTATCACCGTTCTTGATAATATGGCCCTCATGACTGGCAATCTTAAAATGGGTTTTGTATGTAAAAAAATTTGAATTCCAAAATGGCTGCAGATAGGCATGCACTGTGATGCAGCGGCCATTTTACTGCTCTAGCCTGGCAGGCTGTAGTGTTAGAATAGTCAATACAACTGTAAACACAGGGATCCTTGCAGCACTTTGCAGCTGCCTAGCCTTTGTTAAAAACATTTTTTTTAAACAGCAGAATATGGAGAGAGACGGGAGCAGGGCGGGAAGCATTGGAGGGAATGAAGAGAGCACAGGAGAGATAAGGAAAACAGAGGGAAAGAGCAAAGAAACACATGCCCTCTGATGGAGGGCCGAGAGTAAAAGAAACACTGGCAAAGACTTCTGCAAAGCTGCAGTACTGCAAGGTGCAGCCGACTGCCTCCCAAGTCTGAAGCAGCTGCTTGGAAAGTCTTTTACAATGTTTTGCAAGCTATTAGTTAGTCCCTCTTCAGTCTCAAAGCTGCAGTACCCCAAGATGTTACCTGACGTCCCAAAAGTCCTTGCCTCAGCTGCGGTACCTCAGGTGTTATTAGGTGTCCCTCTCGAGTCAGATACAAGTATCGCAAGAATCCTTCCCACGCAGTTTTGCTTCTCTAACAAATAGTGCTGGCTTACAATGGCTAATTAAACACACCGAGCATGGTTTATAGCCATGAGTGCAATAACGCATTGAAGTATGTCTTGACTGCTATGGAAGACTGCTTTGTTAATCAATCAATCAATCAGGGGTTTAAGTAGCGTGCTAGTCACCCGCGAGGGTCTCATGTCACCATAACAATGAACAGCGGAGGCACCTGTGTTTACCAGTGACTGGTGGCACCTATGTCTGTTATGGTCACACCCAAAGCACAAGAGAGGGGGGACTAGGAGCCAATCAAGATCCAGTCCCTCCGCTCTGAAGTTGCTAGAACCACAATCAGTGGGGGGGTCTGTTCCTATCAGGAAGCGAAGCGGACATAACGGTGGACGCGGATCCTCGATCCAGGTGAGCCGAGGAGGGTAGGTCTCTCGTGCTCTCCGTCCATAAACCCCTAGCAGCTGCGCGCTGACCTTTGCTTCTGACTTATGGGGCATCATTGATTGTTCCAAAGGGTTGGACGATCAAATATAATCTTCGAGCCAGATATTTATATCTAGGGGAATCCCTACATTGTACATCAAGTCTTTTGTGTGGGGTAGAGTTAGACCCTTTTCTTAGGTCCCAAAGAAGCAACATGGATCCCTTTTGGGCGTTCTGGTACAAAACATGTTGACCTGACCACACTCACAGATTTAGGCTACTTAGGTACATCACGCCCCTACAATAGTCCCAACCTGTTTATGGTTTCTTAATCCTGCCAAGAGAACCATCATATTAAATACCAGTTTGGCATCTCTTAGACAGTTTTAGCCTCCCTTCACTTCACCATACACATTCAATTCAATAAAATTCAAATAAGCTTTATTCGATAAAAGCACACATAAAAAACACGATTGTTAAGATGATCTGTATTAAAATTCATTAAAAATATACAGACAGTGTAATTTATTAATACAATGGTATAAATTTAAAATGAGCCTTTAAAAGTCATATGCCAATGGATTTCCTGTATTTGATTACACATTCCAAGGCGCAAGCTATAGACCTTGAGAAATGTATGTTCTCTAGAAGTTGTAACATTAGGAACGCTGGCCGACATTGTCTATAACCAAGCCCCCGTAACATTGGTAAAATCCATCGCTTTCTTGGTTTGGTTTAGAAATGACAAAATAGAAAGACGTGCATATTTGTTTACGGAGACTTTTCGTCACATGGGCACAGGCACATGGTCTTCGATCAATCGTTTATAGTTGGAAAGCTGATTAACCTGTGGAAGATCCCCAATCTAAAGCGGGTTAAGACCGCCCTGTCGTACCCGCCTTACATAGTTTTAAAATGGGGTTGAATACTGTAAGTAATTAAGATCAGTTGATTCACCTGCACTGTGGTCTTTGATATTTCCATAAAGAATCTATTAGTCTCAAGAAGCGGTGTGCATATTTTTTTTATTTGGGTTGATTCTAGAGACATTAGTCAAAGTGCTAGGGTCTTCAAAGTATTCCGGGTAGCCGAGGTCTTTCGTAAAGTTTTTAATATATTTTAGCCATGGGATGCCAGTTGCCTGATGTAATCTTAAACTATCCAGTAAAATATCCCGGTTAAGACCGGTTTTGAGATTGGCCCATACTCCTGCAACAGTAAAATTGGTTGTATTTTCAAAAAGTCAGATATATACGGAATCCCGAGTTCAGCGTGGCATATATAGATTGATTACTACTTGGGACTGCCAATAGATATCTGAAAAAAGGAATTCTCGACCAGTTGTATGGGCTAAGGGTCTTCAAATCCCCCAAACACCCACACCGTACATGGCTTTGGATACGCATTTTGCTTTGTAAATATGTAATAACTCTACCACCGGCCTTCTCCCAAGTTTTCTTGTGAAACTGACCAGGGCCGCTGTAGCTTTCATAAATAGTAGTTTTCTTGCTTGTAAAGCCGGGGACCAACTTCCCCTATGGTCAAAGAGAATGCTGAGATAAGTAAATCTTTTTGTGGATTCTATCTTGTTGTTGTCAATAAAGACATTCCTGCATTTTGACCTATTGTGCCCGCATTTCATTATATATGTTTTGGTGATGTTTATCCTAAGCCCCAGATTGTGCATGAATGTTGATAAACAAGCGACAGCCCTTTGTTGCCCCAGTTGTGATCGTGACATCAAGACTGCGTCATCCGCATACAGTAGCACCGGAATCAAACCTTTATCCATCTGTGGAAGGTCATGGAGTTGATTTGCCAGCACCTGACCAAGTTAATTTATATACAGTGTAAAAAGAAAGGGAGCCAGCACACAACCTTGCCTAACCCCCCTTTCTAATTTTAAAACTGGCGGGACACTCCCCCGCGATCCCAAATCTTACCCTAGCCTTAGCATCCTTATGTAGCTGCTTGAGAAACAGTATTAGAGGGGTTTCCACTCCCATATCTTGTAACATTTTCAAAAGTTTCTCTTCAACAACACAATCAAAGGCTGCAGTGAGGTCTACAAAGGCCACATATAGCCTGCCCTGTTTAGCCAATGTATACCTTCGCAGGAGAATTTTCAGATTTAAACACTGGTCAACTGTGCCTAGACCCTGTCTGATGTCATATTGCAGTTCTGTTATAATGCCTTCATCTCCAGCCCAATCTTGTGGTCTGTTCGATATGATACGCCCCACGACCTTGACCAAAGAGTCTAACAGGTATAAGGGTCGACAACATGCGGGGTTATGGCGATCTCCTTTTTTAAAAATTGGAGCCAAAGTTGATTCTGACCATGATGTTATAAGGCCAGACGAACAACCTGCTGCTATTACTTGGGTTAACAATGGTCCCCATAAGGGCATGTTTGATTTATAAAGGTCTACCGGTGCGCCGTCTGGGCCGGGAGCTTTTCCACCCAGGCTTGCAATGATGGCACCATTAATCTCTCCTAAAAAGAAAAATACATCTCTAGGATGGTGAATAGATGGAAACAACTCCTGCAGATGTGAGGGATTAGCCGTTAAAATCTCATCAGCATTGCCGTTGTCATTATAGAGACTCGAAAAGTGATCCACCCCTTGGTACTCACAGAGAGCTAGCTCTAAGGATGGTAAATCTGGGGGGGGGGGCAAAAACGGGGCATTCTCCGCCTTCCAAAAGGCAGTGTTGTCTCTTACCAATGTTGCTTTGTGTAGAGCTTACTGAAGTACTTCTCTTAACACGTCTTTGCTCTCTTTGAGGTATCTTTATATTCCCCTCTGGCCGCTTTGATTTCTTGAGGGCCTCTAATAAGTTTATATTTACCGATTCGGTAAATACCGATTCGGTAAAAGGGGGAAAACATTGAAGTGTGGCAGGGTGTCACTTTGACACCCTGTTGCACCCCTCAATTGTGTATGAGTGCACATGTGGCACACATACATGCCTAAGGGCATGTATGTGTGCCACATGGCACTGTTGGAAAAGCATAAAAAATGGTTTTTCAAAGGTTTTCATTATTTACCACCAACTTGTAGTTGGTGGTAAATAACGAATCCTTAACTGAAGAATGCACCAACTTGAGTGCTCCCTACATCCTGGATTCATATTTTACCGAATCCTTAAATTACCGATTCAGTAAAAAACCGAATCCTAAAACAATGCCACCTACATCTAAAAAGCCCAATACCGGTCGGTAACGGCCAAAATTCGGCCGTTACCGACCGGTATTGGGCGACCTACATCTGGCCCTTAGTGTCGAACCAACCTTGTTTGACTCTATGGGATTTATTATTCTCTACTGACAGAACAGTCTTAACTTCTACTGTTATCTGTGCGAAAAATGTTAAAATCTCAACATGAGGGGTAGTCTCATTGAGACAAGCTAAAAAGTCAGATTAAAAGAGGAGACCTACTATTGGTGGATTAAGTAACTCAGGAGACCTACCATTGGTGGATGAAGGAACAGAGGACACCTACCATTGGTGGATTAAAGAACTAAGGAGACCTACCATTGGTGGATTAAGGTACAGAGGAGACCTACCATTTGTGGATTAAGGAACAGAGGAGACCTACCATTGGTGGATTAAGGAACAGAGGAGACCTACCATTGGTGGATTAAGGTTCAGAGTAGACCTACCATTGGTGGATTAAGGAACAGAGGAGGACTACCGTTGATGGATTAGGGAACAGAGGAGTCCTACCGTTGGTGGATTAAGGAACAGAGGAGAACTACCATTGGTGGATTAAGTAACTCAGGAGACCTACCATTGGTGGATGAAGGAACAGAGGACACCTACCATTGGTGGATTAAAGAACTAAGGAGACCTACCATTGGTGGATTAAGGTACAGAGGAGACCTACCATTTGTGGATTAAGGAACAGAGGAGACCTACCATTTGTGGATTAAGGAACAGAGGAGACCTACCGTTAGTGGATTAAGGAACTGAGTAGACCTACCATTGGTGGATTAAGGTTCAGAGGAGACCTACCATTGGTGGATTAAGGATCAGAAGAGAACTACCATTGGTGGATTAAGGAACAGAGGAGACTGACCATTGGTGGATTAAGGAACAGAGGAGACCTACCATTTCTAGATTAAGGGACAGAGGAGACCTACTTTTGGTGGATTAATGGACAGAGGAGACCTACCATTGGTGGATTAAGGAACAGAGGAGACCTACCACTGGTGGATTAAGGAACAGAGGAGACCTACCATTGGTGGATTAATGTACAGAGGAGACCTACCATTGGTGGATTAAGGAACAGAGGAGACCTACCGTTGGTGGATTAAGGAACTGAGTAGATCTACCATTGGTGGTTTAAGGTTCAGAGGAGACCTACCATTGGTGGATTAAGGAACAGAGGTGACCTACCATTGGTGGATTAAGGAACAGAGGAGACCTACCATTGGTGGATTTAGGAACTGAGGGGACCTACCGTTGGTGGATTAAGGAATTGAGTAGACCTACCATTGGTGGATTAAGGAACAGAGGAGACCTACCGTTGGTGGATTAAGGAACTGAGTAGACCTACCATTGGTGGATTAAGGTTCAGAGAAGACTTACCATTGGTGGATTAAGGAACAGAGGCGACCTACCGTTGGTGGATTAAGGAACTGAGTAGACCTACCATTGGTGGATTAAGGAACAGAGAAAACCTACCATTGGTGGATTAAGGAACTGAGGAGACCTACCATTGGTGGAGTAAGGAACTGAGTAGGACTACCATTGGTGGATTAAGGAACAGAGAAAACCTACCATTGGTGGATTAAGGAACTGAAGAGACCTAACATTGGTGGATTAAGGAACTGAGTAGGACCACCATTGGTGGATTAAGGTACAGAGGAGACCTACCATTTGTGGATTAAGGAACAGAGGAGACCTACCATTGGTGGATTAAGGAACAGAGGAGTCCTACCGTTGGTGGATTAAGGAACAGAGTAGACCTACCGTTGGTGGATTAAGGAACTGAGTAGACCTACCATTGGTGGATTAAGGAACAGAGGAGACCTACTGTTGGTGGATTAAGGAACAGAGGAGTCCTACCATTGGTGGATTAAGGAACAGAGGAGACCTACCATTGGTGGATTAAGGAACAGAGGAGACCTACTGTTGGTGGATTAAGGAACAGAGGAGTCCTACCATTGGTGGATTAAGGAACAGAGGAGACCTACCATTGGTGGATTAAGGAAAAGAGGAGACCTACCATTGGTGGATTAAGGAACATAGGAGACCTACCATTGGTGAATTAAAGAACAGAGGAGACCCACCATTGGTGGAATAAGGAACAGAGTAGACCTACCATTGGTGGATTACGGAATTGAGGAGACCTACAATTGGTGGATTAAAGAACAGAGGAGACCTACCATTGGCTCCAGGTACCAGCTGCTGGAGGACATGTCTGGTCGGGAAGTGTTGGACACCTCCAAGATGTAAGCTGAATAGAGGGGAATCCGTCTGCGGACATCATAGAGCGTGGCGTAAAAGTAGACCCCATCAAGGCGTTGGCAAATGCATGCAGTGCGGTTGGAGCTGAGGCCTATCGGTTCCAGCTTCTGGTGAAAGGATCTGATACATTCCGGTATCTCAAGGAAGCTTTCAACCACCTCAGCTGTAGCACACCAGGCACCGAGAGCTGCCAGGAGAAGCGCGGCCGGCAGGAACGAGGGCGTCCTCATGCTTCGTGGTCCCTGGTTAGAGTCAACCTCACAGCTGTTTGGTGCAGACCTCAGTGAGTGAAAGATATCGGATTTTCCACCCCAGGTGTTCATGCAGCAACGTTTCCCACCTGCGAGCCTCTGCCAGGCCAACAGTGACGTCAGGTGGCCTTCAGAAGATACTGAGTGCAAACAGGGGCCTTTGACTGTTGGTGGAAAGCTGGCAAGCGGCTCTCTCTACCCTCAGAGCATTTCAGGTTTCAATCAGGATTTATAAAGCACAGCAAATCACCCGTGAGGTTCTCAAGGCGCTATACAGGAAAAAACAAGGAGAAGGAGCTAAAAACGAGGGAAAAGCAGGAGAAGGCACTCAGAATACCAGAGGGAATGAAGGAGAAAGCACAAAAGGAGGCAAGAGCAGGAGGAAGCACTCAAAAAAATGAGAGAATGGAAGGAGAAAGCAATGAAAAATGAGGACAGGTTTGCACGTGATCTGTGGCCCTTGTTATTGTCTTGACCCCACGGCAGTCCTTGCGCAAACTACTCTACATCTTTCACAGCAGCGTTCTCCTTCCATGACCGTCACATGGTCACCGTGGAGCTCTGCTCGTCCGCCCTGTCCTCTGTCCCTGATCAGGGCCTTTGTTAGCTGAAGGGTCACTGTTGCATGCCTTCCCACTGCTCGCTGTGACTGGCCTGGTGTCACGTGCCGGAGACTTGTGTCATGAGTCCCCTCACAGCTGCTCTAAATGACTGGCCCTGGAGAGTGGCTCACTCTCCAAGGTCATTGACGTACACCCGGCATGGTACTCCTTTTATCAGGAGAGACTAACATCAACGTGAACGAGCCAGGACACACTGTTTGGGTGCAGCTGATCCACTGGTACTCCTTTTATCAGGAGTGATTAACATCCACGTGACCAAGCCAAGACACAATGTTTGGGTGCAGCTGACCCACTGGTACTCCTTTTATCATGAGTGACAAACATCCACGTGAACGAGCCAGGACACAATGGTTGGATGTAGCTGGTCCAGTGGTGGGCAGCAGCCTTGTTGATGCTAAGAACTAGGGTTTTGGTGGTTAGGAACTACAGGCGCTCTGCAAATTAATGGAGGTCAGTTGGACAAAGGCCTATGGGCCAGATGTAGGTCACCAAATACCGGTCGGTAACGGCCGATTTGGGCCGTTACCGACCGGTATTTGGTGATTGAGATGCAGGGGGCCTATATTTTACAGAATCGGTAAATTTACAGATTTGGTAAATTTACCGATTCTGTAAAATACCGATTCGGTAAAGTTACTGAATCGGTAAATCTATATGTAGGTGGTACTGGAAACAGTGCCGCAGGCCCCTAAGAATTCGTTATTTACCATGTAATACTATTGCATGGTAAATAACGAATTCCTGTGTACATGCACATCTGTGCACATCTGTGCATGTACACCTGTGCCAGTGACACACATACATGCCCTCAGGACACAAGCCTGAATCAGGGGTGCAACAGGGTGTCAAAGTGACACCCTGTCCTTTTGACACCCTGTTCCCCTGTAGAATTCGGTAATTTTACCGAATCAGTATTTACCGATTCAGTAATTGCCATTGATTCCTATTGGCCTCAAGGCCCATAGGAATCAATGGCAATTACCGAATCGGTAATTACCGAATTCTACAGATTCGGTAAATTAATCGGTAAAAATACCTACATAGCATTCAACGATTTGTAAATATCGAATCGGTAAAATTTGGTATTTATGAATTGGTAAATGCCATTTACCTACATCTGGCCCTATAAGTTATGGTGCTAACAGGAAAGAGGCGACCCTACTAACCCCTTAGTTTGTGGTGGAAGGACCGACCACATACAACAAATTGCGACGGCCCTGTGCACACATAAAAATCAAAGCTAAACAGTGTATGTTTCATCCAAACACGTAAGAACAATGTTCACTGCAGGTTTCTTGGTTCTTTTAATGTGTTACAGCACAAAGAACAGCCAGCCGACACGTGTTTCATCAAAGACACACTGGTCTCCCCCTCTTCAGGGCCAAAGTCTGTGTGGAGGGGATGTGTAATCCCAGCACCGGAGATAATTCCATCCCGCTCGGGTTCAGAAAGAGGGTCAGGATCTAGTATATTGTCTCAAGAAAGTATCAGACACTGTAAGTCGATGCTACAAACATGATCTTTCCAGTGTATTTGAAACATGGCGCCGTTTTCTCAAAGTTTTCTAGAAGGGTGGAGGGTCCCTCCCCTCTCAGTGTCCAGGGGCCCTCCCCTCTCAGTGTCCAGGGTCCCTCACCTCTCAGTGTCCAGGGGCCCTCCCCTCTCAGTGTCCAGGGGCCCTCCCCTCTCAGTGTCCAGGGGCCCTCCCCTCTCAGTGTCCAGGGGCCCTCCCCTCTCAGTGTCCAGGGTCCCTCACCTCTCAGTGTCCAGGGGCCCTCCCCTCTCAGTGTCCAGGGTCCCTCACCTCTCAGTGTCCAGGGGCCCTCCCCTCTCAGTGTCCAGGGGCCCTCCCCTCTCAGTGTCCAGGGTCCCTCACCTCTCAGTGTCCAGGGGCCCTCCCCTCTCAGTGTCCAGGGGCCCTCCCCTCTCAGTGTCCAGGGGCCCTCCCCTCTCAGTGTCCAGGGGCCCTCCCCTCTCAGTGTCCAGGGTCCCTCACCTCTCAGTGTCCTCAGGGGTCCTCCCCTCTCAGTGTCCTGCAGGGGCCCTCCCCTCTCAGTGTCCAGGGGCCCTCCCCTCTCAGTGTCCTCAGGGGTCCTCCCCTCTCAGTGTCCTCAGGGGTCCTCCCCTCTCAGTGTCCTGGGGCCCTCCCCTCTCAGTGTCCAGGGGCCCTCCCCTCTCAGTGTCCTGCAGGGGTCCTCCCCTCTCAGTGTCCTGCAGGGGTCCTCCCCTCCCCTCTCAGTGTCCAGGGTCCCTCACCTCTCAGTGTCCTCAGGGGTCCTCCCCTCCCCTCTCAGTGTCCTGCAGGGGTTGAGTTTGCTCTCCTGCCCTCTCGCCTGGTGTCTTTCAGGCTGTCTCTTCGTCCTCCAGCTGACAATGCAGTTTTGTTAGAGGGTGAAACTCTGCTATCTGCCCCTCAGCACACACCCCTCTCACACCTGGAGACACAGGGCACCCTCCAGCGGGTGACCAGGAGGACCTGCTGCTTGTATTTGATGTCGCGCTGTGGGATGCCCGGTTGGGCTTGTGATGCTTGAGCCCTCGCGCCCCTGATGCCCTTTCAGGCTGATACAACCATCTTCTACGGCTGCTTTGGGCTCCCTGCCCAGCTCTGTCTCACTGCAGCCACCTGCACACCCTCAGACATTCACACACCTGAGCCTTATCTCCTGCGACCCACCTGTCCACTTCCCACAGGTGAGAGAGCGCAGGAGGCCCCGCCCCCTCAGACTCATGTTGTCTCAGGTGTAGTTAAAGATTTCAAGGCAGATTTACAAAATGATCCAAAACAACAGTCGAGGAAGTGTAGAGGAAATGGTGACAGAATCTCCCTCCTAAATTGTATATATAAACAGTAAGATTCTATCAATGTGCTCATGTGAATAACTTAAATTTTTCAGTTCTGTGGTGATTATCTATCTAAAGTTTGTGAGAACGGCTCTCTTTGCGGATGGCAAAGGAGAGCACTATGTGTTTTTATAATACCCCTCACACACTAAGAATCCCTTATTGTCATGCTTCATCATGGGGTCTTCCCGTCCCTCTACGGGGCGGGGCGTGCTACGACCTACGAGCTACGCGGGAGCACTTGATATTGTGACGATGTGTAGTGTGAAGACAGTGGAAGTGATTAGGAAAAAGTGTAGGGACCTAAATATGTGAATGCAAATTAAAAGTTCCCTGGCTGGTAGAAAAAAACGATTTATTGACTTCTCTGGCTGGGAATATTAAAAAGGGGGTTCTGAGTAGAGTGTATTATGCTGTCTATTTGGTCAATTTACAAAATGTTCCCGCAATGCAGCCCATGAAACAAAGAGTATTATACTGTAGGAAATTTTTGTTCCTCATTTACAAAGAATGAACTCAGCGCGTGCTGCGTGCCATTGGCTGCTCCGCGCGGCGTTAATTCCGAAGCACAGGGATGCGTCATGTCTGACACTATATGACAGATCCCTTTGCTCTCCCCTCTGCTGACACAGAATTAGCTGCCAAGCGCCAACACAGGCCCCCTTGCACCACAGTGCCAGCGTGTCTGCGTTGAGGGGAGGATTGTTTATGTGCAGGAAGGTAAAAAGGATGGTCGCTTTTCAGGACGACCTGTTGATTTTTGCAGCAACAAAGTGGGAACATGAGGTTTTTCTAGTTCAGGTGTAGTAGAATATATCTTTCAAATGGAACTCCATGTGCAGGAGAGATTTGAATGGATTAAAAAACAGTTGGCCAGTTCTAGGATGTGGGACCATTTAATCCAGAGCACGAGTGATGTATTACTGATATGTTAATATATTTATTAAGCGCGCAAATACCCGGAGGTGTCTTGCCGCTGAACAGTGGATTAAGCCATTATCTGTAGGACGTAAAAACACAATTTCTCAAATCGCCAGGTCTTCACGGCCTTCCTAAAAACAAATAAAGTAGGCAGTGTTCTGATGGAGAAAGGGTGTGCACTCCAGAGTTTGGGGGCAGCTGCCCTGAAGCTACTACCACCCCATCTGGCCTTCAAGACTCTCGGGATTGCTAGCAGTTTAGCTCTTCGGAGCGCAAATGCCTTTTTGGAACCTACCAGTTGAGTAGGCGTCTCAGAAACATGGGGCCAGTATCCTGAAGTGCTCTAAAGATGGTGATGTTGACGCATGCAGTCAAGGACCAGGTGCAGCACTAACCCAAGGTGATGGTGGAGTAGAGGATACCATTTGCTATGTGTTAAGTAGCCTAAGGGAGTCAGAAACTCATTACTCAACGATTGAAAAAGAACTGCTTGCATGCTAGTGGGTGGTATATAAAAATTCAAAGCATACCTTTGGGGAACAAAGTTTTTGATTTGCACCAATCAAAAACCACTTGTTCAAATCTTAACTGGTGAGAAAATCAACAAACAAACCCATAGAATTGCGAGATTGACAACACAATTATTACAATATCAGTTTGAAATATCATTTAAGATGCTAAAAACGTTTGAGCACATTTTGTAACTGGATTTGCTTCAACTGATGACAGTACGAACAAGGGGGAGGAAGAGTTGGAATAACATTGCTTGATTGCTGCAATGGATCTGGAAGAGCTCTGTGCACTGTCTGAGGAGGAACGGAGAGCAGAAATGAGTCGAAATGAAGTGACAAAACTGGTTATAAATTATTTGAGTACAGGTTGGCCCGCAGAGAAATCCCTAGGGAATCTGTGACAACCTTATTGGAAAATTCATAGCGAGCTCACCATTGAAGATGGTATTCTAATGAGGGGTGACAAGTTAGTACCACCGGAGGGTGTCAGGCGTAAGATGATCTTGATGGCCCTGGACATTTGGGAAAGTCTTTCACAAAACGCAGGATTAGATAGACTTTGTGGTGGCCATCCATGTGGAGAAGTGTGGCTCAATGGTTAGAGCGGCAGACCCTGATGCAGAGGTCTAGCCCGGGACCAGGGTTCAATTCCCCGCCTCGGCGGGTCTTGGGCTCATAAATTCCACGGACCTGATAATTCTCGCCTCGGTGCCTATTCCAATCATGGGTCCCACTCTGCAACTCTGGGCACTAGCTTGCTTAATCTCCACAACGGCCCCCACAACGCTAAGGATGCCTTGCCTCCACCTTGGGGGTGTCCAGGAGTGGACGCCTCACAGGGAAAGCCAGGATGGGTTCCACAGCGGTATGAATACAAGTGCCTTGAGACCCTTGCGGGTGAGTAGTGCGCTATACAAGTATCAATTGACATTTACATCCACGGACAGAGAGGTCGATTTTGTTGTGGGGAATGTGTTTTCTGTGCTAGTGCTGAAAAAGTCACAGTAGTGAAGAAGCCTCCTTTGCAGCCGGCTGTGTGTCCTTCTAGAGTTTGGAGACGGTTGGCATAGATTTTGTTTCCCTGTTTGATTGCTTGCCTTATCAACTACACTATGCATTGATGTTGGTTGACCTCTACTCAAAATTGCCAAAGGAGAAGTTTGTCACAGAAACCAAGGCTAAGGCTGTTACAGTCCGGCCTAGTCGAGTTCTTCAATTTGCAACTTCGGAAGCTACATATATGCATAATATACTTACCCCTGGCCCTTGTTTCAGCCACATGTACATGGACAAAAGCACATTTACGCTTCATTCCATTATTTTAAAGCAGCATATTAAGATTGAACATGACAAAATTACACAGTTAGACAATTATGATTGCAACAGTAGCAAGAATTAGTCTCCCACATGTTGGTGTGTGTGTGATAGGTTGTTTAGTCCATGCATCACTCCATTAGTTCAAATTACACGTTATTGAAGTGTGACTTCACAAGGGGTACACAACATTCATTTTGTCCACCTTGCTCCATCAAGTGCTCCTGTAGTAAAATGTGTTATGGATTGGTGTTTCCATGATTGGCCTATTTGATTTATGTGTCAGTCCCTAGTAAAGTGCACTGCGTGTGCCAGGGTCTGTCAATCAAATGTTGCTGGTGGGCTGCAGCACTGGATTGTGCCACCCACGCACACAGCCCGTAAAGTGTAACTCTTCGCCTGGCACTGCTGAGCCTGTGTGCAGCCCGGGACTGCCATGCACACACTTGCCAGTCCATAAACCTTCCCTTTTCTACATGTTGGTCACCCCTAAGGCAGGCCCACGGTACCCCCATGGGCAGCGTGCATTGTATGTGAAAGGTAGGACATGCCCTGGTGTCTGTGTCCACCTCTATTTTTCTTCAATTGATTATTTGTTCATTTAGACTCATGCAAACCTTGGCCCTCTCTGACAAGTGTGTAAAAACTCGTAGTAGTATAATACAAATGCTATGTTTAATAATGAGGGGGTCTTTAATGACTGGCTCTGTAAACAATAGCAGCTCCAGCCTCCTCTAGCGCCTTGAGACCCTCGCGGGTATGTAGTGCGCTTTACAAATGCCATGATTGATTGATTGATTGAATGAATGACTAGCTCAGCTCTGCGGTCTTTGCTCGTTTCTTTGAAGGAAGAAGTTGTTCAAAGTGTGTTCAAAGCAGTTTAATCCAAAAGAGTAATGTTTTATGAACCCTATCATTCAGTAGTATATGTATAAACTGTGCCATTAGGAGACATTGTACGGCTCACCCGCAGCAGTGTTAAGGGGGCCGGGGGAGTGTCAACCAGAGTGAGGTGTATGAAAAGACACTTGTTTATTTTAGGTGTCTGCCTGGGGCCCTGCATTATATCTGCCTGGGGCCCCTGCATGATGTCTGCCTGGGGCCCCTGCATTATATCTGCCTGGGGCCCCTGCATGATGTCTGCCTGGGGCCCCTGCATTATATCTGCCTGGGGCCCCTGCATGATGTCTGCCTGGGGCCCCTGCATTATATCTGCCGGTGGCCCCTGCATGATGTCTGCCTGGGCTCCTGTATTATGTCTGCCTGGGCCCCTGCATTATATCTGCCTGGGGCCCCTGCATGATGTCTGCCTGGGCCCCTGCATTATATCTGCCTGGGGCCCCTGCATTATATCTGCCTGGGGCCCCTGCATGATGTCTGCCTGGGGCTCCTGTATTATGTCTGCCTGGGGCCCCTGCATGATGTCTGCCTGGGGCCCCTGCATTATATCGGCCTGGGGCCCCTGCATGATGTCTGCCTGGGCCCCTGCATTATATCTGCCTGGGGCCCCTGCATGATGTCTGCCTGGGGCCCCTGCATGATGTCTGCCTGGGGACCCTGCATGATTCCTGCCTGGGGCCCCTGCATTATATCGGCCTGGGGCCCCTGCATTCTGTCTGCCTGGGGCCCCTGCATGATGTCTGCCTGGGGACCCTGCATGATGTCTGCCTGGGGACCCTGCATGATTCCTGCCTGGGGCCCCTGCATTATATCGGCCTGGGGCCCCTGCATTCTGTCTGCCTGGGGCCCCTGCATGATGTCTGCCTGGGGCTCCTGTATTATGTCTGCCTGGGCCCCTGCATTATATCTGCCTGGGGCCCCTGCATGATGTCTGCCTGGGCCCCTGCATTATATCTGCCTGGGGCCCCTGCATGATGTCTGCCTGGGGCCCCTGCATGATGTCTGCCTGGGGACCCTGCATGATTCCTGCCTGGGGCCCCTGCATTATATCGGCCTGGGGCCCCTGCATTCTGTCTGCCTGGGGCCCCTGCATGATGTCTGCCTGGGGACCCTGCATGATGTCTGCCTGGGGACCCTGCATGATTCCTGCCTGGGGCCCCTGCATTATATCGGCCTGGGGCCCCTGCATTCTGTCTGCCTGGGGCCCCTGCATGATGTCTGCCTGGGGACCCTGCATGATGTCTGTCTGGGGCCCCTGCATTATATCTGCCTGGGCCCCTGCATTATGTCTGCCTGGGGCCCCTGCATTATGTCTGCCTGGGTCCCTGCATTATGTCTGCCTGGGTCCCTGCATTATGTCTGCCTGGGGCCCCTGCATTCTGTCTGCCTGGGTCCCTGCATTATGTCTGCCGGTGGCCCCTGTATTATGTCTGCCTGGGGCCCCTATATTATGTCTGCCTGGGGACCCTGCATGATGTCTGCTTGGGGCCCCTGCATTATATCTGCCTGGGTCCCTGCATTTATATCTGCCTGGGGCCCCTGTATTATGTCTGCTTGGGGCCCCTGCATTATATCTGCCTGGAGTCCCTGCATTATATCTGCCTGGGGCCCCCTGCATTATGTCTGCCGGTGGCCCTGCATTATGTCTGCCTGGGGCCCCTGCATTATGTCTGCCTGGGGCCCCTGCATTATGTCTGCCTGGGCCCCTGCATGATGTCTGCCTGGGGCCCCTGCATTCTGTCTGCCTGGGGCCCCTGCATTATGTCTGCCTGGGCCCCTGCATTATATCGGCCTGGGTCCCTGCATTATGTCTGCCGGTGGCCCCTGTATTATGTCTGCCTGGGTCCCTGCATTATGTCTGCCGGTGGCCCCTGCATTATGTCTGCCTGGGTCCCTGCATTATGTCTGCCGGTGGCCCCTGTATTATGTCTGCCTGGGGCCCCTATATTATGTCTGCCTGGGGACCCTGCATGATGTCTGCTTGGGGCCCCTGCATTATATCTGCCTGGGTCCCTGCATTTATATCTGCCTGGGGCCCCTGTATTATGTCTGCTTGGGGCCCCTGCATTATATCTGCCTGGAGTCCCTGCATTATATCTGCCTGGGGCCCCCTGCATTATGTCTGCCGGTGGCCCTGCATTATGTCTGCCTGGGGACCCTGCATTATGTCTGCCTGGGGCCCCCTGCATTATGTCTGCCGGTGGCCCTGCATTATGTCTGCCTGGGGACCCTGCATTATGTCTGCCTGGGGCCCCTGTATTATGTCTGCCTGGGGCCCCTGTATTATGTCTGCCTGGGGCCCCTGCATTATATCTGCCTGGGGCCCCTGCATTATATCTGCCTGGGGACCCTGCATGATGTCTGCCTGGGGCCCCTATATTATGTCTGCCTGGGTCCCTGCATTATGTCTGCTTGGGGCCCCTGCATTCTGTCTGCCTGGGGCCCCTGCATTATGTCTGCTTGGGGCCCCTGCATTATATCTGCCTGGGGCCCCTGCATTATGTCTGCTTAGGGCCCCTGCATTATATCTGCCTGGGGCCCCTGCATTATATCTGCCTGGGGCCCCCTGCATTATGTCTGCCGGTGGCCCCTGCATTATGTCTGCCTGGGGACCCTGCATGATGTCTGCCTGGGGCCCCTGTATGATGTCTGCCTGGGGCCCCTGTATTCTGTCTGCCTGGGGCCCCTGCATTATGTCTGCTTGGGGCCCCTGCATTCTGTCTGCCTGGGGCCCCTGCATTATGTCTGCTTGGGGCCCCTGCATTCTGTCTGCCTGGGGCCCCTGCATTATGTCTGCCTGGGGCCCCTGCATTATGTCTGCCTGGGGCCCCTGCATTATGTCTGCCTGGGCCCCTGCATTCTGTCTGCCTGGGGCCCCTGCATTATGTCTGCCTGGGGCCCCAGTATTATGTCTGCCTGGGGCCCTGCATTATGTCTGCCTGGGGCCCCTGCATTATGTCTGCCTGGGCCCCTGCATGATGTCTGCCTGGGGCCCCTGCATTATGTCTGCTTGGGGCCCCTGCATTCTGTCTGCCTGGGGCCCCTGCATTATGTCTGCCTGGGGCCCCTGCATTATGTCTGCCTGGGGCCCCTGCATTATGTCTGCCTGGGCCCCTGCATGATGTCTGCCTGGGGCCCCTGCATTCTGTCTGCCTGGGGCCCCTGCATTATGTCTGTCTGGGCCCCTGCATTCTGTCTGCCTGGGGCCCCTGCATTATGTCTGCCTGGGGCCCCTGCATTATGTCTGCCTGGGGCCCCTGCATTATGTCTGCCTGGGGCCCTGCATGATGTCTGCCTGGGCCCCTGCATTATGTCTGCTTGGGGCCCCTGCATTATATCTGCCTGGGGCCCTGCATTATGTCTGCCTGGGCCCCTGCATTATGTCTGCCTGGGGCCCCTGCATTATGTCTGCCTGGGGCCCCTGCATTATGTCCGCCTGGGGCCCCTGCATTCTGTCTGCCTGGGGCCCCTGCATTATGTCTGCTTGGGGCCCCTGCATTCTGTCTGCCTGGGGCCCCTGCATTATGTCTGCTTGGGGCCCCTGCATTCTGTCTGCCTGGGGCCCCTGCATTATGTCTGCTTGGGGCCCCTGCATTCTGTCTGCCTGGGGCCCCTGCATTATGTCTGCTTGGGGCCCCTGCATTCTGTCTGCCTGGGGCCCCTGCATTATGTCTGCTTGGGGCCCCTGCATTCTGTCTGCCTGGGGCCCCTGCATTATGTCTGCCTGGGGCCCCTGCATTATGTCTGCCTGGGGCCCCTGCATTATGTCTGCCTGGGCCCCTGCATTCTGTCTGCCTGGGGCCCCTGCATTATGTCTGCCTGGGGCCCCAGTATTATGTCTGCCTGGGGCCCTGCATTATGTCTGCCTGGGGCCCCTGCATTATGTCTGCCTGGGCCCCTGCATGATGTCTGCCTGGGGCCCCTGCATTATGTCTGCTTGGGGCCCCTGCATTCTGTCTGCCTGGGGCCCCTGCATTATGTCTGCCTGGGGCCCCTGCATTATGTCTGCCTGGGGCCCCTGCATTATGTCTGCCTGGGCCCCTGCATGATGTCTGCCTGGGGCCCCTGCATTCTGTCTGCCTGGGGCCCCTGCATTATGTCTGTCTGGGCCCCTGCATTCTGTCTGCCTGGGGCCCCTGCATTATGTCTGCCTGGGGCCCTGCATGATGTCTGCCTGGGTACCTGCATTATGTCTGCCTGGGCCCCTGCATTATGTCTGCTTGGGGCCCCTGCATTATATCTGCCTGGGGCCCTGCATTATGTCTG
Organism: Lissotriton helveticus; assembly: GCF_964261635.1. Classification (NCBI taxonomy): domain Eukaryota; kingdom Metazoa; phylum Chordata; class Amphibia; order Caudata; family Salamandridae; genus Lissotriton; species Lissotriton helveticus. Next base: position 9,262,440 of record NC_136059.1, read on the forward strand.
CCTGGGCCCCTGCATTATGTCTGCCTGGGGCCCCTGCATTATGTCTGCCTGGGGCCCCTGCATTATGTCCGCCTGGGGACCCTGCATGATGTCTGCCTGGGCCCGTGCATTATGTCTGCTTGGGGCCCCTGCATTATGTCTGCCTGGGCCCCTGCATTATGTCTGCCTGGGCCCCTGCATTATGTCTGCCTGGGGCCCCTGCATTATGTCTGCCTGGGGCCCCTGCATTATGTCCGCCTGGGGACCCTGCATGATGTCTGCCTGGGCCCCTGTATTCTGTCTGCCTGGGGCCCTTGCATGATGTTGCGCTTCCTGTGTTGTTTTGCCAATGTAAATTAACTGGCACAGGCATGTAATGGCGTAAATCACATATTTAGATTTGCAGTTTGTAAACACATTGTGTCTCCAAAATGTTTTGCCATCACTGAATAGTGTACCCTCTTCAGTAGTGTCACGTGCCGAACAGGTTCTGCACTTCTTGATTCTGAAATTTAATACAACAAACAATGGTCTAAATGAATTGTCTGAACTGAGCAATTTAAGATAAGGGTTGAGCCCACGGCCAAGTCATCTTGCTTACAAACTCTCCAGCCAAAAGCTGGGGCATCGTGAAATACAGCAAAACAATCGGATGATTGCAACATTTGCTCTACAAAGACCAAGTGCCTTCGGAAGTAACGCCGATGGACCGGCCTCTTTACAATACGGACACGCCCCGCCTCGTGTGCTGACGTTGAACGCGGAAGCCGAGAGCGGAGAGTTACATCGAGTGCCATACATCGGGCAGACGTAAGTGAGAGGCTCTAAACTTGTTAAACTCAGTTCACGAACAGAGAAGGCTGGTGGACTCAACGCCTCAATGTGTGCTTCTTGTCATGTTTACCGCACCGGCAGGCAGAACTACGATTCAACATCCTATTGACAATCATGATTTCATCACGCTAGCCCCTTCTGCAAGGTATGAGTCAGCCGTGTTGCAGCACAGTCGCGAATCAGGTGTACACCGTATATAGGAAATCTAACTAATGCCCACTTGTCATTAACAGCACCGGGCAATATCATCAAAAAATCACAGTCATCTGAGGACACTGCTACCGCAAGGTAGGATATTTAATTACGCATAGTGGTTTGTTGTTGACCGAGCTTCTCATTAGGTAACATTGTAGCGACCGTGGCAATTTCTGATATACTCTTTGTATACCTACAGAAATACAGAACTACAGTGCCCCTGAAAGAGATCAGACAGCCGCTCCGCCAAGGCTATATTTCAGGTACTCAAAGTAGAGGTGGAAGGGAATAGTCAGTCAAGAAAAAGGGATCAGCTGTTCTCACACCAATTTTGCATTTATTTTTATATCTCACAGTACAGGACAGTTTCCAGTCCAGGTCCTGAGGAGAACCCCTTAATAAACACATGGGTTCGAAACGCGTTGACTCTGTGTTGGAACGAGATTCAGGAAGGGCATATCAGGACTGCAAATTCAGATAAAGTCGACCTGAGTTTTTGACCCTTGTACTTAGAAGGTTCTAGCACAGTCAAGCAAGCAGGCCAGCTAAAAAATTGAACGGCCCCTTGTTTGTTTGTTCTATATCAGGACTGGTGCCTTAAACATTGAGTGAAGATAGGCATCTTCTGTCTGTGTTTTTGTATATATGGTGTAATTGTAAATATGTCTCATTTATGGTGTTTGTAAGATTTGTGTTGTGAATATTGCACTACATGTGAATTTTGCTACTGAAATGGTGTCGATGTTCGGACATATATGAATGTTTTTGTGAAAATGAAGGACTAAGTAAAAAATACTAAATGAAAAGTGTGTCCGCTTAGATTTATGGATAAGCGGCGCTTGATTAATTTCTTACAAACATTCTACCTGGCCATCTGTTTTGGAGTTTTACTTTAGAGTGGTCTAGGCCAGTTAGTATATAGACCCAAGCCTTCTCTGGTTTTCCTTATAATCAAAAGTGACGCCTAAATATGCAAAAGTCTCCGTCTGTGTCACTTTGCGATTTGAGATAAAAAAGGATGGTGGTTTATTCAGCTTTGGAGCCACGAATTAAAACAAATTACTTAGATCAATTTGTCTGAAGTTCCAAGCCTTTCATAAAATCCACATAAGTGTTTAACAGTTTCTGGAGGGATCTTGCCAATTCTCGCAATTAAAACTGCATCATTTGCATATAAAACAAGTTGGGATGTGCAATTTCTCTAGGCACGTCTATAGTTGGATCTTATAGTTCGGAGTCCACCCCATTAGTATACAACGAGAATAAAAAAGGGGTGAGAACGCACCCTTGGCGAACTCCTCTTGTTACTGGAAACCACCTGGTGCATTCTCCTTGTGGCCCGTACCTAACACATGCTTCAGCTCTTGAATGCAGTTGTCTAATGTAGGTGATCTCTGCTTGGTCTACCCGGATATCCCCCATAATTCTCCAGAGCTGTGCGTGAGATACACAATCAAAGGCCGCGCCAAGGTCCATGAAGGCGAGGTATAAATTGTCTTGCTTAGCGTGGGTATACTTTGCTATTAGCAGACTCAAATTCAGGCATTGATCTTGAGGGCCTCTCCCTTTTTGAAACCCATATTGTGCAGGGATCAGGATATTATTGGTCGATGCCCATGTCTCCAATCTATTTAAAAGCACTCTGCCCATCAGTTTTGCAGTGCTATCTAGAAGGGAAATAGGGCTGTAATTCCTAGGTTCTTGCTTGTCTCCTTTTTAAAACAAGCATTGAAAATGCAATAGGTCTCGCAATAGAAGAGTTTGACATTTTTCGTTTTGCAAATGGATGAGTGACACCTATAGCATTTGGAATGCAACATGTTTTGTATTTACGTGACTTATATGGCAGCTCTGGTGGTTATGCTACATCTCTAGATAGTTTTATCTTTCGCAAATGTGACACCTATTGTAACACAATATGTGTTGTGAGGGTGAGTGAGGGTGAGTGAGGGTGAGGGGTTGAGGGTGAGGGGTTGAGGGTGAGGGGTTGAGGGTGAGTGAGGGTGAGGGTGAGGGGTTGAGGGTGAGGGGTTGAGGGTGAGTGAGGGTGAGGTGTTGAGGGTGAGTGAGGGTGAGGGGTTGAGGGTGAGTGAGGGTGAGGGTGAGTGAGTGTGAGGGGTTGAGGGTGAGTGAGGGTGAGGATGAGTGAGGGTGAGGGGTTGAGGGTGAGTGAGGGTGAGGGGTTGAGGGTGAGTGAGGGTGAGGGTGAGTGAGTGTGAGGGGTTGAGGGTGAGTGAGGGTGAGGGTGAGTGAGGGTGAGGGGTTGAGGGTGAGTGAGGGTGAGGGTGAGGGTGAGGCTGAGGGGTTGAGGGTGAGTGAGGGTGAGTGAGAGTGAGGGTGAGTGAGGGGTTGAGGGTGAAGGGTTGAGGGTGGGTGAGGGTGAGGGGTTGAGGGTGAGTGAGGGTGAGGGTGAGTGTGGGTGAGGGTGAGTGAGGGTGAGGGTGAGTGAGGGTGAGTGAGGGTGAGGGTGAGTGAGGGTGAGGGTGAGTGAGGGTGAGTGAGGGTGAGGGTGAGTGAGGGTGAGTGAGGGTGAGTGAGGGTGAGTGAGGGTGAGTGAGGGTGAGGGGTTTAGGGTGAGTGAGGGTGAGTGAGGGTGAGTGAGGGTGAGTGAGGGTGAGGGGTTGAGGGTGAGTGAGGGTGAGGGGTTGAGGGTGAGTGAGGGTGAGGGTGAGGGGTTGAGGGTGAGTGAGGGTGAGGGTGGGTGGGGGTGGGTGAGGGTGGGTGAGGGTGGGTGAGGGTGAGGGGTTGAGGGTGAGTGAGGGTGAGGGTGAGTGAGTGTGAGGGGTTGAGGGTGAGTGAGGGTGAGGGTGAGTGAGGGTGAGGGTGGGTGGGGGTGGGTGAGGGTGGGTGAGGGTGAGGGGTTGAGGGTGAGTGAGAGTGAGGGTGAGTGAGGGGTTGAGGGTGAAGGGTTGAGGGTGGGTGAGGGTGAGGGGTTGAGGGTGAGTGAGGGTGAGGGTGAGTGTGGGTGAGGGTGAGTGAGGGTGAGGGTGAGTGAGGGTGAGGGTGAGTGAGGGTGAGGGTGAGTGAGGGTGAGTGAGGGTGAGGGTGAGTGAGGGTGAGTGAGGGTGAGTGAGGGTGAGTGAGGGTGAGTGAGGGTGAGTGAGGATGAGTGAGGGTGAGGGGTTTAGGGTGAGTGAGGGTGAGTGAGGGTGAGGGGTTGAGGGTGAGTGAGGGTGAGGGGTTGAGGGTGAGTGAGGGTGAGGGGTTGAGGGTGAGTGAGGGTGGGTGGGGGTGGGTGAGGGTGGGTGAGGGTGAGGGGTTGAGGGTGAGTGAGGGTGAGGGTGAGTGTGGGTGAGGGTGAGTGAGGGTGAGGGTGAGTGAGGGTGAGTGAGGGTGAGGGTGAGTGAGGGTGAGGGTGAGTGAGGGTGAGGGTGAGTGAGGGTGAGTGAGGGTGAGTGAGGGTGAGGGGTTGAGGGTGTACTCTAAACAGCAATACATTGATCAAATCGTGTGTTCGACTAGTGCATGGTTTATCCACAGGAAAACAGAGCAAATCTTTGTAAATTACCAATGTGATGCACTTCCTATCGGAACATGTTATTTAGCTAAAGTAGATTCGAAGCTCGATTCGTTTTAGGGCATTTTTTTTTCTACATTTGGTCACACATCGATTCACTTGAGCAAGACTATTTGCCACAAAGCAAGGAGGAGGCACTTCGTTCATAAAGAATGAATCTGGTTTTGAACCAACTTCGAGGTTTGAACTGTTTTTAGCAATGGAAGTTGCTTGAAGAATGGGCCGCACATGAATTTAACTCATTCCTCTAACGCCCTACATGTATCATTTTAGTCTAAATTCATCGCCCAATCATGAAAAACACATTTGAACATTCTTACTGTTATCAGAATACTAATGCAAGATTTATTAATTTAGTGCACGGTTTAGCATACACTGCTGTGATCGGCCAAGGATTTAGTTAGATTAGGCGACACGGCGGGCAGGGGAGGGGGCGGAGCGGGTAAAAAAAAAAACAAGACGGAGGGAAAGGCAGATAAGGGGAGGGGGGAGGAGAAATGCGACACGGCGGAATCTGTAAAGAGAGTTTCGCAAAGATCCACACCATGCTTTTACTGTGGCTTGATAAACGGGTGAATTTGAGAAAAGGCTTCAGGGAAAGGTGGTGTGCGCGCTGTGTAGAAGCATCGGGAACTTATCAGCTGTATTTACTGAATTGTTAACCCCTTCCAACCATTTTCCCATTTCATGCGAGCTATCGCTGTGGTTGTTTGCGGAGACACTGTGTGGAAAAAAAGACAATATTGGCTGTGAATTAAAGCCATTTCTGAGCGCTGTCGCAGCAGCTTCCAGCATGTGGAAAAAAAAGACAGGCGACTCACACGGTCATTTCAAATGTTATTGATTACAGCCTGTCGAAATGACTGTAATTGGGAGGCTGGCAATGTCAGACAGCCCGGCAACCAAGCACTGAGACGAGCGCTTATAAAAAAGGCCTGCCTTCGCGCATGTATGCAGACTTGACATTTGTCACGGTTTTCACGATGATGACAAAAAGACCTGCAAAAGGAATGTACTCTAAACAGCAATACATTGATCAAATCGTGTGTTCGACTAGTGCATGGTTTATCCACAGGAAAACAGAGCAAATCTTTGTAAATTACCAATGTGATGCACTTCCTATCGGAACATGTTTTTAAGCTAAAGTAGAGTCGCGGGTAAAAAAAACAAGACGGAGGGCATTGCTGTGGGGAGGGGGTGGAGGAGAAATGCACACGGCGGGCAGGGGAGCGGGCGGAGCGGGGAGAGCGGGGAGAGCGGCATGTGGGTGTGAAGAAGCCGGGCCTTTGAAGTGAAGCTAAGCTTCACTTCAAAAGGTGTCGGAGGAATGCGGCTGAGCGAACAGACGGCAATTGCGGCTGAGGGAACTGATGTGCACCCGCTTTTAAGCTCAATGCACATGCGCATTGAGCTTAAAAGTCACGGGCACTGCAAGGAATCGCCACGATTCCTTGCTTCTTAGTTAAAGGTTGTTTAAGCCGCAATAGGCTCGCAAGCTCGATGCGCATGCGCATCGACAGTCGAGACCTAAAAATGGCACTAAATTGACTTTAAGCCAGGAGGCGGGAGGTACCTCTCTTGCTATATCATTAAAAGTATTAGTAAGCAGATGGCTTCAGGCCAATCTATAAACAAATCTATTGCAGTGCCATCAAAACCAGGGGGCATATTACCAAGCAGGGCGATAGGCAATTATCGCCGCTTTAGCCGCTGAGCCGCGATAATTCTATCGCTCTATTAGCAAGCTGTCGCTAACAGCAGTTAGAGACAGCTTTAGGCGATAGCGAGTGGTTTGGGGACCGCTTTGCATGTCAGCGATATTTATCGCTAATGACATGCAAAGTGGGCGTACCCAACCTGTTAGAGACTGAAAGCAGTCGCTAACGTCGCTATCACCTACTAGCAAGGCAGGCGTAGCAATGGAAATATTCCTGCTATCGCCAAAAACTAACGCCTGCTCTGACCAGTTCTTAGCCATGTTATCCAATGGGAGGTGGATAACATGGCTAAGAGCATTTTGTCGCTAATGTGTGAATATTGCTGTATTCTCAGCGATATTCACGCTATCGCTGGAAAATGTATCGCTTTGGAGATAAACGTTGTTAATAGCACGTTATCTCAGCGATAATTTCTGGCGATGCTTAGCGATAAAATATTCGCTGCTAAGCCTAGTTAGCGATAAATATCACTAATCGTTGGTAATATGCCCCCAGGTGTCTTATTATTGGTACTTTGTTCCAGTGCTATACATATCTCCCTGTTATCAAAGGTAAGGGTAGTACGAGAGGATGGGACAAGCACTACGTCCGTAAGCCCAGGACTCACTAGTGAGGTGTTAAAAATGTTACTAAAGTGCGCCACCCAAGAGTCCTCGTCGACATGCGTGTCCAAATTAGGCTGGGAGTTTGATTTTAAAATGGGGCATTGATCATTAACCCAAAATCCCTTACATTATTTGTGATTGATGCAGCCAGTAATTTTTCCCAGGCTTCTTCTTTCATTCTCTTTAGCCTGTTCTTCCTTACCACCGAATAACTTAGGCCGGCCTGTTCCACAAGTAGGCGATCTTTTGGTACACTCTTGGGTGATCGTGTGAAAGTGCTTTAGTACAATCACGATCGAACCAATTCGCTCCCTTAGGTTTACGTGTCCCACCACTCTTAAAGAGATTCCTTTGCACCTCTCGCAAGATAGTTTCGAAGGCGTCAAAGGTGGACCCTGGGTCCTGCTTTGGGTCAAGACTTATCTCTGTTTGGTTCATTGTTTTTGAGACTAGCTGGGGAATGAGAACAGTCTCATCAATGCACCCCCACTTACGTGTTATCCCATTCTTTCGTGCTATAGTGGGTTTTAAATGTGAAATGGTAACGCCGCAAATTACCCGCCAATTCACGTGCCAGGTTATAGCTACATGGCCACCAAAACCCAAGAATTCAACTTTCCTATTGTTAAGGTTTTCACCCAGTCTAGCTGAGGCGAGTGTAAAATCTATTGATTTGAGGAGGAACAGAAAGTTTCTAGCGGGCGACCTGTAGATTCCGATCCTGGGTTCATGACCTCCAGGTCTTTTATAAAAATAAGTTTATTTAGGGCGTTCCCATAGGGGTTATGGGTAAAGTGAATGTTTGTTCCCTCAGCTTCATCTACGAGGCCACAGATTAGGGTTAATGCAGCAGGACAAGGGTTTACATGATAACCCCCTATTCAAAGCCCCATTGGTTCTTTCTTCTTTAAACCTATTATCCTATTCATATTTTTCTACACTGTTGCAACAACTTTAAACATTTTGCTTCCAAATGAATTATCATAAAAATTCATCAATGAAATAGTGTTGCCGTCAGGACCTTTACGGTGTAACATATTAAAGCATTGACACTCATTGTTAGAAGATAACACTTCAAATCTCAAAGTATTCTTTAAAAAAGTCACAATGCCACCCTTGGCCCTCCCAGCAGTTGAGGCAATTGCAGGGGTCTGGTATGACCTATATCCATCTATGCTGACAGGGCCCCTGCCCAGGTCTCCTGCAAACATATTAAGTTGAAGGTCCGAATATATTTTAGCCAATCCTGATTCAACAATTTCTGCCCCAGCCTGCAATGTTCCATGTGATGGCCGTGAAGGTATTCATATCCTTAGTGGGGGGGACTTTAGCTACCAAGCTTTCCCGGAGCCCTGCCCCCACTACATTGTGAACTTCCTCCATATTACACAGTCAATCGCAGGCCTCCATATCCGTCAATGCCATAAAACGATTTGAGGTCGGTAGTAAAGGGGTAGTACTTGCTCTCTCCCTTGTGTGCTGCCTCCTTTCCCAGTCCTGCGGTGTGCACGTTCCATGTTGGTCCCTCAAACCCACCACTCTCTCTCACCCTTGTATGTTGCATTTCCGATTAAAAACCCACCTCCACCCTCTGTGTTACTCCCTCTTCCCCCGGAACAGCTTTTTTTATTCCCGTCAAAATTGCCTAAAACCTTTCGTTAAGGTCCCAGACCTTAACATGAGATGCATCATGTTTGGGAGTCTTCTAAACAGAACTAGGTGCTCTCTTTAAATAACTGATTGGTGACCTGTTAACATTTGCAAAGTGTTTACGATGGCACTGCCCCCCATGTGCAGTGATGTTAATAATCTTTTTATTAAAACGTTTTATTGAGGCATACACACTCAAAGAAATATACACATTAGCTCTTCGTCCTATTGCAAAGTTACCAATGATTAGACAACCCAGAACATGCGACTTAGGGTACTCTCAGGAATGGTGGGAATCAAGAACACTCTTTTGTTTGTTTTTATCATACCAATCCACAACGTGAGGAAATAGAGACATGGAAAAGTTTAAAATCTTTATTTTTAACGACGTGCTCTAAGATGCAGTATTTTTGCTAACATAAGCAGGCATATGATTAAAAATAAAACCATCAGCATTGTTACAATTCCATAAAACACAAAAGGAGAAATCATGTTATAATGATAGTGGAAACAGGACCTACAGAGCCCCGTGTATCACCCTCCCTTGCTAGAAGCTAATTTTATTATAATAATAATAGAAAATCTCTTAGGCTTGAATGAGGGACCCCATACCTATAAGATCAGTAGAGACGAATCACATCAGGATCTGCATAAGCTCTCTCTCTCTCTGGAAATGGATTTTCTCCAAGTGTCTAAAATCAGGCATGCAGTGCCATATCAAGAAGCCAGAATTTCAGTTAGCTGCAGCTGCGTGCATAGTGTGTCTATAGCGTGGACCGACTCCCGATCAGGCCGAATAACAGCTACATTGTTATGATAACCTTGGAGGCTTCTGTACTCGCTGTGTCGACTAAGGTGGGGATGTAAGTCTAGGGATGTTGAAAATAAGCCCTTCTCAATTCAAGCAGGCTAACTAACAACAACAGTTACATGTTGTTTCATGTGCAAAAAGCGGCAAAAAGGTAAAATGGCGTTTAAACTTCTAGTAAGCCTATGCTAACATAGCAATGTGCGCAAACAGGGCTCTGCCTTTACTTATGTAGGTATGCCCTATGAATGATGTGAATTTGTATTGCCTTGGAACGAATTTGAATTGAATTTGAATTTGAATTTTTAGCAATTTATAAAGCGCACTTTCACTAGGCAGTTTCTTGGCACTGGAGGATTCCTGAGCTGGGGAGGGCGCCGGGGGCTATAGGCTAAAAGCTTGCTGAAACAAAAAAGTCTTAAGGGCTTTACGAAACTCAATGTAGGAGGGGGAGGATCTGACGGGGGCGGAAGAGTGTTCCAGAAGGTGGGCGCAAGGACCCAAAATTTCTGGCCTCCCGATCGTTTTTTCTTAAAGTGGGGGATAACTAATAAGGATTTAGTGGAGGAACGTAGGTCTCTAGAAGGGCTATAGTTGGTGATGGCAGAATTAATGAAAGCAGCGGCAGTGCCCGCCCGGGCTTGAAAAGTGAGGCAGCCGAGTTTGAAAAGGGCTCGTTGTTTGATGGGGAGCCAGTGAAGGGCCGTGAGGAGGGGTGAGGAGTGATGATATTTAGATAGGCCATGCACCAGACGGGCTGCCTGGTTCTGCGCCAGCTGAAGGCGTTGAAGTGCATAGGCGGGGGCACCATTATAGATAATGTTTCCATAATCGATCTTGGATAAGACCATGGCCATTACAATCAGTTTAAGTGCAGAGGGAGAGAAAAACCGGGATACTTTCCTAATAATACGTAGGGTAAAGAAACAAGAAGAAACAACAGAACTGATGTGGGTGTGAAGTGTCAAATGATGATTGAGAGTGATACCGAGGGTCTTAACTGAATGAGAGGGGATGGGAGGAGGGCCAAGAGAGGGGGGCCAGAAAAATGGCGACCAGGGGTTGCCACTGCCTCCAGTCAGAATCAGCTCTGTTTTATCCGGGTTGAGTTTGAGGTGGTTTGCATTCATCCAATCCCGGATAAACAGCATGACAGACTGGAAGCTAGTGATGCCTGGTGAAGGGGAAGAAAAATTAAAAATAAGTTGGAGGTCATCAGCATAATTATAAACTGTGACCTCCATTTTTTGGAGTGCAAATATAAGAGGAAAAATGTAAAGATTAAATGAAAGGGGAGAGAGAGAAGAGCCCTGAGGGACACCACATTCAGCAAGGTGGACCGCCTGAGTACGGTCATCCAGGAAGGAGCCTATCCAGGTCAGAACCTGTTCCCCCATGCCCACCGCCTTGGCACGGGACAAGATGATGGAGTGGTCCACCGTGTCAAAAGCGGCGGACAGATCCAGGAGGACCAGGGCCTGAGGGGTGTTGGTATCAAGTTCCTCCCTGAGTTGGTCAATGACTGAAATGACCACCTTCTCAGTAGAGTGGCGGGGGCGGAAGCCCGCCTGGCAGGGTGCAAGGTAGTTACTGTTCTCTATGAAGGAGCTGAGCGCCTGGGTGACATGGGACTCAGCTACCTTTCCCAGATAAGGGAGAAGAGATATAGGGCGGTAGTTTGCCGGGGAGGAAGGGTCAGCCCCCGTTTTTTTTAGTATAGGTAGAATTATAGCAGTCTTAAAAGGGGCCGGGATGAAGCCGTAGGTAAAACAATTATTCAGGAGGGTAAGGGCAGGGGATGGACATTCAGTAAAAATCTGACGGAGAATGCGTGCCGGGCAGGTGTCAACTGGGGAGCCCGACTTGACACGCCTGAGTAAAGGGGGCAAGGATTCTCTAGTGAGTGGGGGAATAAAAGTGAGGGACAGATTATTGCCTGGTGGTTGGGGGTGAGTGAGAGTGGGCGGGGGGGGATGTTGGCTTTGATGAGGGCTATTTTTTCAATAAAGAACTCGTTAAGCGAGTCGCATAGGGACTGGGAGGGGGGAATCTTGGGTAGAGTTCTGTCCGATGATGCCAGCTCGTGGACAGTGGAGAAAATCTCACGAGGCTGGCTTTCTGCAGCTAGGATGTGCCCAGAGAAATATTCGGTCTTAGCTGTCAGAATGGCTTGTTTATATTCGCTGAGTAAGGTGATAAAATGTTGTCTTCGGGTGGGGCAGTATGCTCTTCTCCAAGCTCATTCAGCCTGCCGTAACTCTAGTTTCTTGGCTTTAAGACCAGGGCTAAACCACTTGTTGGCATTGTGGGTGCGGTTGATGGTAACCCGTTTAAGGGGGGCCACTGGGTCGCAGGCTTTGGTGAGCCAGTGATCTAGGATGGTAGCCTGGGAGTGTGGAACCGAACCCGATAGGTCTGGGCAGGTGGCAGCTAATGAGTTACAGAGAGATGGAATGTCGACTTTATGCCAGTTCCTTGCCCAAATGTTATTGGGGAGGGGAGGAGATGTTTTATGGCTCAAATCCAAGGAAAAGGCGAGCAGGGAATGATCCGACCAAGGACAGGGCGAAATAGTAGGAGTGGAAGTCGGGATGTTTAGTGTCCAAATCTGATCAAGGATATGGCCCCGGATGTGGGTGGGACCTTGAACGAGCTGAGTGAAGTTAAGGCTGAGAAGCAACTGAGTAAAGTCTTTGGAGGTGGTATCCTCAGCGGGGTCAGTAGGCCAAAAGTTAAAGTCTCCCAGAACGAGGACAGAGGCACTATTGACTACTAAGGTGGCCAGTAAGTTCTGGAAGGCAGAGAGAAAGCCAGGGAATGGCTGAGGTGGCCTATACGTTAATACGCAGGTGATTGGGATCTTGAAAGAGGTGGAGCGTACTACGAGGCAGTCAGCTGCTGGTAGTGTGGGCGATGCAAGTGTCTGAAAATGAAATCCCTTGCGAGCAATCAGGGCCACCCCGCCACCTGCTCTATTCTCGGATCGATCTGCAGGGAGTTAGATCTATACCATGTTTCGGTTAAAAACAAAAGGACTGGGGAATTGGAATCTAAATGAGTGTTTCATGGAACATGCAGAGCCTCTAACTGTTGATCTGTGCAAGAATGGGTGAGGTCAGCCTCCCACCGCTGTCTAAGAGCTGTCAGGGGGACTGCGGTCTGGACACATAATGACGCAAACCAACGTACCAGACACTCTCCAGATCCTATCACATGGAGGTACTGAACGCTGAGATGAATTGGGGCTTGTGGGATAAACCACCCCATTTGCCCCGCAGTGCGGCCAACATGAAATTATATCATAGAAATGGGCCAGGAATGTCTCATAAGGAATAAGGGTGTGTTCATAATATAGGTCACACAATGTATGCCCTCCTCAGGCATGCCATACAGTGAGTTTTGCAGCGGAAGTGAAGACGTTAACCCTCGGAGTGCGCAGGACGCCATCGCTGGTGCAGAAGGAATGTGGGACCGTGTGAGCACGAGGCGCCTCCTATAGCATCTGTAATAAAGGTGCAGGAGGTCTAGTTTGGGCACGGGAATGGAATAGATGGTAAACAGAGTCCAGGCGATAACGTCGTAGCTGTGTCCTCAGTCTGCTGGCCAGCCATCCAGTGTCCCACCCATTGAATCTGAGAGGCCAAATAAGTGTGCCCAAACTCAACTTAGGTATTGGGGCACTTAAGAATTAATGAACTACGATGTGTTTGCATATTAGTTACCTCTGGGTCTCCCCTAGGTGTCCCAGGGGTGGGTGGTCTGATATTTATATGAGGATTCCTTATAAAATGGTTGTTATATGCCCTGGGGTTAGTGAATTTGCACATTTCACTGTCCACATTGCAGTACAGTGCATCCCAAAATTGACTTTTGTGCTAGGAGCGCTGTGATTTGAGGATCTACAGTATCTTGGCATAATCAGAACCCCTAAAGTCTCCCCCAGCTGTTCCAGCGGTGGGGGTCTTGTAGGTGTAGGCAGGGTGCTTATAAAACAGGTTTCATAAGCCCTGGTGTTGGAGAAATTGCCCCGTTCATTTTCCCCATTGCAGATCCCCAGCCGCACAGGTTGACATGGCAAGAAGTTACTAGCTAATAATTCCTGCTAGCTGAATCATAAAATACAGATCAAGGACTTCCTAGAATGTTATTGATAAATCCAACATTATGCTACTGTTGATTTTCTCCTGAAATGTACAGGCGAGAAGACATAAGACTTTCTTGACTGTTAGCCAAAATGCAGCCTTCCAGCGGTGTGTCCTGATTGGTCAGAGTTAAGTGGATTAGCCAGGCTGCTTTGATGAGGTGCTTAGTATCTCAAGGGGTCAACGAGCCACACTGGGTTTTGCTATGTAGGAATTCTACAGGAAGGGGGAGGGGTCGTAAAAGATCCTCTTCAAAGAGAGGAGGGGAGAGACAGTGTAAGTCAGGTCCAGTTACCGTCCTACCCTTTGAACCCAACCAAATGGTTGGATTACGAAAGGAATGAGCAGAGTTAACGTGGGACAGTATGGAGATGGACCATCCTGAAGGTGACCTGAGACATGGTGCTATCTGGGAGAAAACAGTATCACACTTTGGAGGATGTGGTCGAACCCTGGGGTGTTGCCCTGTACCTCATTGGACAAGAGTGCCCCCACTGGTTGTCCCATAGAACTTGGAATAAGTGTCTGAGTGGGGCAGAGCGTCTCAGATCTGCTGCTTGACACTCAAGGAAGAAGAAAGGGCCATGCTGAGAAGTTTGATTTGCACCAACCAGGCCCTGCACTCTGAAGACTGCGCCTGCTGCACAATCTGGAACTACAGCCCTGTGGACTACCTTGCTTCAAAAGGACTAAAGAGTGGATTCCCTGCAAGCTACGGGTTAACAGAGCTCACCTGGTACATCCGCACCAAGAATCCTGAGCTGGGAGTACTACCAGTGGATTTGTAAGGGTTTTGTCCAAGCAGATTGTGGGAACTGAAGTCCCAAACTTATAAGGACCATTTTGCAGCTTCCAGACCCTTGGAGTAAGTTTTGGACATTTTGAAACCCTTTGGGTAACTTCAGGAAGAAGTTCCAGAAGTTTGGAGAAGTTTGGAGCAAATTTGGAATAGAGCTCCATAAGTGGACCGACTCAAAGTGGCCAGCCAAGCCGGCGACCCCAACCATGAGCCGGCCAGTCATTCAGGTTTGTCCCGCTAAAAAGCTACGGTGGTCTGATTTCCAAGGTTTGACCAGGAGTAAGCTGAAACCCAAGCCAGTGAACCCACACCAAAGCTGGCCTGGTGAAGAGCATCGAGGAACCCCTGAAGGAAAAGCTCTGTAAAAGTTTCTAAGTCTCAATGTAGAAGAGGTGACCAGGACTAACCGCGAGAGCTAAGCCGCCCACCTTTAACCGTGTGCCGGCCTGGATCTCTGGTTCATCCTGCTGGAAAGCTCCAGAGGTCTGAATTCCGTAAGTTTGACCAGGAGCTCGTCGCAAGGCAAGCTATGGAACACTCCCCAAATCCAGACTGGCTGAAAGCCTCGAGGGACCCTGGGAAGAAAAGCTCCAGAAATGTTTCTAAGTCAAAAGGTAAACATTTTAATCGAGACCTACCACTAGGGGTTGCCACGCAGGGCTCCATCACAGTCATCCTGGAACTTTGACTTTGTACCGGTATAGCGTGACCAAATGTCCCACTAGGTGTTATAGGTTTCTATGTGCTATATAGTGGCAAATCTTTCAAAATTAATTTCTCTGGTTCCCTATAATGGATTCTTTTAGTTTTGGTGTCATTTTAGGATAAAAGGATTTCCTATTTCTATAAATTTGTGTTGGAATTTTATTGGATGTATGACGGTACGACGCGTACCGTCACAACGCGTTCCCTTACAACGCGTCCCTTACAACGCAAGTCGTTACAACGACTTGCGTTGGGGGCACGGATTTAGAATAGTATAATTTACTATTCTAACACCAGTCACCGTGGACACTCGGGAAGGTGTTGGAATAGTAAATTTACTATTCTTAATCCTGTAGCGCCCTCCAGCGCAATTCGTGGTTACGACTTGCGTTGTAACGGACGCGTTCTAAAAGTCACGCGGAGTAAAATCCGCGTGGTAAAGGATGTTTCCCAATTTTATTGTGTGTTGTGTCTTGATTATTTACTGAATTGGTGTTTTTAAATGCTTTACATACCTGTCTTTGAAGTTAAGCCTGCCGGCTCGCAGCCAAGCTACCAAGGGTTGAGCATGGGAATAATTTTCTAAGACCTATTCTGAGCCAGATTCTGTGTTAGTGGCCTTATTGCCAGCGGCAGATATACATTTACCCTACTAATGATCCACTTTCCAACAGTGTGTGTGAATGATCATTCATATCGCCTCACTCTCCCCCACTTCCTGCTTCCCTGGCTCCCACACATCTTACAGCAAATCTTGGACTTCTGAGGTTCACATCAGCTACACTATCTCTGCTCTATCACCTTGTTGACGCTGAAGAATACACAGGTCGAAACAAGAAGACCAGTAAAGGCCACCTCTACCTCCGTGGATACCGTGCAGAGGAAACTGTTCTAGATCTTTGCCCGATCACTGAGTAGTTCTCTCCTGGGATGGGGTCTCAGGGGACACAGACCTACTCCTGGCGGAGACCCTCCAAGATCTGCTGGTATTCAGGCGTGCCCTTCAGCAAGTACGACTCTTGTGCGACCCAGGATTCGAGTGCCTGCCGCTGCGTATCCTGAAGGACATTCAGCGCCCAGTAGATGTTCAGTAGCTGGTAAAAGCCCATCTGGTAATAGGCTTTGGTGCCTTCATCCGACAAGGCTCTTGCAGATGAGATCTTTACACTTGGAAACTGCAGGGCTGTGAATGAGAAACACAGAAGCTATTACTTGATGTCCCTTGGTGTCAACATTGGCATCTCGGGGACCCACCCAGGGGGAATCAACGCTATTGCTTCATGTCATGGGCTTTAGCACTTGAGACCTTCGAACACATGAGTAGATGCAGGATAGTTAAGGATTCACGTATGATGTCATGGCCATCCAGGGGTTCTACCACACAAATGAACAAATGCATCAGTGTCGGAGCTTCAGACATCACGTGCTTCAACATCTGGAGAAACAAACTCATCAATGGGCTGAAACAGTGGAGCTAATGCTTGATGTCTCATGGGTTGTGGTATCTGCATCCAGAGACCCACCCTGGGGACATCACTGGCACCCACCCACACATGCATGCTAATGCTTCACTCTGCATGGAAGTCCTTCAATGCACTCCCGCCTCCTGCCTGAGGTTCCATCTTTAGCGTCCATCACTGATGCTACCTGTGTGAGTCTCTCCATCACATACCTGCCTCCTGCCTGAGGTTCCATCTTTAGCGCCCATCACTGATGCTATCTGTGTGTGAATCTCTCCATCACATACCTGCCTCCTGCCTGAGGATCCATCTTTAGCGTCCACCACTGATGCTACCTGTCAGTGAATCTCTCCATCACATACCTGCCTCCTGCCTGAGGTTCTCCGACGCCAGTGGATGAGCAGCGATCATGGACAGCTTCAGCACCTTCTCCCAGTCTCCACTCAAGATCTCCCTTGTGATCATCTCTCTGTAAATCACAAGGACACAGTGTGAGGCAGCACTCAAAGTTCAGAGGTCAGGCTTCCTTCTTTCAATCTTGTTGCTGCATTGGACTTTCATCAGTGGAAGTTTGCCACGTTCTTGCACAAAAGACACTATGTGTAAAGAGAGGTGAGTGTGGGGTGCATTTGACAGGATTGCTGAGTGTTTGTGCTTTACAACTAGCAGGAGTCGGATGCCTTGGACTAGAAATGCAAGCTCGAGAGATTGGGAGACCGGCTGGGTCACACATTCCTAGCTCTAATCCATAATGGCAGAGGATCAAACATTGATGGAATGGAATGCAGTTTTGGGTAATTATTCATCTCAAGAGCTCTGCGATCAGATCTCCACATTTTTTCATACCAAAATTGTGGACATCCATACCACCTTAGAAGCCCTTAATCGTACCTCCGACTTCTGTTCCTTGCGGAAATCTATCCAATTTTCCTCCCCTTACCCTCGAAGTGCTCAATAAGCTCCTTGACAGACTTACATCTGGATCCCCCCTGGACCCCTGCTCTCTAAAAACTCTGAAGAATTGCAGAGAGGTCTTGCTTCCCCCGCTTCTTGAAGTAATGAATCTGGCAATCTCCAATGGTGCTTTCCCCGCACCCTGGAAAATGGCCATTGTCATTGTCAAGCCCCTCCTGAAGAAGGCCACCATGGACCCCGGGATACTAAAGAACGTCCGCCCTATTTCCCTTCTTCCTGCTCCTGCTAAGATGCTCGAGGCCCATCTCAATCACCGTCTCAATGCCTTCCTTGATAATTCCAACCTGCTAGATCCCTCTCAGCATGGCTTTCGGAAGGCACACGGCACAGAATCAGCGCTTACAGTGGTAGTCAATAACATCCGTGCTAAGGTCGACAGTGGTCAGACGACTCTTCTGATCCTGATCGACCTTACATCCGCCTTTGACACCCTGTCTCCCACCATTCTGGCCACCCGTCTTAGTGAGATGGGAGTGGATGGGCCCGCTCTGAGCCTTCTAACTTCCTTTCTTAGTCAGCGTGAACAAAGGGTCAAACTGGGCGACTTCCTCTCCTCCACCAAGCCCTTGCAATGTGGGGTCCCTCAGGGCTCATCTTTGAGCCCTACCCTTTTTAACATATATGTGGCCCCACTTGCTAGGCTTGTAAGATCCTTTGGATTGGAAGTTCTGTCGTACGATAACGACACCCAGATCATGGTCTCCCTCTCGCAATCTGTGGAGAACACGGCCTCTAATTTCAGGAATTGTATGGAAGCAGTGGCAGGTTGGATGACCTCTAATTTCCTCAAATTAAATGGGGAAAAGACTGAGGTCCTCATCTTTGGAGGTAAACAAGATGTCTGGTCGGCCGACTGGTGGCCTATTGCCCTTGGAACATGCCCCAAGCCCTCTCCTGTTGCTTGTAATCTAGGTGTTAACCTCGACTCCATACTCTCCTTTGATAAGCAAGTTAACAGGACTGTCTCTACTTGCTGTGGTGTCCTAAGGATTCTGAGAAAACTAACACACTATCTCTCCCCGGAAGCACGTAAACAAGTCTCGGTGGCTCTCATCTACCCTCGTCTGGACTATTGTAACACCCTATATCTGGGCATTAGCAAAAGACTGGTCCATCGCTTACAAGTTGTCTAGAATGCAGCAGCAAGGTTTGTTGTTGATGCTCCCAGACGGTCCTCAGGATCCCTGATTAGAAAGATCCTTCACTGGCTTTCTGTGCAGACAAGGATAAACTTCAAGGTTCTTGTTCTTACTTTCCGTGCTCTTCACGGATCTGGTGCAGAAGACATTAGGTCTCTTGAGTCCCTCTACACCCCGGGCAGGGCCCTGCGTTCTGCCAATTAAAACCTTCTGTCTGTCCCTCGAACCATTAGGGCCAGATGGGGAGGGAAGGCTTTTTCTTCCCTGGCCCATAACTCTTGAACTTGCTTCCTGCAGAACTTAAGGGCCTGGCATCCCTAGACTTGTTCCGTAAAGGTCTAAAAACGTGGCTCTTCGCAGAAGCCTACCTGTAACCCTTCATCTTTGTACACATTTCACTCAGCTGTTTTCAATCCTATGCACCCTGACGCCTCCGGGCAATGTCGCGCAATATAAATTCCACATTCATTCATGTGCATCTTTACAGCATGACAGGGACACAGATATTAGATGTCTTCTACTCCTATCACTGTTCGTAATATTAGACGTCTACTACTCCTAGTGTTGCTCCTAATATCAGACGTCTCCTCCCCTGAGCTTGTCTCTAATATTATACATCTCCTCCCCTGTGCCTGCTTCATATGTGAGACATCTCCTCCTAGCACTGTTACCAATATTAGATGTGTCTTTACCTGATCCTGTCCCTAATATCAGACGTCTCCTTCTCCTCTCACTGTTCCTAATATCAGACGTCTCCTTCTCCTCTCACTGTTCCTAATATCAGACGTCTCCTCCTCCTCGCACTGTTCCTATCAGACGTCTCCTCCCCTGAGCCTGTTCCTAATATCAGACGTCTCCTCCCCTGAGCCTGTTCCTAATTTCAGACGTCTCCTCCTCCTTGCACTGTTCCTAATAACAGACGTCTCCTCCTCTAAACCTGTTCTTAATATCAGACGTCTCCTCCCCTGAGCCTGTTCCTAATATCAGACGTCTCCTCCTCCTCGCACTGTTCCTAATATCAGACGTCTCCTCCTCTAAACCTGTTCTTAATATCAGACGTCTCCTCCCCTGAGCCTGTTCCTAATATCAGACGTCTCCTCCTCCTCGCACTGTTCCTAATATCAGACGTCTCCTCCTCTAAACCTGTTCTTAATATCAGACGTCTCCTCCTCTAAACCTGTTCTTAATATCAGACGTCTCCTCCCCTGAGCCTGTTCTTAATATCAGACGTCTCCTCCCCTGAGCCTGTTCCTAATATCAGACGTCTCCTCCTACTCGCACTGTTCCTAATATCAGACGTCTCCTCCTCCTCGCACTGTTCCTAATATCAGACGTCTCCTCCTCTAAACCTGTTCCTAATATCAGACGTCTCCTCCTCTAAACCTGTTCTTAATATCAGACGTCTCCTCCCCTGAGCCTGTTCCTAATATCAGACGTCTCCTCCTCTAAACCTGTTCCTAATATCAGACGTCTCCTCCTCTAAACCTGTTCCTAATATCAGACGTCTCCTCCTCCTCGCACTGTTCCTTATATCGGACGTCTCCTCCTCTAAACCTGTTCTTAATATCAGACGTCTCCTCCTCCTCGCACTGTTCCTAATATCAGACGTCTCCTCCTACTCGCACTGTTCCTAATATCAGACGTCTCCTCCTCTAAACCTGTTCTTAATATCAGACGTCTCCTCCTCCTTGCACTGTTCCTAATATCAGACGTCTCCTCCCCTGAGCCTGTTCCTAATTTCAGACATCTCCTCCTCCTCGCACTGTTCCTAGTATCAGACGTCTCCTCCTCTAAACCTGTTCTTAATATCAGACGTCTCCTCCCCTGAGCCTGTTCCTAATATCAGACGTCTCCTCCTCCTTGCACTGTTCCTAATATCAGACGTCTCCTCCCCTGAGCCTGTTCCTAGTATCAGACGTCTCCTCCTCCTTGCACTGTTCCTAGTATCAGACGTCTCCTCCTCCTTGCACTGTTCCTAGTATCAGACGTCTCCTCCTCCTAGCACTGTTCTTAATATCAGACGTCTCCTCCTCCTTGCACTGTTCCTAATATCAGACGTCTCCTCCCCTGAGCCTGTTCCTAGTATCAGACGTCTCCTCCCCTGAGCCTGTTCCTAGTATCAGACGTCTCCTCCTCCTTGCACTGTTCCTAATATCAGACGTCTCCTCCTCTAAACCTGTTCTTAATATCAGACGTCTCCTCCCCTGAGCCTGTTCCTAATATCAGACGTCTCCTCCCCTGAGCCTGTTCCTAATATCAGACGTCTCCTCCTACTCGCACTGTTCCTTATATCAGACGTCTCCTCCTTCTCGCACTGCTCCCAATAGTTGGCTTCTTTGTTAAGAATCCAAACATACACAGACGTCCTTCCTTACAGTTCAGCACACATAACCATGTCCTCATTGAGTGAGCCATTGCAAGCCTCGGTGCTCCCTGTTTGTTCAAAGGTGGAAGATATCACTCACCTGGTCCTAACAGTGGTTCTGCTGATCACTCACCTGGTCCTAGCAGCGGGTCTGCTGCTCACTTCTGTGGTCCTAGCAGCGGGTCTACTGATCACTCTCCTGGTCCTAGCAGCAAGTCTGCTGATCGCTCAAAGGTCGTAGCAGCTGGTCTGCTGATCGCTCACCTGGTCCTAGCAGCGGTTCTGCTGATCACTCACCTGGTCCTAGCAGCGGTTCTGCTGATCACTCACCTAGTCCTAGCAGTGGTTCTGCTGATCACTCACCTGGTCCTAGCAGCGGGTCTACTGATCACTCTCCTGGTCCTAGCAGCAAGTCTGCTGATCGCTCAAAGGTCGTAGCAGCTGGTCTGCTGATCGCTCACCTGGTCCTAGCAGCGGTTCTGCTGATCACTCACCTAGTCCTAGCAGTGGTTCTGCTGATCACTCACCTGGTCCTAGCAGCGGTTCTGCTGATCACTCACCTAGCCCTAGCAGTGGTTCTGCAGATCACTCACCTGGTCCTAGCAGCGGGTCTACTGATCACTCTCCTGGTCCTAGCAGCAAGTCTGCTGATCGCTCAACAGGTCGTAGCAGCTGGTCTGCTGATCACTCACCTGGTCCTAGCAGTGGGTCTGCTGCTCACTCCTGTGGTCCTAGCAGCGGCTCTGCTGATCACTCCCCTGTTCCTATCAGTGGGTCTGCTGATCAGTGACCTGGTCCTAGCAGCAAGTCTGCTGATCGCTCAACAGGTCGTAGCAGCTGGTCTGCTGATCACTCACCTGGTCCTAGCAGTGGGTCTGCTGCTCACTCCTGTGGTCCTAGCAGCGGGTCTGCTGATTGCTCACCTGGTCTCAGCAGCGGGTCTGCTGATCGCTCACCTAGTCCTAGCAGTGGTTCTGCGGATCACTCACCTGGTCCTAGCAGTGGGTCTGCTGATCGCTCACCTGGTCCTAGCAGCTGGTCTGCTGATCACTCACCTGGTCCTAGCAGCGGGTCTGCTGTAGTCATTGGCCAGCGAGGCCCAGCAGTGGTCGTACAGCACGTTGACTGCTAGCAGTGTGCTTCCAGTGGTGTCCTGCTGGGCACGCACTATCAGGGGGTTCTGGCTGCTGGGTGAACGCTCTGCTGCCTGCAGGATTGAAGCCTTTGGAGGAATGCACTGGGCTTCCACCAGGAGCTGGTCATTGTCCCCTCGGACGGTGGACGTCGAGACTCTGTATTTGGCATAGAAATATTTTGTTTATTTCAAGTGCAGAAGCATTATTGGAGCTGTAGAGAAATGCAAACAAGAAAAATGGCTCCAGCCCCATACAGTCAAGTAGTAAAGTACAGTCATATTAGGGATGCCGTAGGCCTCTCACAGCCCTAGGCCTTGGTGCCACTGCACCAGCTGCACTAGTGTTAGCCGTGCCACTGCACAAGAGTCTTCAGAAGAACAAAGCAGGGTGCCCCACTGATAGTGGTGAGATTTGGGGTGCCCCATTGGTAGTGTTAAGATCTGGGTGCCCCACTGATAGAGTTAAGTTCTGGGTGCCCCACTGATAGTGTTATGATCTGGGGTGCCCAACTGATAGTGTTAAAATCTGGGGTTCCCTACTGATAATATTAAGATCTGGGTGCCCCACTGATAGAGTTAAGATCTGGGTGCCCCACTGATAGTGTTATGATTTGGGTGCCCCACTGATAGTATCAGGATCTGGCGTGCCCCACTGATAGTGTTAAGATCTGGGTGCCCCACTGATAGTATCAGGATCTGGGGTGCCCCACTGATAGTGTTAAGATCTTGGGTGCCCCACTGATAGTGTTAAGATCTGGGGTGCCTCACTGATAGTGTTAGGATCTGGGTGACCCACTGATAGTGTTAAGATCTGGGTATCCCCCTGATAGTGTTTAGATCTGGGGTACCCCACTGATAGTGTTAAGATCTGGGGTGCCCCACTGATAGTGTTAAGATCTGGGTGTCCCACAGATAGTGTTAAAATCTGGGGTGCTCCACTGAAGTGTTAAGATCTGGGTGCCCACTAATAGTGTTAAGATCTGGGGTGCCCCACTGATAGTGTTAAGATCTGGGTGACCCGTGATAGTGTTAAGATCTGGGGCGCCCCACTGATAGTGTTAAGATCTGGGGTGCCCCACTGAAAGTGTTAAGAACTGGGCGCCCCACTGATAGTGTTAAGATCTGGGTGACCCGGTGATAGTGTTAAGATGTGGGGTGCCCCACTGATAGTGTTAAGATCTGGGTGCCCCAATGATAGTGTTAAGATCTGGGCGCCCCACTGATAGTGTTACGATCTGGGTGCCCCACTGATAGTGTTAAGATCTGGGTGCCCCACTGATAGTGATAAGATCTGGGTTGTCCCACTGATAGTGTTAAGATCTGGGTGCCCCACTGATAGTTTTAAGATCTGGGTGCCCCACTGATAGTATTAAGACATGGGGTGCCCACTGATAGTGTTAAGATCTGGGTGGCCCCACTGATAGTGTTAGGATCTGTGTCCCCCACTGATAGTGTTAAGATCTGGGGTGCCTCACTGATAGTGTTAAGATCTTGGTACCCCACTGATAGTTTTAAGATCTGGGGTGCCCCACTGATAGTGTTAAGATCTGGGGTACCCCACTGATAGTGTTAAGATCTGGGTGCCCCACGGACAGTGTTAAGATTTGGGTGCCCCACGGACAGTGTTAATATCTGGGGTGCCCCACTGATAGTCTTAAGATCTGGGGTGCCCCACTGAGAGTGTTAAGATCTGGGGTGCCCCACTGATAGTGTTAAGATCTGGGGTGCCTCACTGATAGTGTTAAGATCTGGGGACCCCCACTGATAGTGATAAGATCTGGGGTGCCCTCTGATAGTGTTAGGATTTGGGGTCCCCCACTGATAGTGATAAGATCTGGGGTGCCCCACTGATAGTGTTAAGATCTGGGGTGCCCCACTGAAACTTTAAAGATCTGGGGTGCCCCACTGATAGTATTAAGATCTGGGTGCCCCACTGATAGTGTTAAGATCTTGGGTGCCCCGCTGATAGTGTTAAGATCTGGGTGCCCCACTGATAGTGTTAAGATCTGGGTGACCCACTGATAGTATTAAGACATGGGGTGCCCACTGATAGTGTTAAGATCTGGGTGGCCCACTGATAGTGTTAAGATCTGGGGTGCCCCACTGATAGTGTTAAGATCTGGGTGTCCCACTGATAGTGTTAAGATCTGGGGTGCCCCACTGATAGTGTTAAAATCTGGGTACCCCACTGATAGTGTTAAGATCTGGGGTGCCCCACTGATAGTTTTAAGATCTGGGTGCCCCACTGATAGTGTTAAGATCTGGGTTGCCCCACTGATAATGTTAAGATCTGGGGTGCCCCACTGATAGTATTAAGATATGGGGTGCCCCACTGATAGTGTTAAGATCTGGGTGGCCCACTGATAGTGTTAAGATGTGGGGTGCCCACTGATAGTGTTAAGATCTGGGTGCCCCACTGATAGTTTTAAGATCTGGGGTGCCCCACTGATAGTGTTAAGATCTGGGCTACCCCACTGATAGTGTTAAGATCTGGGGTGCCCCACTGAGAGTGTTAAGATCTGGGGTGCCTTCTAGGGAGTTGTCGGGGTTTGGAATCTCTAACCCCCTGGTGCAAGGACTCAGTTCAATGCACCAACACGAATGAGTAATCCAGTTGGACTGTGACTCAGACACATCCCACTGATCAATGCTATGCAGCGGAGCTTTCTGGTTATTAATCCCATTAGGTGAGTTCAGGGACACAGGGAACTCCAAGCCCTCTTTAATAAATGAATAACACCTAAAATGGTACTATGAAAAGGGCTGAACCTCTAAATGTTTATTAAAAAAAACCAAGTCCAGTGCATTAAATATGAACACTAACCACGCAGAATGAGAAAATAAATGTAGTAATGTCTGAGACGGACAGCCAAAGCAATATGAACATTTCTAACAGGGTTAGCAAGTTCCTAGCTTCTTACCACCCTATGGCTAAGTTTAAAATGCATGGTACATTTTAGCACAAGCAGAAAATATATATTGAGTTTAACATAGTTTACACAGCACACCTTCTCATAACTGGTTAGATATTCTCTATCGCAGCCCTTTCAACAGAAGGATAGGCAGTGCAAGGCTGAAAGCTACTTCTCTGCACTGCTCCTGTAGTCCCCCACGACAAAGGCAGGTCAGTGCCCCCCCACCCAGCAGGTCTGCTGTTGTGCCGCTGATGCAGAACCCCATTCACCTTAGCTGGTAGGTGCTCGAGACCTCCTCTACCGCAACTCCACTGTTAGGTGCCACCGCTGAGGGCACTGTGCTCTGCTGGTTCAGGTAGGTGTTCGAGGCCCTCCCCCACTCGCCTGCTCCTGCCAGCGCCTCATCCCTGGTGGTCCAGTGGGAGAACCTTGCTCTTCTGCTGGTCCGCTGCTGCCTATCCTGTGACTGTGCCCGTTTTTCTGTCTGTTGTCTGTCTTTTGTTTTTTTGCCTATAAATTTTCTTCTCTTATTCTGTTGTATTATTGCCTGTTTGTACTGTTTCTTCCATACTTGTGCAGTGGTTGTGCCCTCCGTTCCCTTTCCCACTGCTGTTGCCTCTGTGGCCCCTCCCCCAGTCCGATTCCCGCTCCAGCCTCCCAGCTGCGTTTGCCTCCCCTCTTTAATGGTGGCTGCACGTTGCGAGTGCTGCTGGCGCACCGAAGGCACGCCAAAGCCAAGGCCGTCTGCGCCCGCCTGTGACCCAACCGCGACCAGCGCTAGGGACCCTGGATATCCAATTACCCACCGCTACGACCCAGCTGCCCTCCTCACATTCAACCCTGGAGGGAACAACAACTGCCAGCTGTCTAAGCCGAACACCACCAACGGCCAGTTCTCCTGCTGACACTGCCAACAATTCTTCACCATCCTCAGCACCCCACGACATCACACCCACGTCGGATGCCAGCACCAACGAAGCCCTGAAGTGCATACTCCTCAACGTGCCCTCTCTTCACAGACATTCAGTAAAGATCTGAGAACTTCTGGACACCCTGTCGCCAGTCATCGCCTTCTTCACGGAAACCTGGACCAATCCCTCCTCCGCCTCGACATCGCCACTGACATTCATGATGGATACAAGATCCAGAGGAAGGACCGCTACAACCGCCTAGCAGGAGGACTCACCATCGTTCACAAGAGCTCCCTCCAACTCTCCACCTCCAGTATGAGTGACTCCCCCTCTAACACGAACACCTTAACTTCCAGATTTATACCAGCCCCAGAATTACGCTTCACGGCACCCTCGCCTACAGACTCCCCTGGGCCTCGTGCTTTGTTCACCACCACCACTGCTGACCTCATCGCATCCCACGCTTTTGCTTCCATGGACTACATACTCATCGGGGAGCAGAACTTCCACCTCGACAATCTCAGCGACCCTGCCTCTACCGCCCTCCTGGAGAACCTTGCCAACAATGGACTGAAACAGCTCGTCACAACCCCCGCCCACAAAAAGCAGGATACATCCTCGATCCCATCTTCGCAGAAAGGACCAACATTTACTTCAACCACAATTCGCAGGCCCTCTGGACGGACTACCCCTGCGTACACTTCTCTTTCAACACCGCCAATGCTCACAAACCCACTCCCCGCCCACCACAAAGGAACTGGAGCAAGGTCACAGAAGAGCACCTCAACTCCACCCTCATCCACAACCACCCCCGCCTCGACTCTGCCAAGGAACTACATTGCTGGATCACCAACTGAGCAGACAAGCTTGCACCCCTCCACAGCCCCGACAGACAACGCCCCTTGAAGGCCACCTGGTTCACTACCGACCTCCAAGAAGCCAGACACTCCTGCAGACGTCTCGAATAACAATAGAGAAACAGCAAAACCACAGAAGACCAGACCACCTACAAGAATGCCATGACGGAATTCCAACAACTCATAAGATTCACCAAGAGAACCTTCATCTGGAACAAAATCCTCACCAACTCCAGAAACCCCCAAGGAACTCTTCAGTATCATCCAGCAATTCACCAAACCCCACAGCGAAACCACGGACGTCACACCCGCCCAAGACCTCTGCAACAAGCATGGCTCCTACTTTCACCTGAAAATCAAGGCCCTCTATGACAACTTCACCGATCAGACTTCAGAAACCAACCTTCCCTCCAGCGATGACAGCCAGCCCGCCATCACCACTTGGACCCCGGTTACCACTGAAGATACCACAACAACCATGAAGAGCACTCACTCAGGAGCCCCACAGACCCCTACCCACGACACATCATCCACAGAACAGCTGCTGCCATAGCGCCCGAGCTACGACACACCATCAATGCCACCTTTGAATCTGGCACTTTCACTGATGACTGGAAACGCGCAGAGGTCAAGCACCTCCTCAAGAAACCCTCTGCAGACCGAACGGACCTGAAAAACTACCGGCCCATCTCTCTCCTTCCAATCACAGCCAAAGTCACCGAGAAGATCCTCAATGTCCAGCTAACTAACTTCATCGAAGAGAATACCATCCTCGACTCTTCCCAGTCCGGATTCCGCAGTAACCACAGCACCAAGACCGCCTTCCTCACCGCTACAGATGACATCTGCACGCTCCTTGACCAAGGCCACACCGCGGCCCTCATCCTGCTAGACCTCTCTGCAGCCTTCGACACCTTCTCCCACTGCACTCTCGCAGCCAGACTCCACTACGCCGGCATACAGGGAACGGCCCTCGACTGGCTCTGCTCCTTTCTTGTCGGCAGAACCCAAAGGATCAGACTCTCGCCTTTCCTGTCTGAACCCACCGAGATCAACTGCTGAGTACCCCAAGGATCATCACTCTGCCCCATGCTCTTCGACATCTACATGGCCCACCTCGCCACCATCGTCAGACAGCATGGGCTGAGGATTGTATCCTACGCCGGTGACACCCAGCTCATCCTCTCCCTCACAAAGGACCCTGAAACCATCAGACTCAGCTTCCAGGAAGGAATCAATATCGGCGTAGCTTGGATGAGCAGCAGCTGTCTAAAGCTCAACTCGGAAAAGACAGAAGTAATTTAATTATAAATAGGTAATTAATATGTTTGTATTAATTGGTATTGATTATTTATTAATTGGTAATTAATTGTTATTAATTAGTTAATTATATTGATTATAATTAATGTATTATGTTTAATTTACTGTTATTGTTAATTAATTTGTTAAATAATAATTATTTGGTGATTAATTTTTATTAAGTGAATAATTAATAATTAAATTAATTGTGTGATTTTTTTATGTGTAGTGGGTTGAGTGTTTATAGGGGAATAGGGTGGGTAGTAATTAAATTTAATTATATAATGATATTTTTTTATTTTTTGGTATTTATTATTAATTAATAGTTAATTATTAATTGGTAATTCATTTATATTAATTAGTTCATTATATTAATTATAAGCAATGCATTAATAATTTTTAGTTATGGATATTGTGTATTCATTTATTGTTACGTAATAATTAATTGGTGATTAATTATTAATTGGTCATTAATATTTATTAATTTGTTAATTTATAATTATATTAATTATAAATAATTTATTATTAATTGTTAATAATGTATTGATTGAAAGTTAAATTAATTGTGTTTTTGTATGTGTAATGTGTTGTGTGTTAAAAGGGGAATAGTGTTGGATGTAATTCAATGTTATTTAAATAAATATTAATTTTAATTTATTGGAATTTATTAATAATGTTTTTGTAAATTGATTAATAATAATGTTATTTTTTAATAAAAACATTTAATTGATAAGTATGTAAATTTTACCCCTGCACTATCCAGCGCTTTCCCGACTGTTGCTCTCTCTGGAGTTGGAATAGTAATTTTTACCCCTGCGCTACCCAACACTATCCCTACTGTTGCACTCACTGGAGTAGGAATAGTAATTCTTACCCCTAAGCTATCCAGCACTTTCCCTACTGTTGCACTCTCTGGATTGGGAATAGTAATTTTTACCCAACGCTATCCAATCATTTCCCTACTGTTGCAGTCTCTGGAGTTGGAATAGTAATTTTTACCCTTACACTATCCAACGCTTTCCCTAATGTAGCAATAAGTGGAGTAAGTATATATATTAATTTATATGTAGATGTTTAATTATTTTTATTATTATATGTATTAGTTATTATTTTTTAAATATGTGTTAATATTTATATCTATAATTTTTCAATTATATGAATTATTTACTTATTTTCACAGTATTATAAAAAAAGATATATATATTTTTAACATCAATATTTTATTTCCGATTTTTTTTCCGATATTTTTGCACTTACCTTTATGTAGATAGGACTTCGATATTTTTGACTTAGATATTTCTGTGTCGATATTTTGTCAGACATTCGATGCTGCTTGACGACCGTCACTAGGCCGCGGCCTGCACTGCAACCTGAGGACACCACACAGCGCACTGCTACGCTTCGCATCGTAACCGCAACGATTGCTACATCCGGTCGGATCGGCCGCAATGAAAAAGGTACTGTTTATGAGTCTGTCGATTCTATTGCTGACCCTCTGTGATTCGGTCAGCAGGTACTGTTGGATTCTATCGTTGTCAGTATTGCGGTAGCCCCGGATGGAGCTACCGACTTTTAGGAGCTGCATTTTTAAAGTTACTCTTGTAAAGTGTATATTTTCAAGTACTGTATGTTGGATCTTTCTACCGTTTTGGTCTTGGGTTGAATATATACAAATATTGGATATTTTTCTAAACTGCTGTTGTGTCCTTTTGTAGTGTTTTCACTGTATTACTGTTGGTTATGTGCAAATGCTTTGCACACTTCCTCTGAGATAAGCCTGACTGCTTGTGCCAAGCTACCAAGGGGGTGAGCATGGGTTGTTTTAGGAGGGTAACTCCCTTACTCTGACTAGGAAAAAGGGTCCTTACTTGGACATAGGTGCAAGCCATTGCCAACAAGAGACTCCCATTTCTAACATGAAGCAATTCTTGAAAGATAGATGAATTACCATGAGGATAGAATAAGTATAAAAGGATTTTTACATAAAAAACAAATTCAAGGAATCACTCTTATTTTTATTGCAGTTTTTATATTCTGCGAACTTTCCCCAAAGGTGTCGGAGCGCTTTACATGAGCACCAGTTACATTACACAATGACAAATTCTTTTTTGGTAGGCACTGGGAGATTAAGGGCCTGGTTGGCGGACAGGGTTACTTGTCACAAAAGCAGCAGATATCCCGTCCGCCAGGATACGTAATGCAGCAGACAGGATATCCGTCATGTTTATGACAGCGTATCCCGTCCATCAAGATTGTAATCAGGCCCCTGATGATTTACCCAGAATCACAAGATGTGGAGCCGATGCTGAGACTCAAACCTGGTCCCTCAGTTCCAAAGTCAGCATCTCTGGTGCTTCCGCCACATCCTCTCCCCATATTAATGGTCATGAGAGAATAAAAGGAGCAGAAATATTAGCTGTGAATGTATCAATGTTGCCATAAAATGAATGACTTGCCTTCTTGACTGTCAACTATCTGGACAAGCAAAATAATTTGTTCCTGAATTTAATCAACTTATAGCTTTTTTATCTCTCATTACCGCCAATTTTTTTAATGTAATTTTATTATCTAATCTAATTCTATATATTTAATAGGAACTAAAGACCTTGTATATTGTCCAATAATGTTTGGATTGAGACAATTGGCTCACCAACCTACACATAATGCAGCTCATTGTATTGACCACATTTTTTCAAATAAAAATTCTTTACACATTTAAAATGTTATTTCATTAACTTGAACACATCAGTATTCAATTCTATCTAAGTAATGTTTCTTTATACAGAACATCAGTTCTAAATATTCATTAAAAATACAGCCTGGAGAGCACTTTCTGCCACTACTGAGAACAATATTAATTGCAGATTAAATGAAACTCCCAGAGCCGACACTGATACAGGTGTGGATTTTCTGGTACAAATCAATCAATACTGGGTGCAAACACCCATGAAGTATTGCTCCATAGAAAAGGGTCAGGACTCATTGGAAATATCCCTCAGCGGCAGCTAGAAGGATTTCTTAACATTAAGGAAACTGCCATGTGAGGCCCTTGAAAGGGAAAGGCATGAAATAATCTGCTTTTACCTTGGCAGTACATGTTGGACCCTTTGCTATCCGATGGAAGCAATCAAAGTGGAGAAATGGGCCTTTGTGGATAAAAGTGAGGTTCAAATTCTATGCGGATTGCGTTCTCTGAAGCACCACGTAGCCGTCCAAGCCATACACCGGAAGATGGCTGGTTAGTACCGTCGCGCTCGTGCAGAGGCAGTGGTTTGTTGGGGACACAGCCTATGGAGTCGTGAAAAGAATATTTTAAGGAATCTAATGATTTGAGAAATTAGTTTAATACTGTTTTTGGTGGAAATTTGTCCTTTTCACTGCAGGTGTTCCAAATTGAACAGGATGGTTTAAAGGTCTGCTCCAGGGTGCAATTAAAATGACTGTTGAACAAATGAGAAGGTAAGTTTAGTTGTGAGTGGACGCATCCAAAGCACACCCTGCCTCAGG
Source organism: Lissotriton helveticus (assembly GCF_964261635.1). Classification (NCBI taxonomy): domain Eukaryota; kingdom Metazoa; phylum Chordata; class Amphibia; order Caudata; family Salamandridae; genus Lissotriton; species Lissotriton helveticus. Next base: position 9,293,955 of record NC_136059.1, read on the forward strand.
CAACTCGGATAGCTCCCTGTACAGAGGACATGCAAATTCAAGCTGCTGATCCATGCACACAAGGCTCCGCACAACCAAGGACTCGCCTATATTAACCACCGCTGAATTTCCACCAATCGTCTTGAAGACTACGCTCCGCCTCCCTTTCACTTGCCCAGACTCCCCGTATCTACCAAAGTAGGAGTGGAGGACGCTCCTTCTCCCACAATACCACAAAAGCCTGGAAAAGCCTCCACACACACGTCTAGACCATCACCTCACTTCCGGAATTCTGAACGGCCCTCAAGACCTGTCTGTTCGATTAAGCCTCTGGGGTCTGCAAGGGCGTGGATACCCTATTGGGGGATTAGCTGCGCTTTATAAATTCAGACTGATTTATTGGAAAGAAAGAAACAGAAATGACCATTCTACTCAGCACTGGCTCCCAGGAAGCAATGCAGCCACCAGCTGCTACTGGCAGTCTGTCCTCACTGACCCTTTGACCTGGGCATACTTCAAGACCTACACCATTTGTCATTCGCTACTACGCCTTAGTCTGCTCCGAATGCATCGACTGCGTGATATCAGGCTTAAAGCATTCTGTGGCAGTTCACTCCACAGTGATTATGTACATAGTTGTGCTGCTCTAACTGTTGCATAGGTGCAGGGAATAATTGTGAGTGCATTAATCGATCATGGCTCATCGTATCAGTCACTTCAGTGTAAACAACATGCTCGGGATTGCATGTGGTATTCAGTGTTTCCATATCGCTCCTTCGTACTCACACACAGTAGGTGTGAACCACAGCGAGAGGCACTCTCATCTTAGACACAACCAACATAGAGGGGCCGATTCCGATCCTGGAAAAAAAACGTCCGTACGATTTTCATCCGGAGCGTACCGTACACCCAGCGAACATGGGGTACGGTGCGTACACCCCAAGATTGTGGGGTACGGTCTGTACACCCCGTGATCGCAGGGGTACGCACCGTACCCTTGCAATCTTGGGGGGTACGCACCGTATCCGGGGGGGGGCGTTCCGTACCTGTTTCGGGGCGAACTCTGCTTTTACGGCTGTTTCCAGCTCTCGTAAAAAAAGGGTCGTACGGTGCGTACCCGACACGTATGTACTTGCTGGGTCATATAAAGCAGCCGCGAGCCGTACCGATCTCGCGTACAGCGGGTACCGACGGAGACTCGGACAGGGATTCGAGTCGTACGGTCTCTGTACAATTTGTACGGAGTCCGGCTCCTGGTACGAATCGTACTTCGACGTACGTACGTGGGACGTTGCAGGGTACGATTCATACGTGAAAAACGCTCCGAACGGCTATTCAGAGTGGTTTTTCCCGAATCGGAATTGACCCAAAAGTGTAGAACCCTGGGAAAACCCCCTCTAGGGATTCTCTTCTCATCCTACTACTTTCTAGCTCATCATGGGGCAGTCACATCCGCTGAAATGGCACTGAGTAAGGCAAGTGAGAAGGAACTCTTGCTTACTCACCTTCTGTACCCCTTACTCCCATTTTGTTGCCTGGTCTTTGATTCAACTTTGACTGTACCAGTACATGTGATCTTACCCTTAAAACTGTACCTATTGTTTCCACAATTTACATCACTTTAGCTTCCATATGAGTCCCTAGCAAAAGAAGGTACCCCTTGTACCAAGGGCCTTGTGGTCAAAGCAATTTCCTAAGGCCTTCAGGACAAATTGTGCCACACTAAGGGATGCTTCACCAAGCACATGCATGCTGCTACAGCAGTCTGCGTGTCTTGGTGCACACAAAACTGAAGAGTCGACATGGCAAACATCCCTGTGTGCCACGCCCACAGACACTGCATGAGATTTAGATTAGATACCCCTCTTGCAGGCCTAAGGCAGGGTGCACTATATCTCCTGTGAGGGCATAGCTGCATTTCCCATATCAATTCTTGGGCATTGTAAGCGACCAGGGAAGCCATAGTAAGTACATGGACACTTGTCGTTATGGCTTCACTGAAGTGTGGGATCTTTGGTACTAATAATAAACCTACACTGATTCTATTGTCAGATTTATTCAGAATTACACACAGAAGACCTCTTACAGGGGTCCCTGAAACCTACCAACTCCTAATGTGGTTACCAACTGGCCTAAGCCAGCCGGCTAACACCAGACGGTGTTGTGACCTCATGTTGTGAGCACATTCGCGATAGGAGATCGAGAACATAGCCTTTCCTGGGTGGATGTGTTCACACCTTCCCCTGATGAGGAAGAGCCATCCATGAAAGGGAGCACCAAAGGCCTGGCAGCCTTTGAAACACGACACCAGCCTCTCCTGATAGGATTAGGCCCCCTTCCTGTCCTCATCCCCCTTTCGCAGGTGGAAAAACTCTGCCACAGTAGGGCGGGTCCCCCTTTGCCAACTTCACCTCTCAGGTACTGGAGGCTAGGTGAAGTACACTCTTCAGTGCCCACCCTCTTGAAGATTATGAGACTTATCCAATCAGGGCTAGGACTATGCCCCCTTTCCACTGGAGCTGAGCCTAGTAGAGGGCGTAGAAACCCCGGGTAAGGGGCCCATTGGTCACAACCTGTCTCTCCCTTATAGCAACCCTAATTCTAGAATTAGGTGGCATTTACAGACCTTGAACTTCAGTTTATGATGACCTAAGATGAGCGGGACACCACAGAGTCGCACCAGCAGAGAAGACTCCAAAGAACTACTGACTTACTGCAGCCCTCGATGATCATGCACTAAAAGACGACTCGTTCTGCAGCCCAGTGACCTCCAAAGACCTGGTAGGACTGCCTGCCTTCGACAAAGATAAAGATCTCCTGAGAACAGCAGATCTGCTCACACGCAACAAACTTCAAGCAAGAACTCTATAACCTGAAGAATCACAAAACCCAGCTCTGCACCGGATGTCTCCAGCCAGAATCTAAGTGACCCATCAGTCCCCTTGAGGTTCTACATCGCTCCAGAGCCTGAGTCTAGCATGAGTTGACCCCTCCTGGACTCCTCGACGTAGCCTGCAGCCTCTGCACGGAGATGGCCTCAAACGCGACCTGCAACTGTAAGCCATTTCTGGCTCCAAAAGATACCGCTACACCTGTCCACTCTGGGCCTTGGTGCAGAAGACCAAAGGTGTCTCTACGTCCCAGAGCTCATAACTTACCTCTCCAGCTGTTGGTTTCTGTTGACCGGCTCCCTGGCCTGAGCCTGCAGCCCATTTCCGATATTGCCTTTCTCCATTGCTTCACATCGGGCACCCAACACTGTGTTTGCACCCTGCACTCGGCCGCCCCTGTGCCCTGGTGATGGAGCTTTGGTGCTGTGCTGGACCCTGTCTAGTGCTTTCTGCAACCCCCGGAGACTGGCTTTCCAAGCCGCTGTTAATTACCTCAAAGCAGCATCTGTCCGATTTCCCTAATCCCCATTGATTTGCATTGGGCCCCAGCACCATGTTTGCACCCTGCACCTGGCCGCCCCTGTGCCACTGGTGGTACACCATTGGTGCTGAACTGAACCTTGTCCAATAATGACGTCAAGTCCTGAAGACTGGTTTTGTAAGTCAATGTTACCTAACTGTATGTCAAATGTTTTCTTCCTCCCATAGGTTAACATGGCAAAGTCTTAAAATTGCACTGTGTCCACTTTTTACATTGAAAAGTATTTCTATTTCAAAATATATTTGCCTAAGAAGAAGTTCAGAGGTTCAACAAAATAAATATAACCAAGTATTTTTTCATAAATTTGATTTATTCATTGAGTGTGTGACTCATTTATTGACACTGTGTGTGCAACAAATGCTTAACACTCCCCTCTGATAAGCGTAACTGCTTGCACATACGACCACCAAAGAGAGCATTAGTATTATCTACTTTAGCCTCTGTAAAGCCCCGGGGGATCCACTGGACTCTCTGCACACTACACCTCTTTTTGGTATAGTATATGGAGATCCAGCGTCCTACACCTGCTTTCTAACAAGTGCCCAGACCCCATTTTCACCTGACAACACTAGCCGAGATCACTGATCACCTTGGGAAAGGCTAATATGAACTTACAACCATTTGTTTAAGTGACCACTACACCGGAGGAACACGTTGTGGTTCCCTCACAGCACACTTCTCCAGGCCACAATTAATTATAGCTCTGCAATGTCCAGCATTATCAACATGACACCCACAACAGGGCAGCTGATATTAACATGACACCACTGCAGGAAGTTGGTGAGAGAAAGGCTGACTTAGCATCTGCTCCCAACATATGGCATTTAGTTAAATCCTTATTGATTACTGATGCTAATGTCCAGCAGTTGGGAGCAATACTGTTACAAAATGATGCTTAGTCTCAGAGGACCATCATGTTTAAGATCTGGAGCTGAATATTCATGAGAGCGAGTACTCCTGGCAACTCATTCAGTGTTGAGGAACTTGAGAAAGTTCTAGTGGGGAGTCTTTACAAAACTGAAGTCAATCGCAAGCCACCGAAGGAAGTTTTCAAAGTGGACTGATACAGTTTCCTGAAGAATAGCCAATTGGTTATTTCTTAACAGGAATTTAATTTGATGTGAAGTATATTCCAGGTGAAAAACCCACATTGCTGATTGCTTTCCAAGGTTGGTATCCACAGAGGCTGAAAGTGAAGATGACGACGATGAAGATAAATTGGTGGATTTTAAGGTGTGACACATCAGGAGGGATTATCACTGATCAAAGGTGGAGAAAAGGAGTAAGCAAAGGTGATGTTTTCCAAGAAGAAGTCAGGTTTATTAGAGTAAGTTGGAAACGCAAAGTAGCATGCAGAGAGAGCTGCAGAAAATGTAGGAGTATTATAGATGAACTATTAGAAAGAGATAAGTTAGTCTTTAGAGGTGTGATACAGATTCCTCTCGGGGATAGGCTCCATTCTCGAGCCATTGCCACAAGTCTGTGATTTCTATTTCAAACAGCTGGTACAATAAATGGAAGCCAATGTACAAGATACAAGAGATATACTGAACCTAATAAAAGTTATGGAATTTGATCCTTCCATGGAGTTTTTGGTGGGGTTGGATATCGAATCATTCTATGTCAAAATCCCACAGGGAGAAACTCTGAGGGCTGTGGGAAATCTCAGATATACAGAAAATGGGCAATTAATACACCCAGATCCTTCATTCTGAACCTAGCAGAGATTGCCCTCACCACAAACTGCTTTGAGTTTGAGGGGACCATCTATCTACAGACCCATGGTACTTCCATGGGCAGTACATTTACCCCAAGCCTGGCAGGACTGTACGTTGGGGCATTTGAAAGGAGTACATCCATACCCCAGATGGAGGAGGTTCATTAATGATGTTTTACTGATTTGGAGGGGAGACGAACTGTTAGTAAGAGATTTTCTATACTGGCTCGATGGTCGAAATCCTTTTCTACACTTCCCTTTGACCATTACACGGACAGAGCTCCCATTTTTAGGTCTCACCTACGTAGCCCGCATGCGCTGCATAGGCAAAAGACCTTTAAGAATCGCTTCGGCTTTTAATCCCAAAACATGCACGCGTTCCATTGCCTTCAATGGCAACGCATGCACGTTTGGCGATTCCCTCGCGGGAGCGAGCAGCTGGCGCCATCTGTTATCAATTAATGCGTCTTGCTACTCGCTCCCGCAAGGGAATCACGCAGGCCCCCTCCTCTCTCCCCCCTCCCCCTGCTGCCGCTCGAGGCTCGCGCGCACTTGTGCAAGGCAGCAACTCGAATTCAACCATCCATCAAAAACCCTTGCCCCGCATGTGACTTTTGTTAATGAGCAACCGAAAAACTCAGCGTTGTCTTTTCTATTTCGGTGTGACAACCCGAAAAGTTAAAATACGCATCATGGAGCATAGACGTATCATACGATGCCAGAAACCCTAAGCCAAGCTCACCACACACTATATGGAAAAACATCATTCGGCGGATGACATGTTGTGGACGGTGTTGGATAAACTGAACATTTACAACAGCAAACAAGACATCAAGAAACGGTTACTCCTGAGGGAACAGAAGTGGGTTTGCAGGTTTCGCAGCAATGAGACGGGCTTAAATGATGAGGAGACTCCCTTAGCACGGTGCTACCGAAAATCTGAGGGACAGGAGCTCCTTCTAGGAGGGTTCTAGAGGGAGGTGATAGCTGATTGGCTCTTCTCTAGAGTTTAGTCCTTTCTACAAAAGGACATGGATATGTTACTAATGTGAGGCCCTTGGGCCTTGTTTCTCTATATGTCTAATAGGACATTACTTTATTTATATACCAGAGACTCCCATCCCGACGACGGGGAATGGTTTCTATTTCTACTGAAATAGATGACAAAGCACTGCTTGTCCCACTGCAGCATCTTTCATGAGTTCTGTATCCAGGCAGTAATGCCTGGTGAAGGCATGTGAACGCGGCTAGTGAACGTGGTTCGCAAACTATGTTAACATGCCCTTTATAAAGACGCAGACGCATGAAACAGTAATACCAGGAAATACTACTTGAAACTAACATTTTATTATTGCTACACAGTGTGTGGCTACAGAGAGCTGCTCCTACTCCGACGCCACTTCGAGCACACTTACTGATGAAACTCTGGAAGTGGCTCACACGAAAAAGATCACTTAATGGGGCCTTATGAGAATAAGGTCTCGGAACAGTAATAATAATGCGTGTTTTAAACACAAAGAGGTGGTTACAAACCTGTGCAATAATGTTTTCTATATTCAATGATTTGCGAAAAAACATATTGTGACTTTTGTTCGATTTCATCAAAAGGAGTAGTTAGGAACATACAATCATTTGAGTCCAAGTGACCCTGCATGGGGGTGTAATATATGAGGGATTGTGTAGTGCCAGTGTATAATGTGAATAGACACTAAGGAATGTGTATACCCAAAGATTTTTAAAAGGCAGGTTGGTTGACAGTTGTGTTTACTGTGGTAATTCTTACACCCAAAGATACAACGGAAGTGTGTGTTACATATCCCATTAATGGAACTGGGAAACACCCTTGATTGAATCCTACAAAGTTAAGGTAGGACAGGAGGGGTCTGAAGGGGATCTAGAGGTCCCGATGAAAACTGTGCAGACCTAAAATTGAAGGCTAATGTAAATTGGTTGAAACATGTTGACACACCAGCAGTACGGAGGGGTGAACGGGTACTAATAATCATCTTTCACCACCATCCTAATCGTTTTTAACCCTGGACGGGTAATCCAAAAATAAAGCATAACCACGGATATACCGAGTTAGTTTAAAAAAAATTACTAACTGCACATTTATTATTTTTTGATCCCGGTATTATTTCAATGTTTTTTTTGTCTCCCCCTCCCCTTTGCTCCACCCCAGGCGTTGGGCTATGCGGGGTGTTAGTTAGCAAGCCCGATGATGAAGCATGTCACAATTTGTGAGTGAGGGCAGTTTTTTTGCACTGAGCACGTGACACTTGCACTAGATTATTAAGACACAGCATCCATTCCTACCTCTCTTTTGTGTGGAATGGATAGTGATACAGATTCCTTCAGAAAGGATCAGGAGAACACGGTTATGATATCAGGATCTTCATGGCGTGTCAAAGACCAAGGAAGAGGTATTGGCGGACAGGCTTAGATGTTCAAACTGAGAGAGCAGTTATGAACTGTATGGAGTGTTTGCTAAGTGGTAAGACATTTAAGCTTCGACTGCAACCCATAGTGATAAAAAGATTGCCAGGACATCCTTCGGAAGATGTAGCATAGATATTTTAGATCCTCTACCAATTAGCTTCAGACAGTTTCATGTGCCGGTGTTCATTGACACGTTTTCTAGATGGCAAGAGACATGCATCAGCAGTGGTGTTTAGACAACACATTTTGGTTAGAGAGGGGATACGGAGCATCTTATTGACTCAACATGGTGTACAGCTTGCGTCATGTGCGATAGAGAAGTTCTTAAAAAACAAATTATTTACACATAAATGTGCCCTCTACCATCCCACAGCAAACGGAATAGAAGAAAGTCTGAATAGGGTGTTAAGAGACCATTCAGATTTCCAATTATGGTGGGGAGGATTGTAAGTAAGATGAATGTAAGAGTTTGAACTGTATAGCCTTACATCACGACTAGTAAACTACCATTGAAAGTATTCAGAACTTGGAGGTTAGAGAACCAATGCATTGGTATCCCCTGCATGTGTGAATGAGATTGAGACAAGTTTGGGTTTGCAAGTAAGGACTGATGAGGAAAGGAGGAAAGGGTACTATGGATGTGCAAGCAAAAAGACTGTTGTAGCTGTCAGTGAGCTAGTCAGGTCTAGAAGCCCTGGGTGTAGCAACTAGGGAAGTAAATTCTCCAAGCCTAGTAGAGTGAATATGTTGTTTTACTTGTGATGAAAACAGCCCTCTGTGATTTGGAATTTAAACAGGGGGGTGGTGGCAACTAGTGAATTTGATGAGGGGAAGAGAGTAGACAAAATGTTAAGACAGGAATCTGTAGCGTGGATGATTCACTACGAAGGATTGAAAGGGAGGGGTAGTTACTGGAATATCTGCATGATTGCAGGAGGCAGGGATGTTTTACCTTTATTACATCTTCTGCTTGCTAATTTCTGTCTGTGATTGCTTTAGGGTTTTATGTGTAGTTTGTATTCACAGTTCATTAATGTATATTGGTTCATCTCTTTCTCTTATTGTATTAGGTGTGATAGACTGGAAATGTTTTTTCTTTGCTAAGCAGGGAGGTGTGTGGTCTGCTGTCTAAGTGACCAGTAGATGGCCTGCTCTGGAAATGGCCAAGGTGCCTGGAAGCCTGTTCAGTTGTGTCTGCTCCTCGGTGTTGGACAGTGAATTACTTTGTTACATGACCTAGTTGAAGAGGGAAAGAAGGAGCCGCAGATCAGGAGCTGCCAAGACTACACTCGCTCTGACTCCATTGAGGCCGGTGGGGCTGGGCTGGAAGGAAGGCACTCTTAGAGGTCTCTGTGTGACCACAGAGTCAGGGAAGGAGATTTTGCATCACCACTTAAACAGCTGGCAGCGAGAAGCTCCATGTTACTCTTTTCCAGTGAAAAGAGAAACAGATGTTTCCGGGATGTGATGGTACGGATGGGGTCTGGGCACCGCAGGCAGGTCCTGGACAGCTGGGCTGCAAGCTCCCATAGCTCCTAGACGCAGCCGCCTGAAACTGAACTCGGACAAGACGGAGGTCCTCATCCTAGGCCCCACCCCCTCTGCGTGGGACAACTCATGGTGGCCGACCACACTAGGAGCAGCTCCAACTCCCACAGATCACGCATGCAACCTAGGGTTCATCCTTGACTCCTCCCTCTCCATGTCGAAACAGGTTAACGCCATCTCCTCCTCCTGCTACAACACCCTCCGCATGCTCCGCAGGATATACAAGTGGATTCCAATCGAAACAAGAAAGACAGTGACCCAAGCCCTCGTCAGCAGCAGGCTGGACTACGGCAACGCACTCTACGCAGGAATCCTAGCCAATCACCGGCGACGACTACAAATCCTCCAGAACGCCTCAGCCCGACCGATCCTCAACGTCCCCTTCCGCAGCCACATCACCTCCCACCTCAGAGACCTGCACTGGTTCCCCCTCAACAAGAGGATCACATTCAAACTCCTCACCCATGCACACAAAGCTCTCCACAACACCGCACCAGCCTACCTGAACAACCGACTCAACTTCTACACCCCCGCCTGTCAGCTCCGCTCCGCCAACATCGCCCTTACCACCTTACCGCGAATCCTATGAACAACCTCCGGCGGCATATCTTTTTCTTTTCTCCCCGCCAAGACCTGGAACACCCTCCCCACCCATCTACGACAGACCCAAGACCTACTCACCTTCAGAAGGCTCCTCAAAACCTGGCTCTTTAAACAGTAGCAGCACCCCCCAGATCCCCCCCCACTCAGCGCCTTGAGACCCTCACGGGTAAGTAGTGCGCTTTACAAGTTCACTGATTGATTGATTGATTGAGCCCTCAACTTACTGGCACTAGCTCTTTGCCTCACGCAACACTGAGGATTCCTCTACCCTTCCAGACCATATGCAAACTGGGCAAAAAAACATTTTAATATGCATAAAGAGCACAGTCATACAAAACTATATTATTTACTTAAAAATAATCAATATTTTCAATGCCTAAATTGACATTTTAAATGACTTTCAGATGGTGATTTTAGAGGAGGTACCTGTTACCTCACTTTCAGACCCAGACATGCAGACGGGTTATTTCCACTGCCCACTAACATCCAACACATGCGACGAGTCACACGCGTGTTCTCAATATTCTATGAAGGATCTGTCTGATCAATCATTCTTTCATCACCCACCTTGAATACTCATCAGCGGTGCCCAGCATGTGCATCAACACAATGTCCTGCTCGTCTGAGGTCATCCTGCTCAGGCAGCTCTTGTACTTGTCTGGGGGTATAGAGCTATTCTTTCTGTTACCACCGGAAGTGCCTTGTTCGATGTCTTCCACCATGCCCCAAGCAGGGGTGTCTGCTGCCTGGATAGTGTACCTCCCAGCGGTGGTGTAGAGCTTCTCAAAGTACAGCTGCTGCTTCACCAGGCGTCCATACCGATCCAGGTTCTCAGACACCTGCCACGAGTTGGAAGAAGGAGAAGACAGGAGTCAAGTGGCCTGTACACCTGGACCTCCCTAGATCCTTAGAACAATCACCAGCATGCAGCAATGGAACCAAAATACCTGTTGGAGGTGGGCTGCAGGTGAGGGCAGATGTATAGCTTCGATCTCCTATCCTGACCTTCCTGGGGGCGTCAAGGTAGAGAGCCCCCTCATCAGTGCAGCAAAAGGAAAGACAGCACAGCCGCAGCACGCCCTTCGCTTCAGAGGCTTGTTCTGTACGCCCAGCACAGCAACAGCCTCATAGTCCAGGTATCTACCTCTGCTTTACAGCCCGACAAATGTGTGAAGAAACTACCTTGGAATGTAATCCTTCTACCACTTCATCCCAAATCAGGCACATCTGAAGAATTAGGCACAAGTTACCCAATCCAAGGAGTCTGGACCCTGGAGCCACTCAGGGATCGCTGACTAATGGAACAAGGACGATGTCCACGTCCAGCAGGTCTAGATATGGAGAGACTGGGAGGAAGAGCTCTCCAGAGTGACCGAACTAACCCCTGAAGAAGAAGTACAAAGCAAAACAAAACAGGCTCAACAAGAGAAGAGGACAGGAGCAATAGAAGCTCTGGGCTGGGTCAACAGAAGACATGTGGGGGGCTGGGTCAACAGAAGACATGTGGGGGGGCTGGGTCAACAGAAGACGTGATAGGAGGGGGGCTGGGTCAACAGAAGACGTGACAGGAGGGGGGCTGGGTCAAAAGAAGACGTGAGGGGGCTGGGTCAACAGAAGACGTGACAAGAGGGGGGCTGGGTCAACAGAAGAAGTGAGGGGTGCTGGGTCAACACTAGACAGAAGGGGGGCTGGATCGACAGAAGACGTGACAGGAGGGGGCTGGGTCAACAGAAGACGTGAGGGGTGCTGGGTCAACACAAAACATAAGGGGGGGCTGGGTCGACAGAAGACGTGACAGGAGGGGGGCTGGGTCAACAGAAGACATAAGGGGGGGCTGGGTCAACAGAAAAGTGAGGGGGGCTGGGCCAACACAAGACAGAAGCGGGGGCTGGATCGACAGAAGACGTGACAGGAGGGGTGCTGGGTCAACACAAAACATAAGGGGGGGCTGGGTCGACAGAAGACGTGACAGGAGGGGGGCTGGGTCAACAGAAGACATAAGGGGGGGCTGGGTCAACAAAAGACATGACAGGAGGGGGGCTGGGTCAACAGAAGAGGTGACAAGAGGGGGGCTGGGTCAACAGAAGATGTGAGCGGGGCTGGATCAACAGAAGACATAAGGGGGGGCTGGGTCGACAGAAGACGTGAGCGGGGCTGGGTCAACAGAAGACAGAAGGGGGGGCTGGGTCGACAGAAGACGTGTGGGGGGTTGGTTCAACAGAAGACGTGACAGGAGGAGGGCTGGGTCAACACAAGACAAGACATAAGGGGGGATAGGGTCAACAGAACACCTGACATAAGAGGGGTCTGGGTCGACAGAAGACGTGACAGGAGGGGGGCTGGGTCAACAGAAGATGTGAGGGGGGCTGGGTCAACAGAAGACGTGACAGGAGGGGGGCTGGGTCAACATAAGACATAAGGGGGGACTGGGTCAACAGAACACCTGACATAAGGTGGGTATGGGTCGACAGAAGACGTGACAGGAGGGGGGCTGGGTCAACAGAAGACGTGAGGGGGGCTGGGTCGACAGAAGACATGAGGGGGGCTGGGTCAACAGAAGACATAAGGGGGGCTGGGTCGACAGAAGACGTGAGGGGGCTGGGTCAACAGAAGACATAAGGGGGGCTGGGTCAACAGAAGACGTGTGGGCTGTTGGGTCAACAGAAGACGTGACAGGAGGAGGACTGGGTCAACACAAGACATAAGGGGGGCTGGGTCAACAGAAGACGTGACAGGAGGGTGGCTGGGTCAACACAAGACATAAGGGGGGACTGGGTCAACAGAACACCTGACATAAGGGGGTTCTGGGTCGACAGAAGACGTGACAGGAGGGGGGCTGGGTCGACAGAAGACGTGACAGGAGGGGGGCTGGGTCAACAGAAGATGTGAGGGGGCTGGGTCGACAGAAGACGTGAGGGGGGCTGGGTGAACAGAAGACATAAGGGGGGGCTGGGTCAACAGAAGATGTGAGGGGGGCTGGGTCAACAGAAGACGTGACAGGAGGGGGGCTGGGTCAACCCAAGACATGAGGGGGGACTGGGTCAACAGAACACCTGACATAAGGGGGGTCTGGGTCGACAGAAGACGTGACAGGAGGGGGGCTGGGTCGACAGAAGAGGTGACAGGAGGGGCTGGGTCAACAGAAGGTGTGACAGGAGGGGGCTGGGTCAGCAGAAGACGTGACATGAGGAGGCTGGGTCAACAGAAGAGGTGACAGGAGAGGGGCTGGGTCAACAGAAGAGGTGACAGGAGGGGGGCTGGGATAACAGAAGAGGTGATAGGAGGGGGGCTGGGTCAACAGAAGAGGTGACAGGAGGGGGCGGGGTCAACAGAAGAGGTGACAGGAGGGGGGCTGGGTCAACAGAAGGTGTGACAGGAGGGGGGCTGGGTCAATAGAAGATGTAACAGGAGGGGGGCTGGTTCGACAGAAGACGTGACAGGAGGGGGCTGGGATAACAGAATAGGTGATGGGATGGTTCAAGGTCAATAAAAGATGTGACGAGGGGTGTCTGGGTCAACAGGAGATGACGGGGGCTGGGTCAATAAAAGAGGTCACGGGAGGGGGGCTGGGTCAACAGAAAACATGACGGGAGGGGGAGGCTGGGTAAATGGAAGAGGTAACATGAGGGGGGGCTGAGTCAATTGAAGATGACAGGAGGGCTGGATCAACAAAGGAGGTGACAGGAGAGGGGGGCTAGGCCGCCAAACTCCTCTTGCAGAAAGGTTTCTCATCCCTGGCATCAGAAGATCTAATGGGTGCATATAGAAGATGATGGGGGACATCTAAATCCTGTCTACATTTCACTCATTCATTAGGGGAAGTAATGATGACATGGAAAGAGCGCCTAGAAGAAAATGGGAGCTCACACTTCTGCGTGAAATGTAGCGCATGAATTTGCAGTCTCCAGTCTTCACCTTGTGGGCAAAAGTATCTGCTTCCTTGTGTACCTCTAGTAGATAATATCGACAAAGTTTGAACAAGTAAATGAAACTGTGAAACTACCTAAATTAATTGATTACAATTTGTGGAGATAGAGAGGATTGATTCAATAGGACGTCTGGTTGTCACCAAAGTCGAAACATCTTGTGACACTTCGCACAGGGCCACTGTCCATCTGCTTAGGCACTCAGACTCCCCAATAAAAGATCGCCTTACATAAATACATCTGAAAGAAGAATGTGGTGCTCATAGGGGTGGGAGGGAACTTTAACTTCCCCTAGGCTCACTCATATTCTGGCATCAGACGTGCCAGGTACTTGACCGTAGCAGAACATGCAGAACTGTTACTCATGCTCATCGTATAACATTGGCGATAAGCGTTTGGGAGAATGGTAAGACCACAAAGTCCACTAAAGGAATAGTTAATAAGACACTGACATTGAAGCAAATTATTAAACTTTTAAAACTCCAAGACCACAACCCAATCATGTTCCCGTGAAGATGAATCAATACTCTGAAGTTACATTACCTCCTTGTGCACCTTCTGTTTCAAATCTTCAGCTGCCTTTGTGATATCCTGGTCAGCCTGGATCCCTTTGGCTAGGGTCAGAGCGCGGTATAGGGAGTTCCTCACTTCAGACTGGTTTGGAATCACAGACCCATCAGCAGTTACCAGGCTGAATTTTCCCCTGTATAAAGCTTCTTTTCCTTTCACACGATTCTTGACTTTGTCTGTCCAACTTGACCCACTGGAAAAATATAAACTTATGTTACATCTTTTATTGTTTCTTAATACCATTCCTATCTCTTTAATTGAATTGCATCTTTCGTTATACTATGTGTTCCATATAGAACGCAAGTGGCTGCTAGGCACCAGGTCAGTTGTACTGTTCCTGCCTGCATAGCAGTTGCTAATTGTTGCTGTGCCGCTCACATTAAATGGACTTAATCAAATACCTTGCAGTTCCTGTGTGATATTCAACAAAATTTGGCGACGAGGGAAAACAAGATTTGCGACATCCTAACAACATTATAGCGGCACAGGAGTGGAATGTTCATATTTATTTCTGCTTTTACGGAATACAAGGATACTGTCTGCCATCGTATTCAGCGACAAGGATTTGTTTGAAGTATATTCTATGAGGAAGACTTTAAATTAAGCGTGGATGGCTAAATTTTATCTTTTCATCAGCTTATAGAAAGGTTCACGACGCGCACATTGCTTCTGCCAGCTTTAACAGGATTATCGAGGTACGATTTTGTGTTTCCTGGAAATCAGCCGTTAAGGAATTGGAGCAATTTTGAATGACTGTATTTGAAAGGTTTTCCTGTATTTTGAGGAATATTTACTTTCAAATAGTCACACGCGCGCATCACCTACCGTTTTCTTTAAGGAAGGGCGAGCCTGACACTGAGCATGGAGCGAACTCTGGAGTGTTCATGAAGAAGTCAGAGAAGCCGCCAGCCTCATGCATTGTGAGGGGAGGCTTGGAACCGGTGACTCTCGGAGACAATGCAGACTTGAAGCTTTGCGAGAGTGACATTCTGACCCACTAGTCTCGCGAGATTTGGATGACGCACATGTTCCTACATCATCACGCAACTATGCGGCAGACATTTTTTTTGTCTTTGCTACAAGTTACCATAACAAACTATTCACCGATCAGTACTATTTGCTTTGTTATTGTGGTGGATTTCACTCGTTTTTTCAAGATTCTATTATTGTTTGGGAAATAAGTGACATCTTCAAACCTCAGTTGTGGTAAACAGTACCCTGCTGTGTTTACTTTATTTTTGACTGGAATATATATTCTTAAAGTGAAACTGAGGTGGATATACATTATATAATTTTTATTAAGTTTGCTTTTATTCTATTTTGGGCAAAGTATACTATTTGTTTTGTTGACTGCATATATATATTCACTATGCAATTTAACCCACCAGAAATTTTTTGAAACACAAAGCAGACGATGGAAGGAGGAGTTCATTAACTATATGAAGGCAATTGACGGTGAACGCATGGGTGCTGAGAGAAAGAGAGGCATTTTGTTACATTGCTTAGGGTCAGAGGGAAAGGTGGTTTTCAGGGCTTTACCGCCAATTCCACCTGCGGAAGGTGAAGGTGAAGGTGAAGGTAGTAATGTTTATAAAGAGGCATTACTTAGGTTAAAAAAGAGATTTAAACCTGTCACTGACATTGCTCTTAACCGCTATAAGTTTTATACGCGGGCACAACATGTCTTTTGATGACTTTATTACTGCTTTAAGATCTTTGTTAATTTATTGTAACTTTGAAAATATGTGTGATGAAATGTTGAGAGATCAAATTATTGTGCATGTAAAAAACAAGAAAACGCAGGAACGTCTTTGGGAACTTTGAGATCCCAAGTTATCTGAGGCCATTGACATAGCTAAATCCTTAGAGCAATCTGAGAAATGGATGCTTACTGTCAAGAAACACAATGAGCATAAACCTGAATCCAGTGATGAGGTCTGTCTGGTTAAACATACAGATGGACAAGTCAATGATAATTTACATACACCTTCTAATTCTGGACATTTTAGGAAGTCTGATAAATCTATTATATGTTATAAATGTGGTAGTAGATCACATTTGGCTTCATATGCTGGATGTCCTGCAATTAATAAAGAATGCAGGAAGTGTGGGAGGTTGGGACATTTTTCCACTGTTTGTAGGGACGTAAGAACATTTGTTCAAAATTCTCGTGCAAAAATAGCTGCTGTAACAAAGGAAATTCCCAGAGTATGCAAGTGTGCTTGTGGAGGTGCAGTTGTGTGTAATGAGGAAAAAAAAGGTTTTGTTGTTTATCTTACCGAAGGTATTTCTAATGTTAATGATACTTCTGAAGGTCGTTGCACACAAAAACCTTTATATGAGGTGGTTGTTCTTGGAGTTAAACTGGAACTAATGGCTGACTCAGGGTCTCCTTGGACAATTATGTCTAAAGAGTATTTTGACGAGCGTTTAGGATCCCTATTAAATTTTTCAAATTTGTCACCAACTGACAAATGTCCTGTTAGTTTCGATGGATCAAAAATTGATATGTTGGGATTTTTCAAAGTAGATCTAACGTTCAAAATTAGATGTGTGGAAGTTAAATTGTATGTAGCAGTTAAGGGTGTGATTGTCCTTGGTTGGAAGGATCAGTGGAAATTTGAAATTATACTTAACCCTCGTGCCCATGATCCTGTGATGTTGGATGAAACTGTGGTTTTCAACAATATTTCTTCAGTTATCACTGAGGAGAGAAGTAATCTGTTCATATCTGAGTTAAAGGATGTTTTTTCAGACAAGTTGGGCATGATTCACAACTACTGACATAAAATTAAACTCAAATCTGGCGTGGTTCCTGTCAAACAAAAGTTAAGGGGAGTACCAACTAATGTTAGAGAGGAACTTAAGAAAACTTTGGATGGGTTGCTATCTGAAAGGATTATTGAACCCATATATTCTGCAGAATGGGTTTCTCCCATTGTTTTGGTGAGAAAACCGGATTAAAGTTTAAGAATGTATGTTGATCTCAGGGCACTTAGTTCAGCTATTATTGTGGATCGTCATCCCCTTCCCCATATAAAGGAAGTTGTTTCCAAGTTGGAGGGAGCCAAGGTCTTTTCCACGCTTGACCTAATATCGGCCTATCATCAGATCCCCCTTACTGTTGACTCTAAGTGTCTCACAGCTTTTATCACTCCTCAAGGCTTGTATCAGTAAACTAGAATGAAGTTTGGTCTAGCCTCGGCGGCATCTGTTTTTCAGAGAGTTATGTTTAACATTTTCAGGGACGTGGACAATTTCGTCAAATGCTTTCAAGATGATATTTTGATCTATTCAAGTACTAAGGAAGAGCACTTTTTACACTTGCGCTGTGTTTGTGAAAAATTAAGAGAGAATGGATTGACCTTAAAGTCAGGTAAATATAAATTATTTCAGGACTCAGTCGAATATTTGGGGTCATATGTTATCAGGTGACGGTGTGGTACCAAAGAAGTCTAATGTGGATGGTATTAGCAATGCTCCTTCTCCAAGCAAAAAAGATCAGTTACTCTCATTTGCAGGCATGTGTGAGTACTATAGTAAGTTTGTTTACAATTTTGCATCTAAAATGGAGCCTCTTAGGAAATTACTCAGACACAATACCCCTTTTGAATGGCAAAAAGAACAGCAGTCTGCGTTTGAGCAGATTAAATTAGATATACTGCATGCTCCCACACTTAGACCTTTTTGTTTGAATAAGACATGTATTATTACAGTGGATGCCAGCATGTATGGTATTGGCTCAGTTTTGTCAAAAAAATGTGGGAAAGAAGAATGGAATGTTTGTTTTGCATCTCGCACCCTAAATGAGTCTTAACGCAGATATGCTGTAATAGAAAAAGAGCTTTTAGCTTGCGTTTGGGCGATTGAACATTTCAGGAACTACATTTGGGGCAGTAAATTTGTTTTAAGAACGGATCATAAGCCTTTAGTTAACATTCTTTCTGCAGGAGGTGGTTGGAATTCAACTGCTCGTATTGCCAGGTTGACCTCCAGGTTACAGGAGTATTGTTTCACGCCGGAGTTTGTTCCAGGTAAAAAGAACATTGTTGCGGATTTTATGTCTTGTCTTTCTTTTCAAACTTCTTGCAATGACGCTTCACATGATTCTGATGTTGTCACTTATTTGCAAAATGTCTTATTAGGTTCTTTTGAAGATATTTCTGAGGAGTCTTGGAGACTTGCTGAAATGCAAGATCTTTCTTTGCAGACTATTAAGAAGTATATTTTAGAGGGTTGGCCTGATAAGAGAGATTTGACAGAAAATGTTATGCAAATGTACAATGTATATAATGAGTTAGAATTAGAAAATGATTTAATTTTCAAGGCTGAAAAATGTGTACCACCTTTTAGTTTACAGAAGGTTGTTCTTGAACTGGCACATAAAATGCACCCAGGCATGTCTGCTATGAAA
This sequence comes from Lissotriton helveticus, assembly GCF_964261635.1. Lineage (NCBI taxonomy): Eukaryota > Metazoa > Chordata > Amphibia > Caudata > Salamandridae > Lissotriton > Lissotriton helveticus. Next base: position 9,312,583 of record NC_136059.1, read on the forward strand.
TGTTTGATAAGGAATTATTTTTGGTGGCCAGGTTTAGATCGTATGGTGGATCGCAAAGTAAGAAAATGCGATGTCTGTATGGGGAGTGAAAAAATGTTGAAAGTTAATGTTCCCCCATTGAAAAGTGCAACCTGGCCCACGGAGCCGTGGAAAAAAATAGCATTTGATATTTCTGGTCCTTTCATGTGTCTTCCCTATGATTCTTGTTATGCATTTGTTCTTGTGGACTACCATTCTAAATGGCCTGAGGTCAAATTTGTATCTTTTGCTTCAACTAATATGGTTATAGAATTCTTTAAAGAAGTGTTTTCTAGAGAAGGTTGTCCCTCAACATTGGTCACTGATAACAGAGTACAACTTACCTCAGAAGTGGAGGAATTTCTTAAACGTCAAAACATTAAACATCATACTGTTTCTGTGTACGAACCTCATGAAAATGGTTTAGTAGAAAGGTTCAATAGGGTTTTGAAGGGTTTTGTATCTGATGTTATCAAATCTGATGGCAATTGGAGAAACCTTTTAAGAGAAAAACTTTGGATTTATCGAATCACACCACACTTAACCACTGAAGTTAGTCCTTTTCGTCTGCTCAAGGGGCGAGATCCTGCCTCCACAATTTGTCCTTGGTGGTTCAAGGAAAAATGTGTGAATACATCTTTTTCAAGTGATTTGGTAAGGGATGCTTCACAAAAAGTGGAATGACTAAACAATAGAAAATGAAGGTATGGTATGATAACAAATGGAATGTCAAAACTCCAAATCTTTCAGTTGGTGATTGGGTGAGAATTAGGAGACCTGGTTTTCTCACTAAATGTACTAACAAGTTTGGTAAACCTATGAAAGTAGTTAAAGTTTTTAGTAAAAGTGTTATCACTCAGGATGGAAAGTTGTGGAATATCAACCGTGTTGCCAAGTGTCCGAATTTTCACGATTTCACTGTTCCAGATGTACATCCTGTAACTCAAGAAACTGTAGCATCTAGAGTTAAAGTTTCTGCGCGACCTAGAAGTTTCCCCAGAAAATTTGATGACTTTGTTTCTTTATTATTTTTGTAATTGTACACATTATCGTTGTTTTACAAAGAAGGGAAATGTGTTATATCTTTTATTGTTTCTTAATACCATTTCTATCTCTTTAATTGAATTGCATCTTTCGTTATACCATGTGTTCCATATAGAACCCAAGTGGCTGCAAGGCACCAGGTCAGTTGTACTGTTCCTGCCTGCATAGCAGTTACTAATTGTTGCTGTGCCCCTCACATTAAATGGACTTAATCAAAAACCTTGCAGTTCCTGTGTGATATTCAACAACTTATTAGAGCAGATAAGTAGGTCAAGAGAGGGCTGGAAGAATGGCTCTGTTAAAATTATAGGCCAACTTAAGGTTGTCCTCAACTCACAACCTGCACGACTACAGGACTAGCGACGTCAAGGAAGAAGGCTCTAATTCTTCAGGATCTGACAGCTAGGGTGAGAGTGCAAGGGGAGTCCCAAGACCCCAACAGACCAAGCATTGGCATAGCCAATAGGTCTCACTTTTGGGACCTTATAAGTATTTAGTTTTGCAGCACACTATCCTTGGTGCAACAACATCAGCTGTTGCATCGCTAAACCTTGTACCTTATAAGTTTTTATCCATGCAACAGTTGATGTTGTTGCACCAGGAATATTGTGCTGCATAACTAAATACTTATAAGGTCCCAAAAGCGAGACCTATTGGCTATGCCAATGCTTGTTTTTTTTACCAATGAGAAATGGTAAATTTAGCATTGTTCCCGTGTTAGTGTGTGTTTGAGGTACCTCGATAGGGTAGTTGTGAACTGTTGCTTTATAACCATTAAATGCTGTGCATTGAAATTGAATGGTTGGACGGCTATAGAGAATGCATACTGTTGCATTTTTCCCCCTTGTATGGCATGTTTTAATATGTATGAGAGCCCTGGTAATAGCTAATGAATGACCTGTGTTGTTGCTGGGGCCTCACTCTTCCTTCTGTCTGTTTTTTGAAAGCGTTTGAGGAATGTGCTTTCTCGAGATAAGCACAAGTGTTATGGGACTTCCTTTGCTCGACCAGAGAATTCCTTGGGTTTGCTTTTGAAGTGGAGTGGGGGGTGGGTGTTGCATGACCCCTCCGTCCATTTGCTTAGAAACCTTTTGCAGACGTGAGCTGCATCTGGTGCCACGTCAGAAGTGCAGAGCCAAGATATTTACTGGTTGTGATTAACAAAGGCTTGTATTTCTGGGAGTCCTAATAATATCTGATGGCTTTTTGGCTGTTTCCTCCGTTGATATGGGAAACATTCTTTGGAGTTAATCCTGACGTGAAAGCCTGGATATTGTTTAAAATATATTTAAATCCTTTTTCAAGTAAAGAAAAAAAAAACTGTATTCCTTTTCTTATTTCTTTCCCTTGTAAGCTTAGTGCCCATTTGAGCCCCAGCCCTGTTAGGAGCGGAAAGAAGATTGGGGCACAATTTGTTCCTAGACTTGTTGTGTCTGGAAGCAGCACTGTTGTGCGTTTCAAGCGTAGTCCAAAATTACTATGATAGTTGGTTTCAAATGACTGAACGAACACACAAGTACTGTATAAATAGCACATTGACCCATTGCCAGGAAGCGCAGAATGGTAGATGGGCTGTGCGTTTTCAACATCGTACAGAACAAGAAAGATCGGTTTCAAATAACTGGAAGAAAAACACGTAGTGTAAAAAACAGTACATTGCCCCACTGTCAGAGGCGCAAAAATAGAGATGTGGCACTTTTTCACTGTAGTGTGAAACTATGAAGAAACTTGTTTCAAATAACTAAGCCTGAGCACAAAATCCGTTCCGCTCGCGGATTTTGCGGATTTTCGGTAAATTTGCAATCCGCGAACTCCCGCAAATTTACCGAAAATCCGCAAATCCGCGAGCGGCGGATCCGGGGGGCAAAAGTTCAAGCCTTCAAACTTGAAGTTGTTGTAACTATTTTAGGATGGCGCCGGCAAGCTGCCAGCGCCATCCAAAAATAGTTACTAAGTTAGCTTCAACAGGAAGCACTAATAGATAAAATAAAGCAGGTGCTCGAGCACCTGTTTTATTTTATCTATTAGTGCTTCCTGATGAAGCTAATTTAGTAACTATTTTAGGATGGCGCTGGCAGCTTGCCGGCGCCATCCTAAAATAGTTACATGATGATGGACAGCTCACTCAAGGGACCCCTGCGCACATCGGTGCGATTGCATAGTAACACACACATGGTCGCTGGAACTAGTTGAAGCTCAATTCAGTGACGCATTCATCAGCCCAAAAACAATCGTGAGCGTTGAGGAGGCTGGGCAGGTGTGCTTCCTTCCCAAATCTACCGTCGAAAATCAGCTGTGATGCTGGATAGAGGCCTTTGCATCCTTGACTTTCACGAGGGCAATCCCCGTGCTGTTCCTGTGACCAGGAGCTTCTTTCTCTTCATCTGCTGCTCTGATCTTTATTTGACCTTTTATACACACAAGATGCATGTGAACTCGCATGGAAGCCCCGCCCATTTGGCCCCGCCCACACACTTGTGGTGTGCACAGTCTTCCCGCCATTTACCCACTATGATGGACAGCTCACTCAAGGGACCCCTGCGCCCTTCGGCATGATTGCATAGTAACACACACATGGTCGCTGGAACTAGCTGAAGCTCAATTCAGTGACGCATTCATCAGCCCAAAAACAATCGTGAGCGTTGAGGAGGCTGGACAGGTGTGCTTCCTTCCCAAATCTACCATCGGAAATCAGCTGTGATGCTGGATAGAGGCCTTTGCATCCTTAACTTTCACGAGCGCAATCCCCGTGCTGTTCCTGTGAGCAGGAGCTTCTTTCTCTTCATCTGCTGCTCTGATCTTTCTCTGACCTTTTATACACACAAGAGGCATGTGAACTCGCATGGAAGCCCCGCCCATACACTCGCGGTGTGCACAGTCTTCCCGCCATTTACCCACTATGATGGACAGCTCACTCAAGGCACCCCTGCGCCCTTGGGCGCGATTGCATAGTAACACACACATAGTCGCTGGAACTAGTTGAAGCTCAATTCAGTGACGCATTCATCAGCCCAAAAACAATCGTGAGCGTTGAGGAGGCTGGGCAGGTGTGCTTCCTTCCCAAATCTACCATCGGAAATCAGCTTTGATGCTGGATAGAGGCCTTTGCATCCTTAACTTTCACGAGCGCAATCCCCGTGCTGTTCCTGTGACCAGGAGCTTCTTTCTCTTCATCTGCTGCTCTGATCGGTCTCTGACCATTTATACACACAAGAGGCACTTGAACTCGCACAGAAGACCCCCCTCCCGAGTGGGGCAGAGGGCAGAAGACCACAAAAACGAGTTGGGCAGAGGGCAGAAACGAGTGGGGCAGAGGGCAGAAGACCACAAAAACGAGTTGGGCAGAGGGCAGAAGAGCACAAAAACGAGTGGGACAGAGGGCAGAAACGAGTGGGGCAGAGGGCAGAAGAGCACAAAAACGAGTGGGACAGAGGGCAGAAACGAGTGGGGCAGAGGGCAGAAGACCACAAAAACGAGTTGGGCAGAGGGCAGAAGAGCACAAAAATGAGTGGGACAGAGGGCAGAAACGAGTGGGGCAGAGGGCAGAAGACCACAAAAACGAGTTGGGCAGAGGGCAGAAGACCACAAAAACGAGTGGGGCAGAGGGCAAAAGGGCACAAACACGACATGGGGCAGAGGGCAGAAAGGCACAAAAACGAATGGTACAGAGGGCAGTAGGGCATAAAAAACGAGAGGGTGGCAGTGATGAACCAGAGGGCGCATCACGGTCTTGCCCAAAAAAAACCCCGCGAACACGCAAAGCACCCCGCGAACATGCCAAAACGCCCCGCAAACACGCAAAGCGCCCCGCGAACACGCAAAAATATAAAAATCCGCAAATTCGCACAAATTTGCGAATTTTGCGGATCGCGAATTCGCAAATCCGCAAATTCACGAATTGCGAATTCGCAAAATTCGACCATGCTTACAAATAACTTAAAGACACATGCTTAGTGTCTAAACAGCAGAAACTTGAAAATAGCAAGACTCTGAGCAGAAAATTTCCAGCATGGAAAATAAGCATTGGCTGCGCGGCCGTGAAAGTGACACGGCTGAGAAAGTGAAACTGATCGTGATCAAGCGCGGCGAGCGATGCAAGCAATGACAACGAGCAGCCGCAAGAAGCAGATGGCTGCTGCAAGCGTGTACACAAGCTTGAGGCCACCAAAAGCCTGTGGTGGCACTTTCAAAAGCCACTTACTAAATGTCTCGCAGATCAGCGCATGCGCTGGCTCAGGCGAGACCTAAAAACTGGGAACCTATGCCAGAGACCACCAAGGTACCCAAAGATGTGCTCAACCCCACAGTCCAATCCGGACTGCCCTGAGGAAGGCCCCATGTTTACGATATTAAAAAGCCAAACCCCATACCACTTTCTGGTAGATACAGGGGTGGCAAGGCCATGCTTTTGGGAAGGAGCAGCCCCCATATACAAAAACACCTGTACAATACAAGGAATCTCTATGTTTGATGGCCGCTGTCTCCCTCAAAGAAATCCTCGAGCTGGAGATAGGGGAGCATAGAGTAAGATAACAACTATAGTGTTACCCTTCCTCCCCAACCAATATACTAGAATGAGTACTGTCCAAGCTAGGAATGTCCATCCAGTTCACCAAGAACAGGAATATAGCCTGCTCTTCCCCTGGAAACTCCCTCCTAGAGCACAAGCCAGCATACCGCTCCCATGCCACGTGGACTTCAGCCAGGGTGATCCAAGTCCATCGAGCTCCCTTCAAGGGGATAGTCTTAGAATAGAGGGGAAGCCTCATGAGCTATTCAAATTAGCTCTGCAGTGGGCAGGCCGTGCACACCACCTCTTGATAGAAGCTGGCCAAAAGGATTGCATGTAAAGTGCTCAAGGAGCAGGAGGCTCAAGACAAAGACATTCACATGCCTACTGAATGCCCCGAGTCTAGGTGGGGAGTTGGCCCAAGGCACATACGGACAATGGGGATTGCAACCAGACCAAGCACACACCGGGGTTACCCAGTTCAGCCCCTGTTACCACCCTGGCACCTCCACAAGTGAAGAAATAGTGCAGACAAGGTGGCCCTGTGCCATGTGGGGCATTCCCAGTGCAGAAGGTCCCCTACCTGTTTCCAAATGCGGTACCCAGGTGGGTGATCTCTTTAACCGCTTGCGTCTGGCAGAAATTCCAGCCCTGTGATGGACATTCCAAACGCGGGTCTGGTCATGACGGAACCATTCCCTAATCAGCACAGCCCAACCGTGACTCATGACAGAATGGTTCCCTCACAAGCATGGAAGGGGTTAAGGAATTTGGCATGCCTGACTAATGGACCAAGACCCCAAGAAGGTACCCACGCCTGTGAGACAGTAAAAATCCTGGGGCCGAAAGTGGGCAGGTCACTATCCATACCGACCAAGCAGTGGCCCCTTGGAAAGATCAAGAACAGGGTGATATCACCCTCAAGAGGGCCATGGTGGCCACAAACATGCAAGTGGCACGACTATTGTCATCTAAAAAAGTATCACAAGCTGAGAGGAATAATCATGGGACAGTTCCCACAGAATACCCACCCCCAAAACCAAACCCAGGACAATACAAATGCATTGGACAATCAGGCTCAGGGAAATTAGGCTACAGCCACTCAGCTCAGCTGGGACTGGGTGGTTGGCCGAGTACATGGCAACAGACGCAGCAGACTAGGACCCCAGCCTAGCAAATACCGGGGCCACAGACACGGCAGGGATGGGTGACTGTCTGGGGAGGCAATACCCTTGCACAATTGCAGAATGCTAACACGCAGTAAGTCCAAAACCACCCCCGAACATGAAGTATCTCGTTCATAGCCTTTCAAGTTACATTTCCTTACCTGCATTTGTGAACAAATTTAGGGCTGCAGTATACTATACCGGCTAGATATCCATGCCCGAAGGGGCCTGGTCCTCTCTCCCCTGTTGATTCTCTGGGGCAGTGGCTGGCCACGCCCCCGATGGGGAGACAGTCCAATGAGGGGGTAGGGTGGCCCCCGACTGGTGCATAAAATCTGGCACCCAGGTCCAGACGTCTAAATCCAGCCTTTGACGAGCTATGTAGGCCTCAACAGCCCCAGGGTTTCCACCAAATGGAGGCCTCCTTACAGTTCCAAATTGAGACAGACGTTTCAGGGCTGGGATCCTGGTTTCCCACACACATAGGACAAGGTTGTCCTCAAAACTCTGAAGCAAGCTACCAAATGGCACCCAGAACATAGTGAATATCCATCAAAACCATTTAGAATTTCCTGCATCGGGCTGATCACAACGAGTCCTAACCGCACCCCAGACTCTTGTTGTAAGCATAGAAAATGAGCACCATCCCAGTCACTCCCCTGCAGAGCCACAGAGGGGTCACAAACAACTCTCAGACTATCTCCAGTATGCTATGTTTGAAGCGGCATCAACCAAAGGCATACGTAAATGCCCAACGGAACAAGCGTGAAGAAACCCAAAAGTAGCCATTACCCACAAAGCCCCCTAAAAATCACTACACATCCACTTTCCTTCGAAGTGCACGACGCACATGAAGGTCAAAAGGATACCCCCACACCAATAAAACAACATACACACACATAGATATAAAGGAAGCAGCCTGCAAAGTGAAGTACTATCCCCTGCCATAGTGAGGGGGTCCCAAAGTACCCTCAAAATAACCCTCAGGTGACCGAACCTCACCATTCCCTAAAGTACTGCCACCTGCTTCCAGGACCCCAATACAAAGTTTAGCACATAGTGAAGTTACAGAATACACCCCTAAAAAGGAGGCATTTCCCAAAAATTGTATAACAATATGTGCTTTTTCCAAGCTAACCTTCAACCCACAGCCAGCTCTTATCCAACAGGTCAGCAATCAAGCCGGATGTACACCATCGTTACAGCGGCCCACCGCCCCTTCAGCCGAAGCTCCCAAAAGGACTGACGTCAATGAGGACCAATTGCCAAGAATACAGAGTGCAAGCTGCCTTTTGTTGGACTTGGGCCTTTTTGGCAGGTTCACCCCTAAACTTTTTGCCTTTAGTCTCTGGCATGGTGATAGTGATTTTAGGCCTCTGCGCAATTTAGCACTGTGGGCCAGTGTAAAGTGCGTGCGCACTCTGAGTGTGTGTGCTGAGTTGGTCTGCCCTCCCATAGGAATGCATGGGGAATATGTGTGTCCATGATAGTTCCTGATGCGTGGGGAGTGCAAGGTCAAGTTTGGTATGTGTGAATTCGTGAGATTAAATGCTGCGCGATGATATGTGCGGATTTATTATAGCTAGTGTGGAAGTGCCACTTCTATAAGTTGGCAGGTTTGTGTAATTTGTGTCTGGCTTGTAATTGGCTGGAGCTGGCTGGTGAGCCTGGCTCCATGAGTCATGATGGGTCTGCCCCGGAGGTGAGTGTTGAGATTAGCATGAGTGATGTGAGGGAGGAGTACACCTGGGGCCTGAATAGGGCTGGGCTTTCCCCACACAATGCTGGCTCCGCCCCCTGTGGTGCGTCTAATGACCCTTGCTGCCTAGTGAATGGAAAGGGTGACTGAGGAAAATAAAGTGCTCAAGAACAAGTTGCATCTGGTTCTCCCTTTGCCTACACTGCTACATCAAAGGATTTCTGTGTATAAAAGAGGGGCTGTGACCCCAAGTAAATGTTCTTGTTTTGTGATGTATTTACTATGGGTACTGTATCGATCCCCCTATTTCTGACCCTTGTCTGGTTAATAATTAACTAGCAGCCATTCAACTGCACAGAAACCCGTTATCTGATTAGCCATACAACGGCACAGAAGCCCGTTATCTGATTAGGTCATAGCGCATGCCATCTCATTAGGCAAGCACTATTTCTCCAGCCCCCTAATAGGCATACGGTGTTCTCAAAACAAATCAAACCTACCACGACCTGGGAAATCCCCACAGCCATTGTTTTGATTTAGCCGAGAACTTCAGTAAAGAATGTGCGAACGACCAGTTCGTATGACATCCTTATTGACGTATTTATGTCCATCCTTACGTCAATCTCGGCACCTTTCAGGTATAAATAATACTGACATTGCCTTAAGCAAACACACGAGGTGGTGACAAGATTGGAGCAGCGAGACTTGCCGAGGAGCCCAGCTGACAGCGAAGCCCACAGACGCTGCCCCTCCTTTCTGACGCGCTGAGAGAGAGACGCTGCCTTTTCTCCTGCCGAGAAATCCAGCTCCGGCGCTTCCAAGCCGCCCTCGCAGGCAGCTGGGATATCAAGCCCTGAGATAGAGATACCAGCCCTCCAGCCTTCTAAATCCCAGGTACTGAACTGAATAACCCTTTGTAGAGAATTCTTGAAGCAGACCCTTGGCAAAACAAACTTAACTTAAACTGCTACTTATCAAATCCCGCCCACGTATTAGGCTTAGGTCAGGTACATTGGGGTAGGCGTAGTTAGAAGCACCAGTTGAGTACGATTAGTCAATGTATATATGTATGTATCTATTTTATCCATTTTAAGTATCATATGGCTAAGAAACCATATCAATGCTTTTACAGTATTATTTTATAATTCTGTTATTACTGTATGCACTTTACTTAACAATAAGTATTGCAATAATAGCGATTCATTTCTCTTGTATGAGAAAAGAGACTGATCAATAAATAACATCTTTTTATTGAACACGCCCGTCTCTTCCTTTTCTCTACAATCTGGTGAAACTAAGAATGCACTGAACTGACTGAGTAAAATAAGTTGTCTTTTGTTTTCACACGACTCTAGAGATACACTCTTGATTAGGGGAGAGCAAAGTTGTCATGTTCTATGGTTGTCAGAAACTAAATCCCTTCTTGTCTATACCAGGGAGGTTAAACTCCTCCTTGTCTATTCGAGAAAGTTTCTAGTGAACTCTGAGCTAGCTGGCAAACACAAAACTTTAAGTCTAATATCGTCAGTAGAAGACCTAGTTAACCTCTGTCCTACGTCTATACTATTGAAGATATTACTCCAATGCGCAGAGCCTATTGGGATAATAGGAACTACACTACATGGCGCCCAACGGTTTGGATAGGCGATAAATCTAACGTAAGACATTAGAGTAACTCAGTCGTGCTTTTTCACACAGACCCCTTTTCCCAATAATACTCCAACGACGTCTGGAGTGGGTGAAAGGTTAAATCCGCCAAACTTAGTAGGAGGAGACTCCTATGTATGGTTCTTGGTTTATTCAACGTTGAAGGATACACTGTTCCAAAATATTGTGCATCTAATATTTGTTTCCATAGAAACCTGATCTGCAAATAAACAAAATCTTCTTGACAGTAGAATGTCAGAAAATGAAGAAAAAAGGGAGACAGCTAGAATAGCAGCTCAACTCCTAGCGGCTGACAATAGTCTCCTACAGCAAGACCCGGATGCAATACTCATCCCGGTCAACATAAGAAAATCTATAACTTTAAAACTTATAGAAAATGGACTGACACCGAGAGGTGGTACAGTCATATTCGTAATTGAGGCACACGAATATCGGCAGACAGAGGTATTCTATTCATGGATAAACTTTCCAGCAGCAAACGCTGTAACAAAGGACTTCCACTATTACAAAATAGAGGAACCTCCTAATGAGTACACTGCTTTCGAGGAGGTGGAAATACCACTCAAATACCAAGAGCACCTGCTCTGGTTTAATGGTGCCCTAAAACATAATAATCACATCACCAGGCTCGGTCCACTAGGTAGACCAGGAGCAACGTGGCCGGTCCTAGCCGGATACACACCACATCCAGACATTGAAGAAATGCCTGCACCAGATCTTTTAGCACAGCTAAAACAATTAATTAAAATACATAGACAATTAGTCCAATATGTAATGCGGACTTCAACAGTCCAACCAGCAATTAAAATTCCACAGCTGATCCCTCACCAGGGGAACACAAATAAAATTACACCACAGAACATACAGTCCTGTCTAGGTAAAGTACCCGCAAAACGGGAACAAATTCCATTCTGGTTAGCACAAAAAATCACTCAAATAGAGGCGGTATTTCCAGATACCACCCCGGTTGAGAAACATAGGATTCTGACTATCTGTCTTCCAATGGGAATCGCACCAAATGTGGAGGACTGTGACACTTGGGGTACAGTCTTTGCTTCCATTTACACAAAAACACATGGTGTTCCATCGATGTCAGTAATATCAGATGTGCTAAAACAAATTCAAGATGAATACGGTCCAGAACCTGCTTTAACTCTTGGTATGAAATTACTAAAAGACTTCAAGCAGGTCTCGGCAATATTATTAGCCAATATAAAGGGAGAAGCAGCAAATGTGGTGATACGCCAGAGGTTGAAAGAGACAGATATAGCAGACCAACCATTTGAAATTGCCAGAATCATAGAAAAATCCTATGAAGAACTAGGAAGAGATAGTTTGGGTGGGAAACCAGTGAAACCCCAACTCATACAAAAACCTGAAAAGGTATTTATTAAAAATAATCTAAACAGTCAAAAAAAGAGCTGGGATGGAAATAAACAATCCACTCCTAAAGAAAAAAGATTCCAGTCCAGAGGAAGGTCTCCTCGGCGGAGAGGAAGATCTCCGGACCAAGGACACAAGTCTCCCCAAAGGGAGCCCTCTGAGAAAAAATACAACCTTAGAAATAGGGATAATCTAAAAAAACCTGATAGATATCAAGATATTGATACACGTCCCTCTCAATCTTTTCAGACTTCCTTGCAGAAATCGGAAAGAAGAGGACGATCAGAACACAGGGAAGAGCACGTCAAGTCCAAAGACAAGGAACCTGCTCATCAAAATAAAAAATTACAGTTTCCAAAAAAGAAGGTAGCCAGTATTAAAGTAATCAACCATGCCGAGAATACTGAGGACACAGCTGAAAAACGGAGAATGGGCTCAGACAATGCTAGACAGCGCAGCAGAAGTGAGCATAGCTCGCAAGATCCTTATGAATCATCTGGAGACAGTGGACACGAATGAATACATTCAGGTGGAAACTGCAGATACCAGAGTTAGCAAACCTCATAAAATATATGAAATAACATTGCGTATAGAGGGGGATAAGACTAGGAAAATAAGGGGTCTCTTTTGGGATAATCTCTCCAAGGGCTATGATATCCTTCTAGCTGAAAGAGACTGGCCACCAGAGGTTGTCAGGGAGTGCCCTCATGGCGAAGAAATAATTATGCCTGCCTTCTCAAATCATATTCCAATTCATAGAAAATATACACTTGCAAGAAAGTGGGCAGTAGCCCAAGCTCCTGCATTATATAAAAACCATGTGGGATGGGATGAGGACTCTCCTCCTCACAAAATCCAGTTAAAATCACAACCTACTGCTCAGAGGCAGTACCCAATTAAGCAAGAAGCTAGAAAACGGGTAAAAGAGATCCTAGATCAACTTGAATACCAGGGGGTGATTGAAACTTGCACCTCACAAATGAATAATCCTTTGTTTCCTGTCTCCAAACCAGACAATTCATATCGTCTTGTTTTGGACAACAGACACCTTAACTCATGTTGCAAAACCTTTGCAGTACAAAACTCGCATAGTGCTGCACTAATGAATAACATAGTGCGCAAAAAATACAAAACAACATTAGACATCTCTAATGGATTCTTCTGTCAAAATATAGCACCAGAGAGCAGATATTTGACCGCGTTCTCAATAAATGGCGCGCAAAACAATTTCTGTCGTTTGCCCCAGGGGTTTAAAAACAGCCCAGGATTATTCTCAGCAAGAGTAACAGAGTTACTACCAATATATGATGATGAGGCATTATCTTATGTCGATGACATCTATCTAACAGATGATGACTTGGATACTCACTTGAAGAGAGTGAACACCATAATACTTGGGTTCGCAGCAGAGGGTTACAAATTCAACTTTAAATAGTCAAGAATTGCCCATCTAACTGTCCTGTTTTTAGGATATGAACTATCAAGTGAAGGCAAAAGCCTGGCTGACAATTTCCTAGAGAAATGTGCTGTAATCCAAGCACCTAGAACACTAAAAAACTTACAATCAATTCTAGGTTTCCTGAATTTCGGAAGAACTTACATTATAAATTATGCAGAGAGAGTAAAACCTCTCTATGATCTTATAAAACCAGATTTTAAAAGAATCAATTGGACTCAAAAACACACAGAAATTTTGAGATCTTTACAAACAGATATGTTAGTTAAAACAAAATTACAAACACGTGACAACACACGTAACCTTGTGATTCGAGTCATCCCAGGAAGATGCGGATTCACATACCTAACCTCTAATGAGGGAGAGAAGGTACCAATTGCATACAAATCACACTTGTACACAAATGCTGAAATGAAATTTAGCCCAACGGAAAAAATTCTAACCGCGGTACAGACTGCTGTAGCAAAAGAACGAGCCCTAGCACAAGGTAAACGAATAATCATCGTGACACCTGGAGGCGGTAACAAAGGCAAGCATTCCGAATGCTAAAGCACTCCATCCGAGATGGATACAATGGGCTAATTCTCTTGCTGCAACAGACGTGGCATACGAATTTGATCCCAACTTAAAAACACAAGAGTTTCTCCAATATGAATTTGAATGTCCTCCGCCGACCGAAATTCTGCCTCTAGAACATTACGGCTGTATAATATATACAGACGGATCAGCACAACCCGCAGTGGGGGGGTAAGCAAGCTTAAAGTGCTGCGTGCGCGATTGTTAAAGGTCGCTGGCACGAAGGAAAATTTAAACCAGTGGTCACTAAAACGCAATCTCTAGGAGACTGTACAGCTCAAAGAGCAGAACTACTAGCATTTAAGATGGCGCTTGAAAATACCGATCGAGAATTCCCCACACTCATAGTGTGCGATTCATATTACTGCGTCCAATCTTACAATGAATACTTGCAGATCTGGGTTCAGAATGGTTTTAAAGATGCAAAAGGTGGCACAATCAAGCATAAAATGCTTTGGGAACAAGTAGTTCTTTTGCAAAAGGAACTACAAAAGACTCACGTGATACATACACTGAGTCATCAACGTGATGGCGTTCACGTTGAAGGGAATTCATTGGCTGATGAGGCCGCGAAGGCAGCTGTGCAAACGGCTTCCGTAGCTGCCATCACTCGGTCAAAAACAAAAATAGACAGCGAAATATTACAGGCTGTCAGTGCTACAGTAAAAGATGCGATAGAAACACTCCCGAAAGGCTTTCCAGTAAAGTACTCATACATAACTGATGCAAATAATGTTCCGTTTGCTCGAATCCCTGGAGTGGGGGATAGGGCAATTCCAAACATGGAACATAGGTTAGGACTCATCATAGCGGCACACGAAGGGCTTGCTTCTGTACATGCTGGCGTTTCAGCCACAGTATCATTATTAAAACAGAGATACTGGTGGCCACAAATGCGACGACAAACAAGGAACTATGTTCTAGAATGTGAAATATGTCAAAGAATGAAAGTATCAACAGTGAAACGACCAGCACAAACGCCCCTTCTAATCTCAGATAAACCATTAGCCTGTGTTTACCTGGACCACTGTGGTCCCTTACAAAGGGATGGTAACTATACATATATCTTGGTCGCAGTGGATTCATGCACGAGATTCATATGGATGTGGCCCCAGCGATCGGCTGACGCCAGAACTGTTATAAAAGATTTGCGAGTCTTTATCGGCACATACGCAATTGGCATGCTACATTCTGACCAGGGTCCTGCTTTTAGCTCCCGGGCTTATAAGGAGGCCATGACCAGCATGGGCATTGCATTGCGGTACTCTTGTCCATTTCATCCCGAGGAATCGTAGAAAGAAAAAACCGTGACATAAAGCAATCTATAACAGCAAAGGTATTAGGTTCAGGAGCTGGGTGGGTCAAACATTTAATAAGTGTCCAACGTAGTCTAAATAACCTGCCAAGAAATTCTCTGAAAGGACTCAGTCCGTACGAACTATTGTTTGGGACTAGAATGTTAATCCAGGACTTAGATAGTCAGACTTCAGTGGTTAAAGGAAAATGCTTTGATATCAAAGATCGCTTGGCTATTTTACAGGAATTAAATGAAACGAGAAAAGACCTGAGCAACATAAAGTTGAAACAGCAGCCAGCAACCACTGAAGAAAAACCACCTGTCCCAGCAAGGCCTGTCTGGATTCCAAAAGTCGGGGATCTGGTCAGAGAGAAGATCGCGGTAAAGAAGGAATTTGGGCCTTCTTACAGAAAAGCAGTTCCTGTCTTGTCTATCAACGGGACAAGATCAGTAGTACTACCGCCCCTTGCTGGTAAAAAGGAGAACCGAGTCATATCCATCGACCTGGTTAAACCACAATCATGTGGCCGATAACAAATATTAGGCCAAGTGGACTCCCAAGAAGTAGCAGAACACCAAAGTTTGCTACATCCACAGAGGTTCAAACTGAAAGACTGATCACATTTGGAAAATCTACAGTGAAACAAAAAGGACTATGCAACAAAGCAATGGAACTTGAACCTCTTAAAGCCCAAATAAAAACTTTTCATCAAGGAACAACAACCTACGATGATGTAACTACAGACTTTTCTAATGAAATAGAGCAAAATCGAAAAACAAAAAGTAATCCAGAAGCAATTGGAACAATTGACAGAACGGCATCCGGCTACTTTATCAACTTCGATGATTATTCTGAAGATCCAAGTGAAACAGAAGTACAGACATCAACAAAAACTTTTAAAGACAAAGCAAAGGAACTTTTTCATCAGCTAAAGGGAACCTATCTGACTTCTCCATGGATTGAAATTTGGGTGACATTAGGTGCATTTATCCTCATACTTTGGCTCATCATGGTACTATGCTTGGGACATTTCATTGAGGGAAAATATGCTAAACTGGACACAGCAAGCCAGAAAATCAACTTGGTCCTTAAACCACACACATCTTCACATGTCAAGAAAAGAGAACTTTCTTCAGTGAACTTCACAGCCAATCCTATACCAGGCGGTGTAGCATGGGACAATACTGATTATGAAATCTATGGCCCGGTTGAAATCCTGAAGTATCCACATCAATTTAAGATCTCGTTAAGTGACTTTGTAAAACCAAGCACATTTGCTGATGATTGGGACTTTGAAAGTATAAATGATATGATGTCTGACCTAGTAATGTCTGCTAAATTTACAGAACATGATTATTTGCAGGGTTCGTCTAATTATGATCAAATGTTCTGCTACAACCACTATGGTAACCATTATCTCCATAAATCTGCACAACCTAGAAATGTTTTAAATTATAACCAATGGGAACATTGTGCTACTCCTCCAAAGGGTAGTTCTAAAACATTTTATGATAAATATGCATATTTTTCAGGGTTTAACACAAGTAATGCAGAAACATTTTATTTCAAATTGTCGAATAAGACAGGTATGAAGACCATGCTTACAAACACGAAATTGATATATTCAGATTCATTTTTTGAGCAAATGAATACATTTGGTTTTGATTTCTGGAACAATAACATTGAAACAAAAACTGTTTGGGGTACAAAAGATTGGCAAGTACAAGGTATAGAATCATTGTTCAGAGCCTGTATGATCAAATTATATTCTTGAATGACACTATTCAACAAACTACCTGTCTTGGCTTAGCCAAAATCAAAGACTTAAACAAACCGTCTATTCCAAAGCCAACAACGAACAGTAATAGCTCTATAGATGTTGAGATAGACGTGAACCATATTTTAAACCAAAACAGAACACATCCTGAATGGAAACAATGGTTAATCTGGCCCACAGACACAAATAACTGTCAAGACAGATTCCTGAACAAAATACAGGGGTTCAAATTGACCAGGCCAGACCCTAGATATTCCCAAAGACAACATCCAGGGATAGTAACTACTTACAGTGTGGGCAAGCTCTGCCTTCAATGGCTACAAACATTCACACTGGCAGAAATTAAGCAACACCTAACTTTACTTCAAGAGGGTGCTGACTTGCGTGATTTCATTATGGGACCACGCAAACAGCGTCAAAAACGTTTCATAGCGGCCTCTATATATGCGGCTTACAATGAAGCCTGGAAAGTAACTCAAATTGAGACAGCAGAAAAAATACGGGAAATTGACCGTATTAATTTGGAAAAATCACTTTCTGTTGTGGACAATGGGTTAATGATTGGCATCCTTCTTTGTCACCAAGGTGAACGACATATTTTCAGCATTCAATCTGGGTGATAACCAATGCACTGAAAAAATAAATATACCATCTCCAAGCAATAATTTTTCTTGCTTTACAGAGGTCACTGAAGATCAAATCCAGGATATAATTAAAACTATCAAATCTGGATCAGCTCTGGATCCCTGTCCTTTAAATACCCTCCGTTCACTAATAGACACTGTCATTCCAGTTATTACCCAAATAACCAATCTAATGTTCCGCACAGGCATCTTCCCTAATCAGTTAAAAAAGACCTTACTTAAACCCCTCCTGAAAAAACCCGGCTTAGATAAAGCAGAACTTAAAAATTATAGGCCCATCGCGAACTTACCCTTCTTTGCTAAGATAGTCGAAAAAGCCATGAATACTCAACTTGCGGAATTCATCGAGCAAAATCATCTACTCGACGAAACACAATTCGGATTCCGCAAGTTTCATGGAACGGAAACAGCGCTTATTAAAGCGGCAGACGATATCCGATTAATTAGAGACCAAGGTGGCACAGCACTATTGGTGCTTCTAGATTTATCGGCTGCTTTCGACACGGTTGACCATAAGATCTTAGTCAACCGTGTCGAAAAGATGGGCGTGCAAGGCCTAGCAAAAGATCTACTGGCATCTTTTCTGGCGGAGAGATCTCAGGCAGTTATACTGGGCCAATTTGAATCTGCTGAGTTATCACTGCCATGTGGGGTACCTCAAGGTTCATCCCTTAGTCCGACACTATTTAATATATATGTGTCAGACCTCGCAAAAACCATCAAAGCGCATGGGATGAACCTTACCTCATATGCGGATGATACACAGCTGATACTGGCTGTCAGAAATGATGGGGAAACAGTGGCGGAAAGTTTCAAAACAGGTATGCTGGCCATTGGAAAATGGATGTCAGCGAACTGTTTGAAACTTAATTCCGATAAAACCGAGGTGGTCACCTTTGGCCATCTCAGCCCTAGCTGGTCCCCAACTTGGTGGCCACCTTCCTTTGGAGCTGCACCCAAACCAGTCACGAAAGTTAGAAATTTGGGTGTCATCTTTGATGACAATCTAAATTTCATGGCTCACGCCAATCAGACGGCTTCCACTGCCTTCTATAAATTACGACTGGTCAGGAAGATTCTTCCTTTTCTTCCCAAAAATGTAGGAAAGACATTGGTCAGCGCTATGGTTCTATCAGCATTGGATTACTGCAATGGCTTGTTCGCTAATGCCCAAGTCAGGATTATCAAGAAAATGCAGACAATCCAAAATGCAGCAGCTAGACTTCTCCTCAACATCCCTAAATTCAAGCCAATAGCTGAGTCCTTAAGGAGTCTCCACTGGCTCCCTGTTAGGAATAGAATTAAATTCAAGACGTTATGCATCGTCTACAAGTCACTACACCATCAAGCGCCTCAATTTTTGTGCAACCATCTTGTCCCATACATTCCCACTCGAACGCTACGATCAGCAGGACAGAATGACTTGGTAGTGCCACGGACTAGGCTGGTCAACTGGGGAGACAGACGTTTCCTAGTTGCCGCCCCAAGGCTGTGGAATACACTCCCGCAAACCATAAGATCCAGCCCAAATCTCATGTCCTTTAGGAAGAAACTGAAGACTTGGTTATTTAACCTCTGAAAAAAAAATCTATAAGATTATTCAGGAGAGTATCAATAGTATAGCGCCGAGACGCCTGCGGGCAATTGTTCGCGCTTAATAAATGCTAAAAATAAATAAATACTGCACTGATAATAAAATAGAGGCAAGATGGCTGCCGTGGGGAAGGCTGTGTAGGCAGCTAGCTCCCCTGCTCCTGGCGTCTTAACGTGAAGAGAGGTGGATAACCAGTTAAATCTTCTGCCTATGTTCTATTAGAGTCGACTTCGAGATTCTATGCAACTCCTGGCGATTTTGCAAAAAGCGGGTGCACTCTTACCGTTTGGCTGCCGAGTGGTGTGACCGTAGCCGGCTGATTGGAGCCGCTGCCGCTGCTGACGGAGGCTGGCGGGGGCTGGCGGAGGCGGAGGCCGCCCTGGGCTGGGCTATTCGGAGGCAGCTGTGGAGCCGTGAGCCGTGAGCTGCGTGGAGATTCGGAGGCCGATAGGTGTTTCCCATTTCCGTTTATTTCGGAGTTGATTTGGAGCCTTACAGCTGTCAAGAGACGTCGGTTGGTTTTTCCTGGTGGCTAGCGCTGATTTCCTTCGAAGTCTCGGAACCAGTGTAATCTAAACCGACGAAATTTTGTGGAAGATAGCTGTATTCAGCTCGGACAAAATTGTTACAAACTGCTACAAACTGCTACAAACTATCATTTGCTACAAACTATCCTTGTGGTGGGCAGTGTTTACGAATGATACTCAATTTCTCTGAGCTTCGACGGCGGTCTCCGCTGTGGCGCGCTACACTCTGCCTCTGCTGGGCACAGAGGAGTGTTTTTCCTGGCAGAGGGGGCTCACGAAAGAAGAAGAGGACGCCGCTTCCTTCCTCTATTGCAACACGCAGCAGCAAGAAAGACGATATTGGGTCTAAGTCGAAGGACGTGGAGGTCGTGATGGCAGAGGCAGCCCCTCTGACTCCTGGCAAAACTGGTAAAACTGTTACTAGACCGGGTAAGAATTCCAACAAGGGGGCTGCTATTAAACTTAATGTATCACAAACATTGCCTGTCTTGTTTGAGAAGCACGCAGCTAAAAAGAAAACTCTGGATAACGACATGGAAAATCAAAGTATTGATTTAATTGCTACACGGTCCTCAATTCAACCACCTATTAGCGGTGGTATTCAGCATAATACTGATACTTCTTCAAACTCGATAATGCCTTTGATTCCGATACCGTTACCGGTTGATTCTCTGAGGCGGGGCATTATGGGAACTGCAGTCCATGCTGGACCTATTTCTAATCGGTCTTGCTCGCTTCCATCATTATCATTGGTGCTAAATGACTTACCTAGCGATCTGCGCTCTGAAAAAGAGATTACCACGCAACAAATCAGCCAGGAACTTCCCGAAAACTTTTATTCTCTCTCGGATCTTTCATCTGATGAGGCGACAGGTGTAAACAAAGAATGGGCAGACATTAGCTGTGAGACTTTATCTTCTCCTGGAGAGAGTAGCTTCAGCCCTGATAATGCAAACGCAGCTACTATTATTAAAAAAAGGGTGAAGAAGAAAAGATCCTTACGTGTAGGGAGCAAAGAGACTACCCCTAGGTTAACAAACAATGCGGATTTTCCATTTCCTAATTTAGTAGCTACTGCTTCTGCTGCTGTTGATGAAATTCCTCGATTTAATTCTAATGGCTTATCTGACCCAACTCTGCCGGCAGATGATTCTGCAGAGATCACATTGAAAACGATATTTGACACCATGATGACTCATAGGGCAGAAAGCAAGGCGGAGAATCAACGCACTCAAATGACATGTGCTAAAGTTAAAAATGTAGTTCGCCGCGCTATTAAACTATGTTCAGAGACTGCGGATAGGGTCACTGATGCAGAGGCCAGGATATCCGTTCTGGAAGAGGAATGTATGGCTCAAAGGCAAGAAGTGGGGGACTTTAAAATGCAAAAAAATGATTTATCTGATAAGCTAGCTAGTTTGGAAAACCAGGCCCGCAGATGTAACTTGCGTTTTTTGGGAATACCTGAAAACAAGGAAGGAGGGGACCCGAGGCGGTTTATTATTAATCTACTAAGTGATGCTTTCCCAGAAATTACTGATTGGGACTGGGCTCGGGAGATCCAACGAGCTCATAGATTTCCTTTTACTACAAGGACCCCGCGACAAGGCCAGGAAAGCTACCCCAGGGCTATCCTGGTTTCATTTAATAACTTTCTTGCCCGTGAAGCCATCTTTGTTAATGCAAGGCCAGACAAGAAAGCGGATGGTCTTGGCGTTCAGTTTTTCGTTCGACCAGACTATTGTCAAGCTACGGTGGCTCAACGCTGGCATCTGAAGCAACTAATCCCTGAATTCCAGAAGAAGGAAGTTGCAGTATTTCTTCAAGGCCCTGCAAAACTTAAAACTATATATAAAGGCCAAACAACATTTTTCATCTCTATAATCAAAGCAAAGGAGTATTTAGACTCACTTTGAACGACTATGACTAACTTAAACATGTATAAGAAATTGTCTGAATTTAAGTTCAGGAATTACATTGAGTAATAATAATTATTGTTTTCTTGCAGGATTCTCTATATTTCTCTCTGACCTTAAATTTCCTCATACTCCCTTTTTTCTCTTTTTTCTTTTTCTGTCTGGATTTTTGTCTGAACTTTGTTTGAATTCTGGATTTTTCCCCTCTCTTATTCTGCTCCTTTTTTTTCTTGTTTTCTGTTTTGGTAAAGATACTAGGAGCTAGGGACACGGCACCCATATGTTTCAGGAGCTAACAGTTCCTGTGCCTCCTATAGTGGGGAGGGTGGGGGGAGGGGCTTCAGGGGTTGGGGTGGGGGTGGGTTTGGGTAACGGGGGGTGGTGGGGGTGTAAGGCAGAGGTGGTCAATACAGTGACGGTTACTAAGGCTGACGTATTTAAGGCAGGGATGGCTATAATGTGGATAAAGTATAATTTGGAGGTGCCAATTTTTGTGATGATGGCCAA
Organism: Lissotriton helveticus; assembly: GCF_964261635.1. Lineage (NCBI taxonomy): Eukaryota > Metazoa > Chordata > Amphibia > Caudata > Salamandridae > Lissotriton > Lissotriton helveticus. The sequence continues at coordinate 9,334,366 of NC_136059.1, forward strand.
TAATTGTTATCCTATATTGCTTTTGAAATGTATAAACGGCTGAAAATATGCACTATCAATATTAATGGCCTTAATGACTTAAAGAAGATTGCTATGTTTCGTACTATGCTTTTAACTCTGAATATTGACTTGTTATGTGTTCAGGAAACTCATATATCATGGGATAAACGTCTTCTCTTGAATAATTTGGGGTTAGAAGTTTTGGTTACATCTAAACAAATGGGTATCAAGAGAGGCGTTGCTATCTGTATGCGAAAGGGAGTAGGGAAGTGTGTCAAAACATCCTCTGATAAATGGGGGAGATGGGGGCTTGCTGAATTAAAAATTGGGAGTTGTAGATTCACTTTATGCTGTCTGTATGGCCCCAACTTGGATGATGCTGAATTATTCAATCTTATCAATACAGAGTTATCCACTTGGACACAACCGATAATAATGTGTGGGGACTTTAATATTCATATACCAGCTGATTGGAATATTAAACTAGGAGAAAGATATATGGGCCGTAAGATTCAAGCCTATAAAGCACTTAGAGATCTGGTCTTATGTCACGGGCTTATTGATGTTTGGAATAAGCTTTTTCATAATGATCCTGGTTACACTTTTTTTTCTATCCCCCATCGAAAATTTGTCCGTCTAGATTATTTTTTTGTATCTTCTGTCTTTATGGAGCAAATTCGTATTGAAATATTACCACAGGTCATTTCAGATCATAATCCTATCATCGCCGAGATTCAATTTCCTACTGATTGTCAAAGTCCCAACAGATCCTGGTCATTTCAGAGGAGTTTATTATTAGATGAAGAGTATCTCCAGTTTATGGTCACAATCATCAAGGAATATTTTTCTATAAACAATGATTCTGCCTCTCCTCAGGTAGTCTGGGATTCTTTTAAATCCGTCGTACGGGGGGAGACTATTAGTTTCGCAAATTATAGAAGGCAAAAAAATCAAAAAGATTTCAAAGATAGGTTAAACAAGGTTAGACTGGCGGAGCTTGAATTATCTAATGCCTGTAAAAACAATACTAGTATAGAGGATGCACAAATTCAACTAACTATTGCGCGCTCCGGACTCCGAACACATTTGGCGGAAGAAGTAGCTGTAAAATTTAAACAATATAAATCAGAACGTTATGAACTCAGCGAACGCACGGGGAAAATCTTAGCGCAGCGCTTACGCCAAAAATCCTCTTTCAGTGAAATACAATGTATTAAAGACATTAATGGGGTTCTCAAAGAAAACAAGGCAGGAATATTAGACGCATTTCATGATTTCTATAAGGCGTTGTATAACGATGAAAATAACGAAGTCGATAAGACTCTTAATCCTGTACACTATCTCCTAAACTCTAATCAACTGTCACTATGTACAGATGACACTGATCTCTTCGCTCGGCCAATAAGCTGGGAAGAGACCGAAGAGGCTATTTTGAGTTTAGCTGCCGGCAAAGCTATGGGGTCCGATCAGATCCCTCTCGAATTCTATCGAACGTTTAGACATTTGTTGAAGGCAGAACTATTAAAAATATTTAATGTGGCATTTCAAGATTATCCTCCTGATTCTTGGTCGACTGCTATTATCGTTGTCTTTGTAAAAAAAAACAAGGATGCAAAGGAATTAGGATCATATCGTCCCATCTCCCTTATCACGGCAGATAGTAAGATATATTCCAAAATCCTTGCCAATAGATTGAACGATGTCATGGCCGGTCTGGTCTCTCATACTCAACACGGGTTTATCAAACATAGGGATACCACAGACCATGTCAAACGTGTAATTGCATTGCTGGATTGGGCCCAAGCAAAGGAATCCCCAGTCGGAGTGATTTTACTCGATGCTGAAAAAGCGTTCGATAGAGTAGACTGGGGGTTCCTTTGGTCGGTGCTAGAATGGAAGGGATTCCCATTACAATTTATTAAAGCTATACAATCACTCTATTTTAATGCAAAAGGAGTAATAAGACTTGGCACCGACATTTCTAGACCATTTTCTATTACTAGGGGGACTAGACAAGGGTGCCCCTGTTCTCCACTTTTATTTGCACTCTATTTAGAGCCTTATTTGAACAGATTAATTATAGAACCTGGTATTCCTCCCGTTCGACTCTACGAAGTAGACCATAAAGTTCTAGCATACGCCGACGACGTAGCTGTCGTAACTTCTGACTCCTCTATAGCTCTACCTAAAATAATTGAAGTTGCTAGCGAATTTGGTAAATTTTCTGGCTATAAATTGAATGTTTCCAAAACCCAAATTATACACTCTAAATCAGGTATGCCCCTGGATTTGCCAATTAATTCTACTGCTACATATCTTGGTGTAACTTTATCTTCCAAAATAGATGACATCGTTGGTCTAAATTTGGACCCCTTACTTGTATCCACTAATAGGACTTTGGAAAGGATAAACAACCTACATTTATCTCTGTTTGGACGGACCAACGTCATTAAAATGCTAATCCTTCCAAAGTTCCTTTATTTTTTCCGTACTATTCCTTTATTTTTTTCCATGTCTTTTTTTAATAAAGTAGATAGGATGTTGTCTAGATTTCTATGGGGGTATCGTCGGTCAAGAAGATCTATTAAGTGGTGTACACTTTCGCAAGGGCGTGCTGGGCTAGGATTCCCGAACTTTAGGTTATATTATTGGGCCATTACCCTTAAAACTATTAAAGTTTTACTATTTCATGACCATGTCAATGAAATCAGTAAGGCACCTTCTATCTTTGAAATGCTTATGGGTGAACATGTGTGTCAACTATTACTGATATTTACGGAGCCCAGTTATTATAAAAAAACAAAATTCAAGATCTTCCTCTCTGCTTTCTCGGCTTGGAAACAGATGAATAAAGCTTTGCGGATTATTCCAAAATATAATTTCTACACACCTATACGCTGTAACATTTCAATATCAGGGATTTTACAAAGCACTCCTACTTCTGGATTTCGTCTGGGACCGATTCAATTAATTGGGCAATTGTATTCAGCCGGGACCTTAATGTCCTTCTCTGAACTCCAAAACATATTTGGTCTTTCTAGGCATGATTTTTTTAAGTACCTACAAATTCGGAGTTTTTTGGATAGGAAAAATCTGCTTCACAGTGATTTAATGGAGCCTAACGAAGTTTTGGAGAGTGGCAGGAAGGATGCCCGTATTGGCACCATCTACCAGCTGATGATAAATAGGCTACCCGATGACTTGGATCAACAAGTCCTGAAGTGGGAGAGGAAACTGTCTATAGCCGGGCTTGATCTGGCAAGAGCATTTGAGATTAGTAACACTGTATTAATTAACAGCTCTCTCAAAAGCCAGCATTATATGGCCTCTTTGGATTTGTATTACACACCTGCTAAACTTGCTAAATGGAAAGCTACGAAAGGCATCAATTGTAGTCGGTGTGGCATTTTAGCAGCTGATTCATGCCATATGTTCTTTAGCTGTTCTAAACTTACTGTATATAAAAATAAGATAGAACATTTTTTGACTAATTTGTTAAACGTTAACATCAAACTATGCCCTTCTGTCATTATTTTTGGTGTATACTTTCCACCCGAGAGCTTATCTGCTGATCAAGAGTATTTTCTTTTCATTGGAATGTCCATTTATCGCTTTTGTATAACTTCAAGATGGTTAGATGCTGACCCACCTTCATTTGAACAATGGCTAGGTAAATTGTTAGATACTTACCGAATGGACAATGCAGTTTATAGACTGAAAGGACGTAGAAAAAAGTTATTTGCCAGGAAGTTATGGCTTCCTATTGATAACTGGATTTAACCTAAACATGCTCACATGTTCAAAGTGATAGTATTTTGCTATGTTCTGTTTTGAATTTTGTCATTGTAGTCTATTGCCTTATCACGGTCTTATTTCTGTTACTACTGTATCTTATCCAATCTGTGTATTTTGTTCTGCCTCTGCCTTTGAAAAAAAAAAAAAAAAAAAATAAATAAATAAATAAATAAATAAATAAATAAAATAAATAAATGACTCTGTCCTCCAGAATATATTCACTGGACAGTATTGTGTCTTCAGCAATCGATATAATATCGCAAGACTTACTGATGTTACAACACGGTCAGTTCCAATTGCGTTCTATTGTACAACTTGGCTGGACGTTACAAAATCTACGTTCAGGCTATGTACCTTGGCGTTTAATCAACACAACGTCACTATTTAATATCTTTAACCTTACTGATAAACAAATCAGTTTGGCACAGAAGGGTGCTGACTATACAATTCTGAGCATTGAAAAACTTGAGAGATTACCATTGACAATGTCAGAACGACATGTCATTGAATGGATAATACATGGGCTAATAAATATTCCGATAACAACTTTCCAGTTTCAATACTGCCAAAAATATATACAGGCAGGCCAGTATGAAAGGTTGGGTAAAGGATACATTAAGTCAACATGGAACTTGCCCTATACACACGCATGTGTTAGTAATAAAGGACAAATAGTGTTCCTTAATGGCAATAATTGTGAAAGGTCACTAAGCGGTACACTTCTGTGTCAGGGTATTAGTTTGCATGGAGCATGTGAAGGGACTTCAAATAACCTTTCATGTCACCAGCTAGGCACACCTGCAACACAAATAGAACCATTCTTTAGGAGACTCTCGAACGGGAGTTACATTCTAATTGTAGATCGCAGATGTTGCAGTCTGCTGCCCGGAAAACCTTATCTCATAACCGTGACTACGAAGGTCATGTGCTGTGAACGAGTATTGTTCCCAAACGATGCCCGAGACAGGGAGGCAAGGTTATGGCCCAGTTTGAAAATTTCTTCTATTCGAATTGATACTTTAAGCAGAATGAAGACAGTGCTCCTACAGACGCCAACCATGTTAACGTCATCAAAAGAAACATATGATCTCCAAGTTGCAAGGACAACTGCTGAGATTCATTCACTGTTATCAACCAATTCCCCCATACATTTCGCAGAAATACTGAGCGAAATCTTAAATATTTCTGATACAAGTGGAATCGCGAGTGTATTTAAGACAGTGTTTTCGGGAGCTTTAACCCCATTCAAAGCCATCCTGGGTATTTTTCCTGATTTTGTCCATTCCATCTTTGGCGGACTTCCTCTCCTTTTGGGACTAGTGGCAGGCATCCTATTTTTGATCCTGTTACTTCGCTATGGCAAACCACGTCACAGACAAGACACCAGTGACAATGGAAGAAACAATCCGAGCTATTGGCTACCGGGACCGCATAACTAAAGTCCTTGGACTAGCACGGCTACGAGATTTAAACATGACTTGGTTTCTTTCATTTAGACCGATGTGGCAAAGTTGTGTTATGCCTGTATTAAGGTGCTTGCTATGCGGCGAAGAATGCGTGTTGGACATCTGTCTGACACTACAATCGGATGTGCCAATGGACGCAGAGACTTTGTTGGGTCCGGTAACGACTCATGCATTGTGCTGTCTCCAGCGGCTACCAATCCTGATGACGGCATTCGTGGAGACTTCACCACTACGATTGAAGAGTAGTGAAGTACAAGATGAAAGCAGCATCGATCAGGTACGACCTTCTGTCAGCTATGCTGATCGAAACATCAATGAAGGCAATCATGCTCATGAATGCATGTTACAAAATTTTTCCGAGTTAGTGGAACTTTCGCAAGAAGCAGTTGACAGTTTTTTCGAAAGTCTCAACAATATGATGTTTTCACCAGAGCAGAAAGAATGACTTTGAACAAACTAGCACACGGCGTTCCATACACCCTGTATTTGGCCTTCAACTTTGAAAATAAAGCAATAAGAAATTTTCTCACCAGTTTTTACGGAGAGCGAGACATTTTTTTTTCCCCTTCCATTTCCAAAAATATTTATGATTTTTTTGGGACACTTATCTTCTGCTTAAAGTAAAACTATTCCTAGAGAACAAAATTTCTATTTTTAGCTACTCTAGAGACTTTAGCTACCCTCTAGCATGTTAGCAAGTATTATGATTTTTGTGATGAGATGGTCTCGACCTTTTCTTCTGTATTAAGAGCCATTTCATGTGTAATTTCCGCATTTCGTTCATACTGATTACGAAATATGCGTATTAGATTTAGCATTATTATACTGCTTGAAGTGCATATAGTAACTATACTCATCTTTTCGTGTATTCCGCATTTCCAATTTTCAGAATGCATTTAATTGTATTTTGGGGTGGTTCGGTATACACATGCACTACTAGTTTTGTTTACTATGCCTAGATTTGTAAATATGGACATAGATTACGTGGAGTGGGTGTGATGTATTTACTATGGGTACTGTATCGATCCCCCTATTTCTGACCCTTGTCTGGTGAATAATTAACTAGTAGCCATTCAACTGCACAGAAACCCGTTATCTGATTAGCCATACAACGGCACAGAAGCCCGTTATCTGATTAGGTCATAGCGCATGCCATCTCATTAGGCAAGCACTATTTCTCCAGCCCCCTAATAGGCATACGGTGTTCTCAAAACAAATCAAACCTACCACGACCTGGGAAATCCCCACAGCCATTGTTTTGATTTAGCCGAGAACTTCAGTAAAGAATGTGCGAACGACCAGTTCGTATGACATCCTTATTGACGTATTTATGTCCATCCTTACGTCAATCTCGGCACCTTTCAGGTACAAATAATACTGACATTGCCTTAAGCAAACACACGAGGTGGTGACAAGATTGGAGCAGCGAGACTTGCCGAGGAGCCCAGCTGACAGCGAAGCCCACAGACGCTGCCCCTCCTTTCTGACGCGCTGAGAGAGAGACGCTGCCTTTTCTCCTGCCGAGAAATCCAGCTCCGGCGCTTCCAAGCCGCCCTCGCAGGCAGCTGGGATATCAAGCCCTGAGATAAAGATACCAGCCCTCCAGCCTTCTAAATCCCAGGTACTGAACTGAATAACCCTTTGTAGAGAATTCTTGAAGCAGACCCTTGGCAAAACAAACTTAACTTAAACTGCTACTTATCTACTCCCGCCCACATATTAGGCTTAGGTCAGGTACATTGGGGTAGGCGTAGTTAGAAGCACCAGTTGAGTACGATTAGTCAATGTATATATGTATGTATCTATTTTATCCATTTTAAGTATCATATGGCTAAGAAACCATATCAATGCTTTTACAGTATTATTTTATAATTCTGTTATTACTGTATGCACTTTACTTAACAATAAGTATTGCAATAATAGCGATTCATTTCTCTTGTATGAGAAAAGAGACTGATCAATAAATAACATCTTTTTATTGAACACGCCCGTCTCTTCCTTTTCTCTACAATCTGGTGAAACTAAGAATGCACTGAACTGACTGAGTAAAATAAGTTGTCTTTTGTTTTCACACGACTCTAGAGATACACACTTGATTAGGGGAGAGCAAAGTTGTCATGTTCTGTGGTTGTCAGAAACTAAATCCCTTCTTGTCTATACCAGGGAGGTTAAACTCCTCCTTGTCTATTCGAGAAAGTTTCTAGTGAACTCTGAGCTAGCTGGCAAACACAAAACTTTAAGTCTAATATCGTCAGTAGAAGACCTAGTTAACCTCTGTCCTACGTCTATACTATTGAAGATATTATTCCAATGCGCAGAGCCTATTGGGATAATAGGAACTACACTACAGTTTGCGGACTTGAAACTACCAGGGGCGTGCTGCTGCTGGAGCTCAGGGGAAGGCTTGCCTCCCTGGGCTCTGCCCAGCCCCTGGATGCCTAGAGGACTTCTTTCTGGGGGCCCTTTCTACCCTGCCCAGGATGACTGGGGGATCTACTTTGCAGGAAGCTGTCTGCTCCCTTCTCTTGCCCTGGGAACCCTGTTTGCTTTACCTTTAAGCCCTCCCAAGACTTTATACAGCCATCCTGAGCCTGAGAGTGCTTTCCTTTTCATTCCAGGACTCCTGGCTACCTCTAGCGCCATGGAGCGCTTTTGCCGTATCCTTTTGTCGCTGGGCTGCGCACCGTGGCTCAGAAGGGATCCCCCAGCATAGGGATTCCCCCCTGATTATAATAACACCGGTGCCACCCCGCTTATTTAATTATTTCTAACTCGGGTGGCCACCCCGATTATGGCCGCTTCTTGATTTTAGCCTAAAAACGGGTGCCCACCCCGTATTGTACCGCCGCAGCCCGAGCTGCATTCTGTAGCCTCCACCGAGCCGCAAAAGAACTTCCTCCCAGGCCCCTGCCTAGTGCGAACCAGAAGTAGAAGGCGTGGGAGGGGCCTGGCGGATTCTTCTTCCGCTTTTCCCCGTCCGGGGAGAAGCCGGGCCGGGCCTCATGTGCTCCATTGTCCAAGTCCCGGTCCCGAGACGGGGGACCGGGTGAAGAGGTGCCTGTTGCGCCCCGCCCCTGGCGAGGCGTTATGTGTCTGGCGGGGCTCCCGTGAGCGAAGGGGAGCCCCGGATGCAGAGTCCTGCGCTGTCCCCAGAGAGAGGGAACGACAACGCCGGCAGAGACACACCAGCTTGGTAAGGAGGGGGGGGGGGGTGTCCCAGTTTCCTTCCTGAGCGGCCCCACTTGGCAGCGGGCCGCTCCAACGTTCTGCACCATTTCCCTCGCAGAGTCCCGTGTGGCTGCATGGGGGCATCATTTCATAAACAAAGCCCCGTGTGGCTTCCATGCTCTTGGGCCCCGGTTTCTTTAGGGTCCCTATGAGGGGCTTAGAACATGTTTACTTTGAGGGACATACTTTGACTAAAGCGCCAGAGCGCATCACAGTATTTGGGGGCCAGTCTTTGCTCCCTTTATAGGGCCTCACAATTTTAGGAGCCAGAGTGCTCCCAGGGGCCCATTATGGATTTACTGAGCCCTGTGTAGCTCAATCGTGTGGCACAAGGTATTTTCAGGGCTACTGAGAGCCCATGCCGCATTTTGCTGATTCCCAGCTGCCCAGCAATTAGTGGGCAGCTGCACCGTTTAGGTTTTTTCTTCTTGAGGGGGACATGTACTTTTATCCAGGAGTGAGACACACTCCTTTTTCCCTACCCTTGCCTGCACAGCTGTGCAGCACTTAGTGCCGGCTGCAACGTTTAGGCCTTCATTGATCTCCCCAGCTGCCCAGCAAGTAGTGGGCATCTGCCACGTTTAGGTTTGCGCCAAGTGCGCCCCGTGACTGTCGCTGTTTAGACAGCAGCCCTGACTTTATGGACAGAGGGCATTTGAGCCCCTTATAGATGGCCAGTTGGCCCAGGGGACCTTTAGATTTTGTAGGGCGCAGGGCCCTAATGTCATTTTTAATGTGTACTAGTAAATGTAATGTTTTTAGTATGATTTATGCACCTTGCTCATAGATGTGCTTTTGTGATTCTTAGGTTTTACCTTATGTTTTAATTACCTACTGTGGTCTAGGTTTGATTTATTCCCCACTACAGGTTATGTGCTTTTATACTTGATAGGTTTTACCTACTGTTTTACTTCTACTGTGGTCTAGGGTTGATTTATTCCCTACTGCAGGTTATGTTCTCTTGTGTATTTCCTGATGTTTAGCAGATTCTGGTTTATCCTATTTTTTAAGAGGTTGGCGCAGAATAGAGTTCTCGCCTTATGTGTTACTGTGCCTGTTCTGATTTATATTACAGGTTGACGCTGAGTATAGTGTCCGCCAGGGATTACTGGCTGTGTTCTAAATTCATATGTATTCTTACTTTTTACTATTTCTTTACCAAGTGCTAATTCTGACAGTGGCCCACGTGGCCCTATCATGTGTAAATAGTCCCTTGTAAATATTGCCTGTGCCAGTTGGCACAGTGTATATTGTGTGAGTACCAGCGAGGTATGTGCCAGGGTATGGCGACCCTGGCACATACTCTAGCCCTTGTAGCACCAAACACTGCTTCTCATACCCGACGGACTTACATCATAGAACCTACGCTACCGCCCACTCAGTCCTCGCCGTGAACTCCTGGTTACGGTCCAGTCTTCCATGGAACCAATTCTGCCAGCCCCGCCCTTTCTGGCTGCACCAATCCTAGCGAACCCCTCCCTTCTTCTGACACTGACAGAGCATCGCTGCGCCATCCACTACCCGGATGACGAATACTCAACGCATGGAGACTCCCTTGCACGATATACTCCTCCGCCAGGTAAGAGGCCTACCCCTTTTGACCTGCCCGACACCCCAACTATCCGCCTCGCACCTCCATCCCTAAAGGGCCGCGCGCCTTCCCTTTTCTCTCCCCCCTACAGTACGCCTCTCAGGACACACCCGTCCCAGGACGTACCGAACCAACGATTCGCCGACTTATTTCCCTGCCGTCGCCATACCCTGGCACATACCTCGCTGGCGGTAAGCTTATTAGGACACCACCTATTTCTCAACTTACTTCACCGTTGTAAATGCTTTCAACCGGGGTTTACTGGCCCGTTCACTTAGTCTCCTTTTCCCTGCAGTTTTCCAGCGCCACCATTTTCATTAGATGCCCTCATACACGCATACAGGTAATCCGGCGCCACTTTTTCTTTAAAAACTCTATTGACACATACATTTCCTTTTCCATGTGCCTCGTCGGCATTCCAAGTACCATTTGTGTTTATGATTTGTGAAACACTGTTCCATTTTGCTAACAGTTTCTCTGTTTTCGCTCCTTCTTGTTCAACTTTAGTACACATTTCGTTATGTGAACATTAATTGTATATATTGCAGGTTTTACGTCAATACGGGATTGAACCTACTGCACGTTCTACAGTCTCTTTTCAATCTAGGCTGTTTCTCAGTACAGTATATTTTTGCTGCATTTGGATAGAATGTTAAATTGTGGTTGCACGCCACACGATACAAGTGGTTTCCCGCGAAGTTTTGACTGTACTCTATAGTACCTTTTGTCTTCTTTTAGATGCATCGGCCGACTACACTATGTCTTTTAGATACCTCAGGAAATCGGGTTTATTCACTGAAGGACGCTCCTTCGCTGGAGCAGCTGTGCGCATAATAAAAACCAATAACATAACAACACTGAGAACCTCCATATTTATAAACAAACTCTCCGCTCTCAACCTCATTACCATGCGCCTAGGCTCCTTTTTCCTTTAGGTGCTTACACGGATCGGTCCATTCCTCATGTAACCCAGTGGTTTTTCATTATTGTGCAATACAACATGTCGTTTATTTCAATTTAACCACAATCGCGCCACGTTGCAGTCATTTTAAACGATGTATATTGTTCTTCTCTTAGAAACAACAACGAAACAACCTCACCCTTTTCCACCTGTTATTATGATTTGTTTTATTGTATGTTACATTTAGCACATTCTGGTCACAACACTAATCGGGTCTTTATCTGTGTCGACCTAGAGTCACTTTTATATGCTTTTTCACAAACATAGGGTCTCCACCTAGTTCTAGGTGTTTCTAATCACAAACACAGTCACATTTAAAGTTCAGCGTATCTAACACATGCATATGTTGTGTCCTTCCCAGCCCTGAGGAGTGACTACCCTTTCGCGGTGTGACGAAACATGTGTCGGCATTTTGCGCTTGTTTGTACTGATCAACACTGAACGATTAAAACACATACACTCTACGCTGATGGACTCTGGAAATCATTTCCTGAACATTTACAAAGAACTTGTGGTTCTCACTCGAGAACTGTTTTATATACACGTGTGCACAGGACACTATTTGCAGCTTTTCATTTTGAGTTCTGCTTCAGCATTTCTTTTTTGTGTGATGGCACATTGGTGGGTTGCTCCGTCCCCACTGTTCCGCGGAAGCTGCCCTGTAGGGACGGAGGCTCCCCTCTCAAATACAACTTTATATATATATATATATATATTCACTGAAAAAAACCATAGGTTTCAGGGGCGTTATAGTTAGTTGAACATTCCACTCGTATAAAACCAGAGAAATTCGGCCGTTATAGTTAGTTGAGCTAACTATAATTGTGCTCCCGCAATGCACTGCTGATGACGTCACATATTACTTCATTCATGACATGGTCAATGACATCACTCATGACATCTCAAATGACATCACTGATGAAATCACTGATGACATCATCCAGTGACTGTGTTTCTGTAAAGTTTAAATACATTTTACATATATAAATGCCAAGGTGTATTGAAGAATGAGTGGGTGTATGAGTGTCTGAATGGATGATTTAGTAGGTGCATGACTGACTGTATAAGTGAGTGATTAAATGTGTCTTACTGAATGCATGGGTTAGTGAGTAAACTATGTGAATGTGTGTATTACTCTCTCAGTTGGTGTGTAAGATGCTGCATGGGTTGGTGAGTAGCTACATGAGTGTCTATATGGGTTATTGAATTGTTGTCTGAGTATCCGTATGGGTGCCTGTGTGTCTGTGTGGGTGGAGTGTGTGTGACTGCATAGATGTGTAAGTAGGTGATTCACTGGGTGTATGGGTTCAAGAGTGTATCTGTGAAGAGCTGTATGGGTGGGTGAGTGTGTGTATGGGTATATGTGTGAGTGAATGGATGTCTCAGTGGTACATGTGTGAGTAAATACATATGTGAAAGGCAGTATATGTGAGTGTTGGAAAATATAAATCACTTTATTTGAGAGTGAGTGATTGTGATAGTGGCTGCATGGATGAATGTGTGAAACCTAGACCTTTGGTCCAAGCCAGCACTCTCCCCAGCAGCTCCACCTCACCGCTGCTGCCTAGAGTCCTCCGCTGCGCAGGGTTTGTGCCTGCAGCCTGCCAGTCTCTAGGTGATTCAACTGCTTCTGCATTTCCGCATTACCGCCGGACTCATAACTTTTACTGTGTTATAATGTATTGTGCTTGTTTCATGATTGTTTTTCCTCCTTCTTGATTGTTTTTCCTTTGCCCGGTACATACCGCTCCTGCCCCTGTGGCCCCTCTACCCCATCACAGCCTCTGCTCCCGCCTCCCTACCTCGGGTCCTGCCCCCTCCCCTAATTAATGGCGACCGCTGCACGGTCGCACCGCTGGCATGCCAAAGGCGCGCGTAAGGCAAGCCCGTCTACACCTGTCTGCGATCGCGACCAGCGCCAGGAACCCTGGTTCACCCAGGCCCCACCGCTATGACTCCACCACCCTCCATGCACTCAATACCGGAAGACACACCGACTGCAAAATATCCTCGCCGAACACCACCCATGGACAGTTCTCGCGCAGACCTTGCCACAGATCATTCACCATCAACAGAGCCCCCACAACTGCCGAAGACCCACCTGATGCACGCACCACCGAAACCCTGACATGCATCCTCCTCAAAGTGTGCTCCCTGTACCGACACGCCGTAGAGATCTGGAACCTGATGGACACCCTCTCACCTGATGTTGCCTTCTTCACGGAAACCTGGACCAACACCATATCCAGCCCCGACATCGCCACTGCCATCCCTGATGGCTACAAGATCCAGAGAAAGGACCGCCCACACCCTCCAGGAGGAGGACTCGCCATTGCACACTAGACCCGCCTCCAACTCTCCACATCCAGCACGAGTGACCCCCACTCCAACACAGAACACCTCCACTTCCAGAGCCAGACCAGCCCCAGGACCACGCTATGCGGCACCCTCATCTACAGACCACCAAAACCTCACACCCAGTCCACAACCACCATCGCCGAGCTTGCCGCACCCCACCCCACGCCATTACCTCCACGGACTACATTCTACTCACTGAACTTCCACCTCGACAACTGCAACGACCCCGACTCCATCACTCTCCTCGACAACCTCGCTAAACTCGGACTGAAGCAGCTGGTCAACACACCACCCACAGAGCTGGACACACCCTTGACCTCCATCTTCGCGGGAGGGACAAACATCCACTTCAGCCACACCACCCAGCCCCTCTGCACGGACCACCACTGCATCCATTTCACCTTCAACACCACCACCGCAACCACGCCCGCCCCGTGCCCGCCACAACGGAACTGGAACAAGGTCACAGAGGAACACCTCAACACCACCCTCCTCCAAAACCCCCACAGCGCCACGACCAACACCAATGCTGCAGCCATAGAATTTCAATTCTGGATCTCCTGCTACGTTGACAAGCTCGCACCCCTCCGCCTCTACACCAAACAATGCTCTCTGAAGGCTGCCTGGTTCACCACAGAACGACAAGAAGCCAGACGCTCCTGCAGACGCCTAAAGAAAACCTGGTGAAACCAGAAAACCACTGAAGCATGGAGCAACCACAGGAGTGCCCTCAAGGAAAACCACCAGCACATAAGAGACACCAAACGGACCTTCATAAGAGACAAAGTCCAGACCAAGGTGACCAACGCCAAGGAACTGTTCAACGTCCTACATAGTTTTCAAAACCCCCCAGCAAAGCCACGGAAGTCACACCTTCCCAGGAACTCTGCGACAAGCTCAGCTCCTACTTCCATCTGAAGATCAAGGTCCTATACGACAACTTCAGCGAACAGATGCCAGACACCACCCCTCTCCCCACCGCTGCTGACAGGCCAACCATGATGACCAGGGATCCCGCCACCGTCGAACACATCACCGCGACCATGAAGAATACTCACATTGCAGCCCTCATCCTTCTAGACCTCTCCGCAGACTTCACGACGCAGGGATACAAGGAGCCGCCCTCGATTGGATCTAATCCTTTCTCTTTGGCAGAACCTGGAAGATCAGACTCCCTCCCTTCCTCTCCGAACCCACTAGTATCAACTGCGGAGTATCCTAAGGATCATCGCTCAGCCCCACGCTCTTCAACATCTACATGGCCCCCCTCACCGCCATCATCAGACAGCATGGGCTCAGCATTGTATCCTTCGCCGACAACACCCAGCTCATCCTGTCACTCATAAAGAATCCTGAAGACACCAGACTCTGCTTCCATGAAGAAATGAAGAACGTGGCAGGCTGGATGAAAGACAGCTGCCTGAAGTTCAATTCAGAGAAGACTGAGGTCCTCATCTTCGGACCCTGCACCTCCGCCTGGTACAACACCTGGTGGCCCTCCACCCTCAGGAATCCACCCACCCCCTACAGAACACGCACAAAACCTCAGCATCATCTTCGACTCCTCCCTCTCCATGAACCGCCAGATCAATGCCATCACGTCTACTAGTTTCAACTACCTGAGCATCCTCCGTAAGACCTTCAAATGGATCCCCACCGACTGTAGAAGGACCTTCACCCACGCATTCATAACCAGCAGACTGGACTACGGCAACGCCCTATACGCCGGAATCAACAGAACCCTTCTACACAAACTGCAAACCATCCAGAACGCCACAGCCAGGTTCGTCCTTGGGACACTGCGTCACAAACACATGGCCCAACACCTACGAGACCTCCACTGGCTCCCAGTCAAAAAGAGGGTCACCTTCAAACTCCTCACCCACGCCTACAAATCCCTCAACAATATCGGATCCGAATACCTCAACCAGAGAGTATCCTATCACATACCCAAGAGAAAACATCCACTCCGCTGGCCTCGCCCTGGCAGAGGTCCCCCGCATCTACAGAACCAGAACAGGCGGGAGAGCCAAGACCTGTAATGAGCTACCTGTGAACATCACATGCTCCCCGACCCTGCACATGTTTAGGAAGGACCTCAAGACCTGGCTCTTTGACTGATACGGAGCCACTCCCCACCCCCTCTTAGCGCCTTAAGAACCCTCACGGGTGAGTAGCGTGCCTTATAAACCCCTGATTGATTGATTGATTGATTGTGCTTGTATCAGTGATTGTATAAGACAGTAAATATGTGTTAGTATCTCTGCGCCCGATTCACAGAACTAACTTAAGACAAAATTCTAAACGTACTCCTTTTGATATTCAAAGAAGGCATTTAGTAGTAGTAAAGTTAGGATTTCGTCTTAAGTCTGTAAGTCTGTCGTAAGTCTGTCATAAGTCTGTTTTAAGTCTGTCCTAAGTCTGTCCTAAGTCTGTCCTAAGTCTGTCCTAAGTCAGTCTTAAGTCTGTCTTAAGTCTGTCCTAAGTCTGTCTTAAGTCAAACTTAAGTCAAACTTAAGTCAAACTTAAGACAAAATTCTAACTTTCCTACTACTAAATGCCTTCTGTAAATACCAAATGTAGTAGGACAAACTTAAGACAGAATGAAGACAGACTTAAGACAGATTTAAGACAGACTTAAGACAGATTTAAGACAAACGTAAGACAAACTTAAGACAAACTTAAGACAAACTTAAGTCAGACTTAAGACAAACTTAAGACAAACTTAAGACCAACTTAAGTCAGACTTAAGACAAACTTAAGACAAACTTAAGACAAACTTAAGTCAGACTTAAGACAAACTTAAGACAAACTTAAGACCAACTTAAGTCAGACTTAAGACAAACTTAAGACAAACTTAAGACCAACTTAGGACAGACTTAAGACAGATTTAAGACAGACTTAAGACAGACTTAAGACAAAATCCTAACTTTTCATATGCCACATCCGTTGGTTGCCTGGAGGCGACTACTGCTTTCTGGGCTGAGAGGGTGGACACTTGCTGCCCGAGGACTTTGTTACTGCCGCAGCTGGACCTCCCCGCTGCCGCAAACCACTCTACCAGCGGCCGCGGAGCGGGAGGACCACAGTCCCCATAATCCTTGGCGTGACTGCCACGCCCACCGACACGCGATCTTTGGCGCCCGGAGGTGCATTTAACAGCGGCGCTTCCCCGGCAGAGCGGGGATTCATATGCCACATCCGTTGGTTGCCTGGAGGCGACTACTGCTTTCTGGGCTGAGAGGGTGGACACTTGCTGCCCGAGGACTTTGTTACTGCCGCAGCTGGACCTCCCCGCCGCCGTAAATCACTCTACCAGCGACCGCAGAGCGGGAGGACCACAGTCCCCATAATCCTTGGCGTGACTGCCACGCCCACCGACAAGCGATCTTTGGTGCCCGGAGGCGCATTTAACAACGGCGCTTTCCCGGCAGAGCGGGGATTCATATGCCACATCCGTTGGTTGCCTGGAGGCGACTACTGCTTTCTGGGCTGAGAGGGTGGACACTTGCTGCCCGAGGACTTTGTTACTGCCACAGCTGGACCTCTCCGCCGCCGCAAACCACTCTACCAGCGGCCGCGGAGCGGGAGGACCACAGTCCCCATAATCCTTGGCGTAACTGCCACGCCCACCGACACGCGATCTTTGGCGCCCGGAGGCGCATTTAACAGCGGCGCTTCCCCCGCGTCGCGGGACGCGCGCGGGACGCGCGCGGGCACCGCCGGGCTAAGCCCCGGCAAAGGGCGGGCCCTCAGAGGCCCAAGGAGGACGGGACGGGCCACCTCCCCTTGATCCTGTCTCGTGAGTATCTGCATATGGTAACAGGCTCTTAAAAACACCTATATTTGACTTCCTTGCCATTTGATCAGTGTCACATCCTTCATTTCCTGATATCTATGACACAGAGCTGAGGTAATTGTAACGCCTTGCTACAGATTTTCTTCTTAATACCCAAGGAGTCTATATCATATCATGATGAAAGCCAAAAAAACTCCCATTGCTACCAGATCTTCTACAAGGAACAAAGTGGTCCCTACCACACCTCTTCCTACCTTTACTGCAAGGTGTGCTTCATCTTGGGCTGCTCTCTGGTTGGCGGGGCAGCTCCTCTGTCCCTCCACCCCCTGCCACGCCCTGCTACTTCCGGTCTCCTACTTATGGCACCATTATCCCGGCCGCGCAGCGGACGAGCGCAGCGGGCGCGACGAAGGCGCGCCGAAGTAGCGCCTAAGTTAAGCCCGTCTGCGCCCGTCCGCGACGGGCCGGGACCAGGGGCCACACCCCCTGCTTCCTTGTTGTCGTACACGCCTGCTCAACACCAACTCGACCTGTTTAATCTTCTTACTACAGACTCCCCTGATTTTCTATTCCTAACGGAAACATGGTTTTCGGAGGCTTCTCTCCCCGACATTCTTGCCATCCTTCCCCACTCCTACTATGTCCTTCGGGCTGACCGCCCCACGGACAAGGTTGGGGGGGGTGTTGCCATGATTGTCCGATCCACTATTCAATTTCAGCTTCTCCCCCAAGCACCCATTGCTGGAGTGGACTTCCTGGTTGCTCGCTCTTCCAATCTGCTGGCACCTCTCACCGTCGTCCTTGTTTACCGTCCTCCCCTGAACATGCCCCTGTTCGTGGCTTCCCTGCAGGAACTTCTCGCCACGCTGGTGGTTAGTAACTCCTCTGTCCTTTTGCTTGGGGACTTTAACTACTGGCCTGGCGATCCCAGGGAGGATTCAGCATCTAAGGACTTCACGGCCACTCTCCTCTGTCTCAACCTTAAGTCCCACGTCCAGGTTCCCACCCACAAATTTGGACACATCCTGGACCAAGTCTGGTCATCTCAGGACATAGTCTCCCCCCCCTGTGTCCTCCCATGTACCTGGTCTGACCATTCCCTCATCTCTTTCTCTATCACTACTGGCTCCCCTCACAAGCCCCTTCGCCCCAAGAATGTTTTCTCCCGTAGCTGGAATCGTGCTGACTTGGCTTCCCTTTCTCACTCCCTTGCTTCTTCTTCCCCTGATCTCACTGGTATTCCCCTTGACTCACAGGCTGCTGCAGTTGGTAATTGGCTCTCTTCTGCATGTGATTTAGTAGCCCCCCTCAAGCTAGTCAAATCCATCCGCCCTCATGAGGCTCACCGTTGGTTTAGCCCGGAGCTCAAGACTCTTAAACTGGAGCTTAGACGCTCAGAGCGCCTTTGGCGCCGCAGCTACTGCCCTGACCATAAGGCTAAATACAAAACCCTTCTTAAAGAGTACAAGCAGGCCATCCTGGCCACTAAGACCAAGTACTTTTCTGAACAAGTGGCGCTCTCGGCCAACAAAGCTAAAGAAATTTTTTCTTTGGTAAACAACTTGGCCACCTCTGATCGTGCTTGCCCTCCCTTCACTCCCTCCCAGGCCCTCTGCTCTTCTCTTAACAACTTCTTTATCGAGAAGATTGTAAAAATCAAATCTAACATCTTGGTCACTCCTTTTACTCCTCCTCACTCTGCTCCCCCTGCGCCTAAATCCTCCTTCTCCTCTTTTCCCCCCCTCCCTTTGGACTCTTTCCTAGCTTTGCTCACCAAAATCAAGTCTGGTTCCCCCACTGATTGTGCCCCTGCCCGTATTCTTAAAACCCTCTTCTCTTCCTGTCCTGATACCCCTCTCTCTTTCCTTAATGCCTCTCTTTCCACTGGCTTGGTCCCTTCTTCATTCAAATCTGCTATTGTTTCCCCCATCCTTAAAAAACCTGGTCTCGACTCTTCTCTTCCCTCTAACTTCAGACCTATCTCTCTTCTCCCTTATCTGGCTAAAATTCTTGAGTCTTATGTTACTTCCTGTCTCTCTGTTTATGTTGAGCAAAGCCAGCTTCTGGCTTCTCACCAAGCTGGCTTCCGCTCGGGTCATTCGACCGAAACCGTGGTGTTGGCCGTCCTCGACGAGCTTAAAGCCAAGGCCGACGTCAACTCCCCTCAAGCTCTGATCCTCCTCGACCTGTCCGCTGCGTTTGACACGGTCGACCATAACATTCTTCTGGACCGTGTCAGCGCAGCGGGCATACGAGGTTCTGCCTTCTCCTGGATCACCTCTTTCCTGACAGGGCGTTCTCAAGCCGTTCACCTTCCCGGCTTCTCTGCTTCTCCCCTCCCGGTGCCCTGTGGGGTCCCCCAAGGTTCCTCTCTCTCTCCCCTTCTCTTTAACCTCTATATTCACCCTCTTATCTCTTCTCTTCTTGAGCTGGGGGTCTCTGTGTATAACTACGCTGACGACCTCCAGCTCGTCTTTGATCTTTCCTCTACTTCTCACTCTCTATCCTTTTTTCACTCCACCATGGTCTTTATCTCTGGGTGGATGAGCGCCAATCACCTCAAGCTCAACCCAGATAAGACTGAGCTTGTCCTGATTGGCGGCTCATCCAGCCCCTGGTCCCCTGCTTTCTGGCCTCCCATCCTTGGCCCCCCTCCCACTCCCGTTCCCTCTGTTAAAACTCTGGGCATCAAGGTCAGACAGGACCTGTCCATGCATGGCCAGGTCAGTGCCGTGGTGTCCTCCTGTTTTCTTTCCCTCCGAATGATTCGGAAAATCTCTCGTTTTTTTTCTCTCGACTCCCTTAAAATTATTATTTCCGCCCTTATCACTTCCCGCCTTGATTATGGCAATAGCTTGTTCGCTGGCATCCCTGCCTATGAAACCCGCCGCTTACAAGCTATCCAGAACCAGGCCGCCCGTCTCATCTTTCATTTGCCCAAAACCCATCACATCACTCCCGTCCTCAAATCCCTTCACTGGTTGCCCATTTTGCAGAGATCTCTGTTTAAACTAGGGTGCCTTGTTTACCGGGCCCTTGATCACTCTGCACCGGCTTTCATCAATTCTTTGATTTCCCGTCACACCCCTGCCCGCACTCTCCGTTCATCATCTGCTGCCCTCCTCACTGTTCCCCGCTTTCACAAATCTCGCACTGGTGGAACCCGTTTCTCTGTTCTTGCCCCCCGGTTCTGGAATTCCCTTCCTCTTTCTATGCGCTCGATCCCTATTTTTTCTCATTTCCGTAAAGCGCTGAAAACTTTTCTGTTTGCCCTGGCCTACCCCTGCTAAACCTCCTGGCCCTGTCTGTTCGGTTCTTCAGAGCTCCCAGCGCCAGGAAGCCGTTTGGCCATCGTGCGCTCTATAAATATTTTTCATTCATTCATTCATTCATTCATTCATTCCAAAATTGGGTGAGGGGAAAACAGAAACACACGGGAAATTAAAAAACAAGGTGAGCCACTGGCTAACTACATACAGACCGCTTCTCCCACACCTTGACGGTCGTATAGCCCATGTCAGGAGGGTAGATTGGGTGGGACACAGATTTAAATCCACCGAAGGTGATTGTATCATTGTAACATTTAAAGGTACCCGTGTGGCAAGTTACATCACCAGATGGAGGGATAGCTCTATAAACAGTCTGATCCGCACAATGGACCTTAGATATTTCTATCCTTCAAATGGCCACAGGTCAAACAATAGGTTTCCATATCCCCCGGGGGACCAGAGAGGGTCTTATACTCACATTAATCAACATCAAAACTGGGACACTACAGGCAATTATAACCATCACAATATAGAAGATCTATTATATCCAGGTCGGGTCACTTCCAGGGATCACAGAAACCTGAACCACTTTGAAATGTACCCAGAGAGGAGGGAAGGTATACAACAGGCCCCTCAACAGGAATATTCCTATCCCACATACATGAATAATCAGTATAATGTTCCTATTTCAAATAGATTTAATGCCTTCTATGAGCAGTGCGACTTGAAGGCGGTTGATTGACTATTCGAACCACGAATCCCCTCCGCATATAAAGATAATGCCAAACATGAGATAACATCTGATAAAAGTGATGGCATAAAGGGCCCAAATGAATTTAATGCCACAAAGAGTTTATCGTTACCAGAGAAGATGGGCTCAGACACAAGAACTTTATCAGTGAGCCTACTTCCACAAACTAGATCACAAATACCCGCAGACCATCTAGAGGTTTTTTGCCGTGAACCAGCCAATACAGAATATAATTATAACATCATTTCAGAACACGTAGCCAAACGAACAGAGTCTACCCATCTGAAAGCCACTACCTCTCCTAACAGGGTCATAGAGACTGAAGCAGACACTAGTTCCTCTTGCAGCGCAAGTCTGGTTTCTTGGAACACGGCAGGTCTGGCCGATAACGTTTGCGACCCTACCTGGCTGTCCTTCGTTAAACAACACGCAGTGATATGCCTGCAGGAAACATGGCTGGTAAATAACAATATTGCTCATATCGAGGGATACCAAAGCTTTTTTATCTCAGCTGAACCCTCTAGTAGTGGAAGATCAAGAGGGGGTTTGGTAATCTATATAAGTTTGGCTCTCACCTACCATAAAAACATCCGCCATACAGGCAATAGGAACATTCAAGTTCTTGATTTGAAAAGGGGTAAACACACCTTAACATTGATCAATTTTTACAATGCAGTAAACCAGTCTGGAGAATGCAACCTGCTGCAGCTCAGTGACTTTTTGACAGATAATAAGAGATCCTTGTCTAGTAAACTGTTGGTTGCTGGTGACTTTAATACCCATCCCTGTGGGAACCCAGGAGAGACGCCCATGGGTCAACTAGGGTGTAACAGTTTAAATGGTTTCCACTTTGACCACTCTAGGCGCGGAACTCAGCTTAACAACTTGATGGACAAAAACTATTTAACTACAGCTATGTCCGTGACGGCGGAGCATACACTCTTTCAAGTTCCCACATATAAAGGCAGTACAAACGGTTCATATATAGACCATATTCTATTATCTATGGACCTTGTTAACTTTGCCTATTGCAAATAAAGTAGGGTCTTTGCTGATGGTACCAGCAAATGGGCATGCTGGAAAGAACCCAACATGGTTCGATCACTCTTGCACCAAAGCTAATAGAGATCTTAAGATGGCCCTAAAAGCTAGGCCTAGAGACCCGACCTGTATTAAGGCTATGAGAGTACAATATAAAAAAGTTTTCGCACTACGGAAAAAAGAGGTAAAGGTAAGCACCTGGGAGTCCCTTTTAGATCCCAATACCCTGGGCAATAGCGCAAGGTTTTGGGAAATCATCAATAAACCTTTGTTTGATGACCCAAGTAACATGGCCCCTGGCACAAATATTCCAGAGGAAGAATGGGTCACTCATTTTAGCACTATTTTTAAAAGTGATGAGCCACAGGCAGTGTATAACTCTATTACTCCTATGGAGAACTTCTTGCATTTTTCAATAAATGAGGTAGAAAAAGGCATTCAAGGCCTAACCTGCAATAAGTCCCCCGGGCCTGTCGGCCTCCCCCCAGGTCATGTCCAACACTATGGGCCCCAGTACTTACCGCAGTAATTAATGCTGCGGCAGTCTCTGGCTGCCCCAAATCGTGGGGAACTTCTACTATAGTTCCCATATTTAAAAAAGGAGACCGTAATAGCCCACTTTGCTACAGGCCTATATCTTTAATTAACTCTGTGGCCAAAGTAGTAGGGGGTGTAATTTTAAACAGATTAACAGCTTGGGGAGACGAAAATAACGTAATTTCCCCAATTCAATACGGATTCAGGCCTCGTCATTCAACAATTACCCAGTGCCTGAACCTGTACATGATTATGGGGAAATATACCATGGCCAGGGAAGGTACAATTCACATGGCATTCATGGATCTTTCATCGGCCTTCGACTGCGTGGACCGAGGTAGACTATGGGATGTCCTGGCCAAAATGGGTCTAGAACAAAATTTTATTAACCTCTTAGCTGACATGCACTCCGACGCAAGAGCAAATGTCAGATATACACAAGACCTAAAAGTAACAAAAGATTTTGGAATACACCGGGGTGTTCGCCAAGGGTGTATCTTAGCCCCATTCCTTTTTAACCTGTACATTAACGATCTAGAGGAGTGTCTCTTGGGCACGGGAGTTGA
Source organism: Lissotriton helveticus (assembly GCF_964261635.1). NCBI lineage: Eukaryota > Metazoa > Chordata > Amphibia > Caudata > Salamandridae > Lissotriton > Lissotriton helveticus. The sequence continues at coordinate 9,357,728 of NC_136059.1, forward strand.
CTACCCATATGTCGGGCGGAAAGGATTGCCGGTACTGCTTTATGCGGACGACGCAGTCCTGATATCCAGGACTGCAACAGGCCTACAAACACTGTTAAAAGCGTTCCATGACTTTATGAAGTCAAGGGATTTGAGCATTAATAACTCAAAATCCTATGTCATGAAGGTAGGCTTGGGGAATAAAAAGTCAAACTCTTTCTATGTTAACGGGGACAAAATCCCCGTGGCTAAGACATTCTCTTATCTGGGTGTCCTCTTTGACCATCAGCTGAATTGGGGCCCCGCAGTACAGAGGAAAACGGGCGAGGCAATTAGGGCCAATGCGATAATACATGACTTTGCAAGAAAAATGGACAATAGCCCGGTGGCTGCACTGCTCCAACTTTACCAAGCAAAAAGCTTATCTATTGCATGTTATGGAAGTGAGCTATGGGGGTTTACCTCCCCAAGAGGGCTAGAGGTTGCAGAAAATAGCTTTCTAAAAAGGGTTTTGAGGGTACCAAGGGGCACAGGTAACTTTTCTGTTCATGAAGAACTAGGCATGCCCTATTGGAGCGACAGAATAGCCGTAAATCCCATACTTTGTTTCCTGAACTGTTGGACAAATACGGAAATACCCCTCACTCAACGAATCCTGAAAGAAGCACTAACATGGGAAAATGGCCTCAAAGTTCCCTGGCTCAGATATATCCGCAAATGTCTATCTGAACTAGGACGTCCCGACCTTTTTGCAACCCCAGAGCTTATAACTAAATCTGATGTTATTTTTGTGAAGAAGACCTTCATAGCTTCTAGGTCTTTAGCCCGGGAGGAGGCCGAACTAAAAAAAGACAGCGTCCGGAAACATGTGTTATTAAAAACCTGTCTACAAATGGAACCGTACCTATCATGGCCGTTGTCAGGCTACGATCGCTTTTTGCTTTCGAGGTTCCGCTTTGATCTATTCCATCTTTCACTGGCCATACCGAGGGGGGCCCATCGAGGCCAAGTGTTGCCACCTTGCGGCTGCGATGAAAAGTCTCCGCAAGATCTGGCATACTTTTTATTTATCTGCCCATTTTACCTTGTACCAAGGAAATTATATTTAAAACCAATCCTCAAACAATTGAATTTTGCACAAATCCGCCCAGCTCTTTATTACCTTCAACTACTAAGCCGAGATTGCATTTTATTTGTATGTAGCTTTTTAAAACTTTCAATCAAATTTAGGGCAAGTATGGAGGGGTAATTGCGTTGTGCTGAGAGAATTATTTTTATACCAATTTAATCATATATATTTATAAATTTTTACAGTATATTCTATCTGTGATCTTTTCACTTTAAATGAATCTTAGTAATATATGAATTTTATGTGTTAATTGTAAATTTACCGGAATGTACTTTTATGGATGTTACTATGAACATTCGAATAAAGTTCTTTTGACTTTGACTTCTGTGAATACCAAAAGTAGTAAGTTTAGGATTTTGTCTTAAGTTAGTTCTGTGAATTGTGCCCTGTATGAATAAGTGAGGTGGTGTGTATAAGTGTATAGGTAAGTAAATGGGAGTGTGAAATGATTCTTTGCATGATTGACTAGGTGTGTGAGTAACTATGGATGATTGGTGATGTGTGAGTGTCTGTATAGATGTATGAGCGAAAATTATAGTGTTGTATTGATGAGTGATTGCATGTATGAGTGGCTGTATGGGTGAATGACTGGATGTGTGTGTAGACCTAGTAATCAGTGAGTGGGTTTGTAGTAACTGGTATTGGTCTTTGGTTTCAAAAATTGGTACTCAGTATTTGAGAGTGGGTATATCAAAGGTTATATTAGGGTATGAAAAGGTGCATCAGATTATCACGTGGATGATGTCATCAGTGATGTCATTTGAGATGTCATCAGTGATGTCATCAGTGATGTCACTGACCATGTCATGAATGATGCAATATGTGATGTCATCAGCAGTGCATTGCGGGGGCGCGAGTTATAGTTAGTTCAACTAACTATAACTCCTGAATTTCTCAGGTTTTATACGAGTAAATTGTCCAACTAACTATAACGTCCCTGAAACCTATATTTTTTTCAGTGAATTTGTAAGGTTTTTTAAATGTTAATTTCTAACTAAAACGTCCCTGAAACCTTTGCTTTTTCAGTGAATGTCTAAGGTTTTTTAAATGTTAATTTCTAACTATAACATAGCAGTCGTGTTTGCAGAATGGTGGTGAAAGGTGAGTGTGGCCTCCGAACACCTCTTAGCAATCCCACTGTGTGAAATTTACTGGAGGTAACAGGAGGGGTAGTTAGCCCCCAACATCTACCATGGGGCCAACTACCCCTCCTATTACCTCCAGTAAGTCCCACACAGCAGGATTGCTTACTTCTCATACCAGGTCACGCCACCAGTCTGCAAATGCCCCCCTAGCACATTGTAAGTTGGGGAATTAATCCCCTTAAATACTGAGGGTCCCTGGGGGCCAACTAGTCCACCAGGTACCTCCAGTAAGCGCAGCAGAGCTGGATTGTGGAGAGTTGGTCTGAGGCCATGTCCCTTTTTACACTACTCTGCAAAGGTGGCTCCTGACGTTGTCAGTTCAGTTGTTATAATTAATGCTATCAAAGAGGCCGGAGAATATGTCAGTGAAGTAATATGTGGGTTACTTAGTGTTGCGTGGAGAGGGCGCGAGCTGCAATTACTTTAGGGACCAGAGTAATAATCACTTGCGATAATATATAATTGGTGAAATTTTCACCTCACTGTAACATTACTTTAACCTCTGATCGTCGAGACGCGGTCACGAGAGTCGGTCAGGTTTACTAACGGGTGCCTGGCGTCGTGGGCGATGTGCCAAATACGCCGTCACCCCCCTCCCGCAGTCTATGGGGTGTAATTTTCTCTCCTTGCAAGTGCATCTAATTTTTGAGTCTCCCATTTTGAGACTAGAAGGGTTGTGCCTCCCGTTTTTTACCGGTGACGCCACCTTCCCAGTACACTTCGACAGATCCCTTTTTTTACTTTCACGTCCCTTGGTAGGGTGGGCCTTAGCGTGCCCATACTGCCGGGGTTTAGCCACCATAGGTCCTGACGAATGCCAGGTTAATCATACCAACATTGGCTGAAACATGTTGACCGCTCACGTAATGTTATTGGAAACAGGCCATGAAATTTAGTTGACTTTGTTTTCCAACACATTTTTTAATATGCCCTTGGTGATCAACCATTAAATGAATTTTTGATACATCCAAGCCATTTTTAAGTCACCACCTCACACCACTCACGTAAATCCTCACATAGCCCTCACATCTTCACATTACCCGCTCCGCAGTAAATCTGGCGTTGAAGCACACTGGGGTGACATTCGGTCACACCCAGTGGGGCCCGATGATGAAGCATGTCACCGACTAGGTCGGTGAGTGAGGGCTTTCTAAACACACCTAATGGGTGCGTGTGACTCCCTGTGCTCAGCTACCATTCTGTTTTCCATTAAGTAGCACTCTTTTGTTGGTATTTTTCTAATTAAGTGGGGAGTAAGAGTGTTCATTCTACCCTACCTCTCTTCTTGTTGATTCATTACTTTAACCTCTACATTTTTCACAGAATTTCTTTTTTTTTAAATTTAACCTAAAGTAATAATTTATCACCATACGTAGAGCCAACCCCCCCACGTCTGGCGTTGGATTGGCCACAGGCCATGCCCTGTGGCCAGATCCATCATCTAACGCCTCGCAGATAAGCAACCCCACGCTGTGCATGGTCTTTGTCTGTGGATGGTGCATCCCACCCCTTACGAGCATTCAACCCCACGCCACCCTCTGCCTTCTTGCACACACAGGGTGCAGTTGATCTCACAGGTCCTGCCTGCACTCAGGCAGATTAGGTTGGGACCAAGATAGAGGGGTCCCAAAACATTTATTTCCCATGTTAATTTCTACACAACATATTGGGAAGCTATAAACAAGCAAATGGCTAGGATGCATAACATCAAATTTGGGAAAAAGCTAGAAATTTACAGACAGACAAAGCATGCTTTTTGTGATTTGGTATGAGTCTATTCAGCCATTTGAGAAATTTACAATTAAACAGGTGCTTGTGGTAGTCATGACGGGGTTGGCTTCCAGATATGCTCTGATTGGCCACTTTAAAGGGGAGTAGTCGATCCTGATTGGATGGCCACAACCTGAACAGTATTTTGTGCACAAATTACAGGACTCAGGCACTTCCTGTGTTCTGAAAATTGACTAAAGATATACATAAGGGGCAGGATGAGTACATCCTTGCCCCAAAGGACACGCGGGGTACAGAGGGATCCCACAAGGACAACATGTAGTGGCAACCATTACAGGACTATGGTCATGGAGGCCCCCACTGAAGCTCAAGTAGTGAAAGCCTGTTGCTTTAGAGTCACAGAAAGGAGTATATATAAAGGGTGATAACAGAATTTGGTCACAATAAAATATTTTGTTGGTGGTACCTTACTAGTCTTAAGAATTCTGGTGCCTTCTAAAGTGATGTTACCCTGCAAAAACTGCTAATCCCCTGCTGGAATTTCAAGAAACATGTTTGAGAGAACACTGTTTTCTCTCATGGTTTTCTCAGAGATCATAGAAGGAGATCCATCAGCTACAATAAATGCATGTTTTCTGTATATTCACATTCTCTTCCTCAGCCATGTGAGTAAAACATGCACTTCCATCAGCAGCCCACAGGGTTCTAGTGAACACGTAGAGCTGTAAAACTGAGAGCATTACCTTTAGAAATAACAAAGTGATGGGGATCGATTGTCATAGAAATTACGGTTAATGTTCTAAAAGCAAAAAATGACACAGATCGTTTACGGGGTCTCAGATATCTTTCTCATCCATTTCATTAAAACGTTCTGTCAGGCAGAGTCAAACACCTACTTCCAGCATCAGCACCAGTCTGTGGTTAACTCCATAGTGATCAACTGCAGAGTTCTAGAACAATCAGAGCATCAGCGTGTTTTGTTCAAGATAGAAGTGAGGCACCTATGAACCCTACTTTGTTAGAAAAAGACTGGTTTAATTGGACTCGGTCTCATGTTAGCTGAGCCCTCGGAGCGATCGTATAGACGCATCCAGTTGTCAATTCTAATAATCAGAAGCCTTCACTTCAATTCAGTCACAGCCTATTGACGAATTAATTATATTGCATCTGAGAATCATTTGGGAGATATATACATGTGCAACTACATCGTCCTGATGATGGTCCTATGGATCTTGTAGATCAACGGGGGACCGAAACGTCGACATTGCATCACCAATGTGCTAATATGTTGTAATTGAAGTACATACCAATACACGTATGATTGTAATTTTTTTCAGATTGTGGTAATTCCGAAACCCGCAATTGAGGCAAAAGGTGATTTCACACTAATGTAAATAATTGTAACTTTCAGTTATGTGTGTGTTGCCTAGTATGAAGATAATATGGTAAAAAGGCAAATACAAGAATAAAAACTTGTTTTTGATACAGTCAGCTATTTGTTTTAGTTGATGGATTCCTGCATAAAGTTAATTCATGTTCACTAAGGTGACAATTAGTTTGAATTACGAAACTGAATCAAATGGTTCCTTTAGGGGCAATTATGTTTTGTTATTGGTTTAATTTAAAGCCTTTTCTGAAGAGCAGGCTGTAGGCCTGAGTAGAGCATCCCTTTTCTGCCTCTGTTTACTGAGACTGCCCATCTTCTCAGCAGCTTTAAGCTGCCTGCTTCAAATATAGTCATGAAGTGGTAGAACATATTTACACTATTCACCAACAAAGCCAAAGGATAAAATTACATTATAGTCAGGTGTTGAAAGATTTTAAACACTAATGTTTAAAAAGTTAGAGTTTACTGAGAAAACTACAACTTGCACCCCCTCTGAGTGCTGCCTAATGATGCAGCCTGACTCGCACGCAGGCTCTCATCCTGCACACACATCACCGCACAACTCGCAAACATGGGCAGGAACGGCGCATGTTCAAGAACCCCCTGAGGGCATCACTCACAAAGGTAAACTTACACTTTTGTATAAACTTACATTTGTTTTGTAATTCACAAACTCTGCTTGAATAGCAAGTTGACAACTGCGGAGACTCCACAGTTGGGGAGGAGAACTCCACACATAAAAAGATGCAACATCCCTCCCTTTTTATGTGCAGAGTTCTCCACCCCGACTGCAGACCCTCCACAATTGTAAAATTACTATTGTCAGAGTTTGTGAATTCCAAAAGAAACATAAACTCATGCAAAGCTGTAAATTTACCTTTGGAAATAAGGCCCTATTGATACCAGCACCAACAGAACCAACCCCAATGGTGAAGGTTAGAAATCTTCACCATTGGGGTTTACATCTCCAGCAGCCAACTCCATCGCGATCACCCCCTCGCAGGACCTCAGAAACAAGCTCTATCTATCCATCAACAACAAAATCACCGCCATATACAGCAACTTCAACCCGCAACCAGACCCGACTCACCTCAGCAAACGCCTCCTGATTGGCTAATAATGGGGGGATAGCTGAAAGTAGTATTGTGGGCAAGATTTATTTCTGCTTAAGTCTTTTTATTTTATGGCGCACTGTAAAATAAAAGGAATTAATTTAAGTTGCCGGTGTAATAGTGAGTGTATGGATGGAAATGGTTGATTTTGATTTCTCAGCTGTCACCTTTGAGCAAAAGAGTGATGGCATTGCTACTAAATAATAAATAACTAATTGTTTAAGCCTTACAATTTAGCTTCCAAAATCCACTCCCATACAATTTTCATTAAGTAAAGATCTGTACTCTATCTCCCTAATGAGAGAGACTTAGACCCCATCTTCCAGGACGATGGGGCATGATAATGCAAAGGATTGGCTTTTCAATTAACTAAACTATCATGGGCAGGGCAACGCACACACACCTGTGCAGGGTCAGGATACCTCGTGGGTGATGGCGTGCTTTACAAATACACATAACATATACATATGGAGAAGTCCACAGGATGTGCTGCAATGTGGAGGTTGGTGGGTATGTCTGCATCCACCTCCAGGAGGGAGTCAGTTGCATTCTGGGAGACCCCTGAGGCGTCTCAAAAAACAGGATCCCTGGAGATGTCTATGGGCCATCTCTTCATGAAATATGACCTTTGCCACAGTCTCATTTTGAGACCTTTTTGTATCAAATGTGAAAAAATAATCCCAACCCAGAAATATGAATGAATACATTACAGATGTTTGGTGCCTTACCTTTCATCCCTGTCCTTTATTTTCTGCAGCTGCAGGGTGATGACGCCGGCTGTGGTGTCTTTGCCGGGGTAGACCTCCGTGGAGATCTTCTTCTGGTTCTCGTCCACCATGATGACCTTGATACCTTTCCCTTCCAGAAGGTCACTCTTGGTGAGGACCTTCAGATCCAGCTCGGTCGCTGGGCAGCTTGTATCTTCCATTTTCTTCACATAGTCCTTTACCTCCTTCTGCTCCATCTCTGTTAGTTTAAGCTTTTCTCCATCGTCTGGCGTCTTCTTCATCTTTCTTTTGTGCTTTTGTTCAATGAAGAACCGTTCAGTCTTGTTTCTCCCCAGGATATTGTCGATGGTTTTACCAACATGTTGATTCATTTCTCGGCGGATTGAATTGTTTATCAAAGTTGTTAATCGGTTTGTGAATATACTAAGAAATTCATTGTTTAATAACTGGACTACCGTATCTAATAATTCAGTTTTCACTGTCTGTACATCAGGGAAATTGTGGCGTCCATCTTCCTTATGTTCAGCTACAGATGAAAGCTCACCACACTTCTTAACCATAAAAGGGATGATTCTTGTTTGAACCATAGCTTGAGTCGGGGAAGAGTTTATCATCTGCACAAACTCAACAGTGCTTTTACCAATCTCAACACTGAGCTTAAAGCCTTTCTGGATGGCTCCTTTCACCTTGGCTTTCTCCAGAATTTCGAGGATACCATTCTCCATGGTCTGGAGGTAAGTAAACACCTTACTCATGGTGTCGTAGTCATCGTTAACATTGGCGACTGCAGATTTGCAAACCTCTGCCATTACATTCTTCATGATCTCTCTGTGGGCTGCTCTCACCTGAAAGCTGGTTGGGGTTTCTGTCTGAAGAGCTTTTTCTGGAACCCCATTGACTATTACAAACTTGACCATCATTTCGTTCAAGGATTGATCTCCCTTGACTGATTTTGATATCATGTCTTTGAATGCTTTCTCAAAGATAGCTTTGAAGACGGCTTCAAGCCCTTTGTCCATGCCGTATTCCAGGCCTTTTAGTGCCCCTTGTTTGGCGATCTCTTGACCAGCATACTTTGCTGCGTGCACAAAATTCTTTTTCAAGGCAGAATTTGAGGCGAGGGTCTTGATGGACCTTGCTAGAGACTCTTTGGTCACAACAGAGGCTGTGGATTTTGCTGAAGTAGCAATCGTAGAAATTAGAGTTTTCCCTGTACGAATTATATCATCGGCGACAGATGCAAAGGATTTGGCTCCAGTTATCAGGCTTTTTGCCACTTTGATGACAGTTTCAGCTACTTTTTTGATGGTGCTGAATCCTGCAGTTATGAGTGAGAGCCCAATACTAATGGCCTTGGATATTGCCCATTCTGCCCAGTCAAATGCCCCTTTTATCATCCCTTCGATCCCTGATATCATATCCGACACACCCTCAGAAATCAGACCCATTCCGAACTGACTAGCTGTTCCTACTGTGAGAACGCAGACAAGAATCCCAGCGAGGACCTGCAAGGCTCCAAGGATAAAACAGACCAGAGCATCAATGCAGAATTCTGGCTTCTTCTCCACTTCAAACACAAAGGACAGGCCGTAGTCATACAGCACAGTCATCTCACCAGTGGTGATGAGGCCACGATCCGTTGACAAAGAGAAGACAGCCTGGTCCTTGGTTATAGCATTACTTTTGCTCTTTTGAAGCTCAGTTAGCTTTGCTACAGACTTATCAATGTAATCGATCCAGGACTTGAATAGACTCTTGCGCGTCTGCATTTGTTTTGTGAAGTTGGGATCGTCTCTGTTGTGAGGTTCAAACTTGGCTATGCAGGACATCTGGCAGGCAACTATAGTGTTTGACACCTCAGATACATAGACATTGATCATCTGCTTGGATTCTTTTAAAAGATCTATTGCCTTCTGCATGTATCCTTCCTTTCCCAGATTAATTGTAATGTAGGCCTGATTGTAGAGGGAGACAGCACGGTACACCCGATCAGTCTTCTCTGCTTTCTGCCAGAATGATAGCGCCCCATAATCCGATCCTTTGTTCTGAGTGTGGAGGTACATGCGATCCATAGCCTGTTTGATGAAGTCGTAGAAGTTATCTGATTCTCCTCGCAGGAGGCTGTCTGATCTCTTCTGAATCACTTGGCCAAGGTCTTTCTTTAGCTCATTGATGTCTTTATGGTCTTCAATATCCTTGTCATGTAGTGTGAGCCAAAGGGCCCAGCTCTCCTTTAACGCATTCAGAGCTGGGCGGTAGTCTAGCTTTGTTTTTGAGTAGTCAATGGTGTCATCACGTATCAGCAAATCGGAAGTCATATAGATATCTTGTTTTTCCTCCTTATTATAATGACCTTGGAAAAGATTTAAATTTCCACAAAAGTTCTCAAAGAGTTCCTCTCGCATCTGTACTTCCAAGAGCTCATCGTTTTCCATGTCTGCAATTCGCTTCTTTTCATAATCTGCTCTGAGCTGTCTCATCACCTCGATGGGTTGGCCCTGATACGATGGTGACAGGTCATCATGGTTTAATATCATCTGGACCATCCCTGGGTTTCCTTTACGAGAGGTTCGACCAAATATTTGTTTTTCGACTCTCATGTTTGTGGGGAAATGGGTAAGGATAACAAAGAGTCCTCCACTTTTATTCACATCTTTAGTGATTTTAACATCCGTGCCTCTTCCTCCGAGGTTTGTAGCAATGATAACATCTCCTGAATCAAAGTTTCTCTTTTCAATATTGTGCTTATCACTTCTGGTGTACAAGGTTATTTTATCTGGATTGCAAACCTTAAATTCTACTAAGTCTTTTTGCAGCCTTTCAGATGTTTTCACATCTTCGCAGACAACTAAAGTCGCTTGACCTTTGCCCCACTGATTTGGACTTATGCGCTCCTTCACATGCTCACAAATACTTTTGATCCATGGATTGCGCCCTCCTTCGACCTGGAGAATGGGTAGTTCTGTTTTCTTGGTATGGCGGTGAGTAGGCATAATATAGCAAGACACCTTGTAGTGTTTTTTAAGAAACTCAACCTCTGCCTCCTCCCCTAGGGTTCCCGAGACCCCGAACATGCCTGTGCCTTTAGTATATCGTTGAAGGAAATGGAAATTTGACATGAAGTTGGTGACGTTTGACAGTGGAGATATCGCCAGCTGGTGCTTCATCTCCAGGAACTGCTGTAAGCCGTCACCCCAGCGCTTGTTCTTCTCAAGCACACCGGTGGCTTTGAAGTCCACTGGGATGATGGAGTGGTATTCATGGATGGGTGTGGTGGACTTCACATGTCCTGTGTCTGTGGCTGATTCTATCATGTACTCTCGATCCTTCTCCATTACGAGGGCCTTCAATGCATTTTGCACCAAGATCTTTGTCCGGTTTTGTGTATATTCCTTCAGGTAAGCTGGAAGTAGAACAAAGTTTTCATCACTACTCTCTTTTTTATCTGATGGCTGGTAGGTATCTGAGTACCTGACTCTGGATTCCAGTTCACTGACCGCTCCTTCCACCAAAGCCTTTTGGCTCATCAACTCACAGGCACAGCCATTTTTCAGGAGAAGAATTTGAACCTTGTCATGATCAGATGTGGATATTTTGTCTGATGAGGAGTTATCCAATGTGGAACTGATCTCAAATGCAGATGCTTTACCATCCTTTACCTCATAGTATTCAAAAACAACTGCATCTTCAAAGACTTTCTGAAATATAGACAAGAGATCTCGCTGCTGAGCCGGCCCAAGTTTATCCATGAGTTTCTTAATTGCAGAGTCTTGTGGCTCATCTGTAACTGACCTTTCAGAGTTATTCAGGACAGTTTCTATATGCTCCACATCTTCTTCAGTGAAGAACCCCAGCTGCATTCCCGGCAATAGAATGTCAAGGGAGGAGAAATGCTCTGATGCGTTTGGCCCCATGACTGCTGCTGCAGCAACTTTGTGAAAGTATTGTGTTCCTGTTGCCCAAAGAATGTCACCAGTTTTGGCCTCCTGGATGCGTTGGCAAGTGCACATCTTCGCCCAGATGGCTGCCAACAGTTGTTCTAAGTGCCGCATTCCTGTTGCTGCATGTGAAAGGTATGTGACTTGGACGCCACTGTCTAAGGTCATATAGTCCACTTCATCCACAATCGATATGTCAAAGGTCCGATCTCCTCTGGTTTTGCGTTTTTCAAACTCTTGTTTTAGAATGTCAGCAGCAAAGTTCCCGACAGTGCCGTACACAATATCAGCTGCATACGCCTTTTTAATTGCCTTGTCAATTTCTCTTGAGTCGGTACATTCATCTAACCCTGGTGGTGGTACAACGCTACAAGACACATCGAACATCTTGTAGAGTTTGATCCATTCCTCTTGATCACGACGGGCAAGCACTGGTGAACTTGTGATAACATCAACCTTCTTCCCTCTGATGGCATGAATAAGGGCGAGCATGGCCACAATGGTAGATTTACCCTCTCCAGTAAAGATCTCCAAAAGACAACCATTGCATGCAGGGGCTTTAGAAATGAGAAGAGTCAACAGAGATGCGAGCTGAGTCATGCGTGGAAAATAGCCCTCAATCTTCTCTCCCGATTGATTTACAATTGTTGTGGTGTCCTGAACAGCCACACTCAAACCAATCAAAATTTTCACCAGTGTCTCAATATCAGGATTTTCAAAGTCCATAGATCTGGTCATGGCTATACCTTCTTTCTTCATATTTTCATCCAGATCTAGGGTTTTATATGCTGGAAGTCGATTGCCAACTTCGCTAAGCACTTGTTCGAGGATAGAAAGAACCTTTTCAGGATAGTTGTTTTTCCTCATTTCCGCTAGCATGGTTTTTAGGTCTTTGTCTTTCTCATTCTTTATGTGTTGCTGCAGAAGCAGCACAGGATCCTGGTCCTTCAAAGATGCAATGGTCGTGTTTATTTCAATCTGGTATGTCTGCACACATTGGAGGATGGCCTCCACCTTCTCTTGTGAAGCGCTGCTCTCCTCCACCTTCAGAGCGAATAGAACTGACTGGATTGGGGTCCAGGTTCCACTGAATAATATGTGTCCAAGTAGGTCTTGACTGGTGCTGGAAAGCTTGGCAAACACTACTCTTGATAGTTTTGCAGCTAAAGTTTTGTTTGTTTTGTAGAGTATGTCCAGGATGCGTATAAGGCAGCTGGACTTATCATCTAGTTCCTGCTTATACTGCAGAACGTTAATCATTTCTAGTCCAGCACCCTTCAGTGTTACTTGAACTGTTGCCTGAAGGAGATTCAGGTGTTCAGTCAGTGACAAGTTGTCATAATCAAAGGCCTTATAAAAGCTCGCATGACACCAGATGGGTATGTCATTTTCCAAGAAGTACTGCGCAATGAGCTGCTGCTGTAGTGCTTTCATCCGCTCGCCAATGTCCTGTGGTGCGGGACCTTCCTCTTCTTTCATCTTGATATCAAGTAGGAGTTGGTTAAATTTCTTCTCAGTGTCCTCCTCCTGAAATAAAGGTAAAAAGGATCGGTTACTTCCTTTGCCTCTACAACTTTAGAGTTCCATCAGAGAGCAAACCCCCCCTACCTGCACCATGAAAGAAGGAGCACTTTAATCATCACTTGGTGCCACCCTCTGGTTCCGTCGAGTATTCGTGTTTGTCCCAAAGCTTGAGGGCTGAGGGTTGCGCTACAGTGTACTACCATACTTATGCTGAAGTATGTCAAGTGTTCTTGCTCATGGAGATTGTTGGCATGGAAACCTGTCTGAAGGAGTACAGACAGTGCCCCAGAAGTTTCCCAACATCCCTCCAAATGGGGGTGATTGGAAGAACAGTCTCAAGAGAACCCAGTTGGTTTGCGTGCGCTTCACAAATGTAGTTTTTTTTTTCAATCTCACATCACCATGTCATCCTTAGAAGTAAGCTTCACTCCCAAGCACACGTTATGTGTTGAAATGGTTTCCCCGTTAAAGTAAAGACACAATAATTTTTCTAAACAAAATATAAACAATTTCTTTTGGTCCTTTCTTTTCAGGCTTTTATTCTTTTGGTTTCAGCCACAGCCCAGCGAACACGCGTTTCGTCGCAATTGGGGCGTTATCCCGCAACTTCATCAAGGCTGTATAAACATAAACATACAGAATTCCTCTGTATTCAATTTCTCAAAACGAATTGCTTACAATATTCATTGTACATTAATCACTTTTTCTAGATGTTTAGTAATCTCGATCCTTAACACAAGGTGTCATCATTATACTTTACAATTCCTTAACATTTGTGTGCATGAGCCTCTAAAGAAAGAGGTGTGCAGTATCCCGAAAGCGATGGAGAGAATGAAGGGAGGTGCACCAATTGTTTTAAGCTATAAGTGTCACCTTATTGCCCAAGAGTAGCAAAGAAAGTGAGCCGTGCTGTATCAAAAAGTCTTATTATAACCTGCAAGTAAAAGTGCTTGACGATGAAGTGTATATTCAAAGTCCCTAAACCTCAAAAGACCAATCCCAAGTGGATAAACATAAGTCACAATAAAAGCAGGTACCATAACCCAGGCGTATTTTTCAAATAAATACCTATATCTTTCAAAGTGTTGAGATCTGCAATTAAATTGAGACATACACAAGTATAAGTTAACTCCAAGCCAATTCACTTCAATGACCTGTTTCTCTAATCAACAATTTCAGTCCATCTTCAAATAAAAAAATAAATAACACCTACTTTAAATGTGGTGATATTTCCAACCCACATTGGGGTTCCAAAATATGTAGCGTAATTCCAAATATGTCTAGATCCAAATATCCTTTGAGATTCACGTAGTGTTCTGAAAGCCATATGGGGTCAAATTAGCTATACTTTCTATATATTCAGTTTATTCACTCTCACTATCTACATAAGCTATTCAATTATAATGTCCATTTCCCAATATCTATACCTTAAAACAATGATCGAAAGTCTGAGTGCCCCCTAACCCTTCTAAATCCAAGTGTGATGTCACCAAAAATACTCCCATTTGCCACTGAAATCTATTAATATTCACGAGGCAAGTTAGCTGGCTTGCTGTTTTTTAAGAACCCTTTGCATGATTCCCCAATTTAATGCCAGCGATTGCTTCATTACCCGCAAACAAGTTGTCCTAACCACTTAACAGCTTTTGACATCTCCTTACCTTTAAATTTTCATAGTACGGCATCCCATACTACGTCCTGGCATCTACCGAGTACGATAGGAAGCTCCCATGTGTCAATGCAGATACAGCTTAAATCTACCCGCCTCGGCGCCGCTTCCGCGTTAACGCCACTTCCGGTTCTCATGTAATAAAAACTAACAATGGACTATCGTACACTGCCTCATAACGGCCGCCATTTTGTAGTGCGTATATATAAAGATAGTAGTCTAGGAAAACGTTCAAATCGTGCAGTTTATAACGTTTCTGATCATGCAGATTATATTTTTGTGTCCCAAAATTTGGGAATTCATAAATATAAAGTGTTAGAAGTTAAATTGAGCCGGTATGCAACTCAATAGAACTAACATTTATAAAGTGTTCTTACCAGTAAGTTGTGACGAATTCTAATCAAAATATAGTGGCTTATCAGTTTCATAAACGTAATGAGTCTTCACACTTAAAATTATCCGTGTGCAGGCTATTCAATTTAGGAGAGTCTATAAGAAGTATGTATATCCCCAAACGTAGCGGGGATGCACAAGTAGCAGCAATTTCTGTGCTGTACTTCAAAGATAGTGCATGTCGATTTCTGATAAGACAAAATTTCTCCCCATCAATTAAGATCAGAACAGAACATATTAAAAAACCATAAACTCGTTATCCAGCCCTTACTTTTCACCATAAAAAACAATTTTTCCAATTAAAGGAAGGGAAATACAGTCGCTTTGTTGCATATTCTCTAACAAAATGTACATATATTTTGCTTAACATGTACAACATGCTTGGTCATGACCCATGTCGTTCTTATTTCATTACATAGTCTGTTAGTTGTACATGTTATTTACAGACACACAAACCTGTCCTGAGTGTAGAGTCTTTATCATTTACCTAAAAAGTAATGTAACTCCTGGTCGATGTTAAGACCGCATTCTGTTCTACGAAGTTTCAATATCCATAATGCTTCTTTCTTGCGCAACGTTAGTTCCCTGTTGCCCCTCTGGGGTGTCTAGGTGTATGGTCAATACCATAAAGCTCAAAGCGTTTATTGGTTGTCTGTAGCGGGCATATGGACATATATGTTGCCAGTGGATATCTCATTTTGCCCTGTTTTACTGCCCGTACGTGTTCACCAATCCTCTCTCTTAATGATCTAATGGTGCTGACTATATATCTCTTTTTACATTTACATTCTATAGCGTAGACAACAAACTTCGTCAGGCAATTAATGTTGGTCCTAATCTCATATCTTCTCCCATTGGGACCATGAAAGTGAGTTTTCTTAGGAGTAGCCCATTTACAAGCCACGCATTGGTTACAACCATAGAAACCTATACTGTGTAGTCAACCAATTGTCTTTGTTAGGTAATGTGGGGTAGCTAGGGCTCAAGATATTCCTCAGTGTCAGACCCCTTCTGTAAGTAATATTTGGTTTCTCTGTGATGTGTTTTTTAAGATATTTCTCTGCTCGTAATAGGTGCCAATGTTTCTCCATGCTTTGCCTCAGTACCCCTGACCAATTGTTATATCCAGTAATTAACCGGTTTATATCTGCTTCCTTTGTTGTCTTTTTGTGGTCCCTCAATGTGTCCTCTCTTTTCAATCGGTCTATTCTAGATTCTGCTTTCCTCAAAGTGATCCCATCGTAACCCCTCTTTTGGAATCTAGTTATAGTGCCTCTTTTGTGTTCCTCAAAGTCCGTGTCCACGCTACAGTTGTGTCTAACTCTGACCAGTTCACCATATGGAATTGCATGTATTTGGTGTGGTGGATGATCATGTCATCAGTGATGTCATTTGAGATGTCATCAGTGATGTCACTGACCATGTCGTGAATGATGTAATATGTGACATCATCAGCAGTGGATTGCGGGTGCGCGAAATATAGTTAGTACAACTAACTATATAGGAGCAATTTCAATGGTTTTGTATGAGTGAAATGTCCAGCAAACTATAACAACCTTAGGTTTTTATCAGTGAATATATATATTACCTACTGGCGGTCGCCAGTAGGTAGTTTGTCAGAAGGTACCTGAAGATTCCGGCTCCGCTGGAGTGTCTGACCCAAGGAGATGCTAAACTCCCAATTCCCCTTCACCACTGTGCCGGATTTCTCTTGCAACAGTGATAACGGGGAAAGGGGAAGTGGATAACAAACAGAGAGACTGCTCACACATATATCTTCTCCCGCTCAAGGAATGGTGTAAGGTTATTCTGTAAAACATAAGGACAACATTACTAAGTTCTGACTTCTCTATACTCTAGTTCCTAAAAACTCTCTCCAAGGAAACCTGACCTCAATTACCTGTGTGAGTGTGAGCTTTAGCTGCTCTCTTATAGGTCTTTATTACTCAACTGTGTAGATGATGATAGATGAACTGACCAGTTGAACAGGAGAAGTTGAAGGTAGTAGAACTGCCCAGTGCACAGGAGAAGTTGATGGTACACAAGAATATATATATATATTTTTATCTACATGAAGTAACAATCCTTGAATTGAGTTAGCAGCTCCTGTTATATATATATGTTTCACCAAAAGTTCCAAGAAGGCAATGAAAATTTATCGCTGTCAACTTAAGGCAAGTCTTTCAATACGCTCAAAGAATACTGTGAATCAGCAACAGGAATACAGTTCTGAAATTAATAAACTGGTTCGAGCTCACCGACTTGAGGCTGCTAGCCGCTTATGAAGGCTCACAGAGAAACGGGTCACAGGAATACTCAGCGCTCGAGGAACAGCTGACTGAAGATGAAGAAGCCGCTCCAGAAGACCCAAAGTGAAGACTCGAAAATCTATGAGTGTGAACAAAGGGACGGGGAGTAGCGAACTAGGCTGAGGGAAAGGAGAAGCCTCGTTAGAGTCCGAGAGGCTCGAGGAAAAATCACGGGAGAAACTGGTGCAGCCGGAAAAGCCGCCGGGCTCTCTGAATTTCCTCAGGAAGGAGAAAGGACCTATGGAAACTCCTAACCTGACTGAACAAATACTCTATAGCTATGAAGAATAACTTTGAGAGAGCGCGAAAGAATACGTTCGCCTCTCAGGGATAATACCGTTGAAGTGCGCCGTTGTTCGAACGCTCGCGCTCCAAGTCAAAGGGACCGCGTTCTTAAGCAAACACTAGAACGCTAACTGGTTCCCCAATTCTGGCAACAGGGAAGTGAGTGTTCCAAGGCGAAACGATAATTCGCCACTAGCATTGTCCAGTTGAGGGAAGGGGGTGAGTGCTTGATGATGGAGAGAATCTGCGAAGAACTGCCTGCCCTGGGTCCAATCCTGACATAGTTATAGTTAGGACCTAGTTTCCATAGGAAATCAGCAACATTCTATTGGGAATAACTTTGGCGTTGATGGACGGAATTGGCTGAATTTCTCCAAGAAAATGACCAGCTCCGCTCCGCTCCTTCCCTGAGAGTTTGGGGGGCAATCGTCAAGCGGGGGCCGAGATAAAAGGGGGTCCCAAAACGTGTTTTCCCCATGTTAATTTCCATAGGGCGGTTGGACTCACTTTTAGCCCGAACGGCCGAATGGATTTCTACCAAACTTGGCAAAATTGTAGGGACTGGTAGCCCGATGTGCCTTTGCTATGCCTCAAGATATGTGCTCCAGTTAATTTTGAGTAATTTAGGTTCAAAAAAATATATATATCTATATCCGCGCCCCGGTACGCGCACCGGGGCGCACACCAGCGCGCTACGCGAGTTTGCGAGCGGAAAGCTGATTGGCTCTCGGGTGTCTGTCAACATTCCAAACAGTCCGGAGCGGCCGCCATCTTGTGTCTCGGTAGGATCGAGACACAAGAGGTGGCAAAAACAAAGGGGGAAATGACCAAAAGGGGGCAGGCCCCCTGGTTTGATGTGGGAGCCATAAAAGGGCCCCGCGGGGCAAAACATTATTATTATTTTTTTATTTTCGCGGGGGGAGCGCCCGGGACGCGCACCGGGGAGCGTACCGGGGAGCGTACCATGGGGAAAACCCAATGAAACAGTAAAATAATAATTTAAAGTGCTTAGAGGTAGGGTAGCTCTGAATAGAGTTGTTGTGTTGTGTGGGTGATTTAAGTACCAACATGTAGGATCCAATGCAGAGTCTTACATTCAATGTACTCCGTCTCCTCTGTAGATATCTTGCATGTTGTTACAGAAGTTATTGTGGTATATGAAATCCATACCATAGTCTGTCAGGAAAGCAGAAACAGATCCTTTAAGCACTCCCTGAGAAGGCCTAGGGGATCATGGGTAGTCTACCCTGCTCCCTTATGATGTTTTCAAGTATTACATTTTACTCTCTTCTGAATCTACACAAAATTGGTGGTGATATGGTGCATTAGAGACAGACAGTGAGCGAAAGGAGGCAGGAGATGAAAAAGAGATGTCAAATACACATTGGAGATAATATAGTGGGAGAAAGGAAGTAACTATGAGCAAACTTACTATGTAACACAAAAAAGTTGCACAGTATACTGTAAGTCTCACTTTATATTATAATCATTTTTGTACTACTTCATGAATCACATATAAAAATGAATAATGTCGCAAACAATTTTTAATTATTAAATATAAATTTATTGTTCTGAATTTTCATAATTTAATAAAACTTCCAACATCTGATCATCTGGAATCTCCTGAAAATTTTGATCGCATGATTCAATTCTTTCTAAACAGTCAATTAATTCATGGTCCAGAGACTCATCCACGAAATCCAAGTCAAGGTAATTTTGTTCAAGAATATCCTCATCCGTAATTTCAAAAGAAATATTGATGCTCTCTTGTTTACCTTCCATTTTCTTGCTGTAAATTGCATAAAAAATAACTATATCAGTAGAGTTAGGGCACTGTTGGGTTTAAGTTCAGAGAGGTACTTCTGAGTTTTTAACAGTGAAGTTATCTTTGGGCAGTGTATGGTATCAGGCAGGAAGTAGAAATATAAAAAAGTGCATGTAATGAAGCCTAAGTAAATTCATAATTATACCAGAGAAGCCTAACTTAATCCATAACTATAACAGAGAAGCCTATCTCAATCTATAACTATAACAGAGGGACAGTAAATAACTATCAGAAAACGTTTTTACAAATTAACTTAAAGTGCACAACATAGTTCCCCTTACAAATTAACAACTTACCTTTCAGAAAGCAGTTGAAGTTCTGAGAGAAAATCCTTTCTAAATGTACCTCAGGTAGTAGTAGTCAAAATGGCCGTGTTTCCCTCTAATTTTTCATATATATTCATGTTCATAACCAATCAAATGTCACCACACAAAAATACAAAACGAAAGTAACATTTTAATTGGTTGTAAATTCTAACACTTTCATATGTGTTTTTGTCATGTAATTTACCTCAGGATATTTAGACAGGGCTACAGCCCAAATGGCTCAATGGAATTCCACCAAATTTGGGGAAATGGTAGGGACTGGTATGTAGTAGGGCTTATTCTATATTTGGTGAAAGTCTCTCCAGTGGTTTTTATGTAAATTAACTTCCAAATTTTTTGGGGAGCGCTTACTGGTGCGCGCCCCGGTATGCGTACCGGCAGCGCAACGGGAGTCCTCCATCTTGTGTTTCGGTACCATTGAGACACAATATGGAGGACAAACAACGTTGGGAATGGGTTAAAGGGGGCACGGTAGAGACCCCCTGACCCCCTAGGTTTTCTGAGGGGGGCTTAGGAGGCCCATATAGGCCCCCAATTTTTTTTTTTTTTTTTTACATTTCACGGGGGGAGCGCCCGGTACGCGCACCGGGGAGCGTACCGGGGAGCGTACTTTGGTGAAAATTTGTGAAAAAAGTTAGAGTAAAATAATCATTTAGAATGATCAGAGGTAGGGTAGCCCTGAAAAGAGCTTTTGGGTTCTGTGGCTGATTTAGGCACCTACAAGTAGGTTCCAATGCACAGTTTTAAATTCAGGAGGAATATTCTATTCCCCTCATCTGAGAAGTGCACACCATCTCCTCTGTAGATATCTTGCATGTTGTAACGCAAGTTATTGTTGTGTATTGAACCCATTCCATAGTCTCTCATGTAAGCAGAAACAGATTTATTCACATGTTTCCGTGCTTTCTCAAATTGTGGACAAAATTGGTTGGACCAGTTCCATTTCTGTCTTTGGCATATATTGGAATATACCAAGGCAGTTTGTGGAAAAAGTGCCATCAATTGCTCAAAGGTGTCCTTTAAAAGCATTTCCAGACCTACCCCAGTCAAAGTGCCTAGGTCATTTCCACCACAGTGCAGAATTATAAGGTGAGGGTGTGGCAGATGCAAAAAGGTTTTCACCAATGGTATCAATTGGTGACATCTCAATCCTCTCTGGCCAATCCACTTGATGTCCACATTTGGTAAATCAAGGTTGTGAAAATTTCTGATAGCTGCGTACCTTTGATCCCAGTGGATGTAGCTATGTCCAATAATCCAGACAGAATACATGGTGAGAGGAGGTTCTGGTGCAGTCTGATGAAGTGTGGAAATGAAATGGCAGTTGGAACAGTAGGAGTTTGCAAAAAAAAACTGTGGAGTTTCAGTGCTCTTGAATCACCAGCGATGATAGTTGAAAGTTAGGGTGCATGGTTCTGTTCTGTGAAAGAAGTAATTTGAATGGTTAAGAAAAAGTCATTTAAAGAAACATTGCATCGGATAAGCTGGTGTATTGAGAGGTCAAACATCCTTGCTGAGTTCATTTGCAACATTGTAGAATAAACTTTTAACCCTGAGAGCTCAGTGAGGAGGGAGTTGCTATGGTAACAGGCAGAAAGGGCTGAGGGGGGAAGGGTGTTGGTTTTGAAATAGTGAGGGAAGAGTTTTAATTGGTTAACATGAGGGATATGTGTGTAGAATTAGAGGTTTTCTGTGCCATTCATGGTTGCAGTGTCTGGAGTGCATACCTTTTGCTCTGCTAAAGAAATATTGGTGTGTGTGTCTGACACTGTTCTCAATCTCCCAAAGCATTTTTAAAGGTGAGTAATGATTCATTTAATATAGATAGAGACTTGTATGCTCTATGGAGAAGATTTGGAAGCACATTGTGGCTTTTTAATGTTGCTTTGTGTAATTTTTTTGATAATGCTTGGTAAAAAGATTTTGCTGCATAGAGAAATTGTATTTTGTAAAATTGTGAAGTTTCAGTAGTGACATGGAATGCTTGTACATAGGACCTGTGCTGTGTTTCTTAAATGTGATGTGAAAAACGATTTTGGGGAAAATGAATGGCTTTTATATTTTTTGAGAAGGAATAAATAGTGTCTGCATGATTAAAGAAATATATTTGAACTTTTCACAATGATGTCACCTGTGTTACCTCAGTTTAGGAAGCAGATCGAGATTCTTACTTGTTGGTTTGTGTCATGTTTTTTGATAATGCTTGGTATCAACATTTGCAAGATAGAGGAATTGTATTTTGTAAAATAGTGATGTTTCAGTAGTGAAATTGAATGCTTGTATATAGGACCTGTGCACTGTTTCTTAAATGTTATTTAAAAAACGATTTTGGGGCAAATGAATGGCTTTTCCATTTTTGAGAAGGAATAAATAGTGTCTGCATGATTAAATAAATATATTTGCACATTTCACAATCATGTCACTTGTGTTACCCTAGATTAGGAAGCAGATTGTGCTTTTTTCTTGTTGGTTTTTGTTATGTTTAATGATAATGTTTGGTATCAACATTTGCTAGATAGAGGAATTGTATTTTGTAAAATAGTGAGGTTTCAGTAGTGAAAAGGAATGCTTGTACATAGGACGAGCGCTCTGTTTCTTAAATGTTATTGGAAAAACGATTTTGGGGCAAATGAATAGCTTTTATATTTTTGAGAAGGAATAAATAGTGTCTGCAAGATTAAATAAATATATTTGAACCTTTCACAATCATGTCACCTGTGTTTCCACAGATTAGGAAGTAGATTGTGCAGATGAGGTGAGGCATGTCCAGGGATGCAGAGGAGGTGAGGCCTGTGTCCTAGAGTGCAATGGACAGGACTCACCTTCTCTGACCCTTGGACAAGCCTCACCTCCTCCGTGCCCCCTGGACAGGCCTCAATGTATTGGGTATAATTGATGGTAACAGGGTGCAGATGAGGTGAGGCCTGACCAGGGGTGTAGATGAGGTGAGGCCTGTCCAGGGGTGCAGAGGAGGTGAGGCCTGTTCGGGGTTGCAGATGAGGTGAGGCTTGTCCAGGGGTGCAGAGGAGGTGAGGCCTGTGTTCAAGAGTGTAGTGGGAGAGAGGCCTGTCCAGGGGCGTAGAGGAGGTGAGGCCTGTGTCTAAGAGTGCAGTGGGGGAGAAGCGTCATGAAGTCCTGTCCACTGCCCTCTTGGACACAGGCCTCACCACCTCTGCTCCCCAGGACAGGCCTCACCTCATCTGCACTCCTGTTCAGGCCTCACCTCATCTGCACCCTGTTACCATCAATTATGCCCGATACATTGAGGCCTGTCCAGGAGGCACGGAGGAGGTGAAGCTTGCCCAAGGGTCAGAGGAGGTGAGTCCTCTCCACTGCACTATTGGACACAGGCCTCACCTCCTCTGCACCCCTGGATAGGCCTCACCCTATGTGCACAATCTGCTTACTAATCTGAGGAAACACAGGTGACATGATTGTGAAAATATATTTTTTTAATCATGCAGATACTATCTAATCCTTGTCAATAATGTAAAACCAATTCATGTCCCCGAAATCTTTTTTTAAATAACATTTACAGAACAGAGCACAGGTCATATGTATATGCATTTCATTACACTACTGAAACCTCACTCATTTACAAACTACAATTCCTTTATGCACCAACATTTCTTTACCAAGCATTATCAAGAATGTATTAGTCTCTATTATATTCTCTTCCTGACTTATTCTATTTTTCCACCTGTCCCCTTCTAACACCCTCTCTCTGACGTATTCCTTTTTACATCCTGACTCTGTGTTATACTCTCTTACACTCTCTCTTTGACTTACTTTCTCTTACACCCTGTCTCTAATTTATTCCCTCTGTCTCTTTTTTACAGTAATTTGTAAGTCATACTCTGTCTTACATCCTCTTCCTGATTTACTCCATTCTTACAACCTTTCTCTTTGTAACATTCTCTCCCTAACTTACTCCCTATTACACCTTTTGTCTGTTTTACACCCTCTCTCCCTCTTTCTGACTTTTTTTATTCTCTTCCTCTCTTCCTGTTACACCCTCTGTCTGACTTACTCCTTGTTACATCCTCTCTCTGATTTACTTCCTCTTACACCCTCTCTCAAACTTACTCTCTCTCTCTCTCCCTTTTACAGCCTCTCTCTGTTTTAGTCTCTTTTACATCCTCTCCCCTTCTAACACCCTCTCTCTGTCTTACATCCTCTTACACCCTCTCTGTGTCTTCCACCCTGTTACACCCTTTTTCTGACTTACTCCCTTTCTCCCTTTCTTTGACTTACTCCCTCTCCCTATTACATCCTTTTTCTGTCTTACAACATATTATACACTCTCTCTCTCTTACTCCTTCTCTATGTTTTACTCCCTCTACCTGTTTCTTTGTCTGACTCTCTCTGTCTCTTTGTGTTACTCCCTCTAGCTCTTTTTCTCTGTCTTACTCCTAGTTACATAGTTGCTGTGGTATAAACTTAGATATGTTGTAAACTAGTGTTTATATCGTTTGCTTATTGTCATTGCTTTGTTGTTTGGTAATAGTGGTCTATAAAGTGTTATTTTTTTCTTTACCACAGATTGAAATCAAGATTTCAATAGTAAGGAAATATGCCCTCAAGGCAGAGGAGAAGGAAAGATGCCAAGCTGAAAAAATCAAACACAGCAACGGAATTAAAGCACTCCTCTACAACAAATACTTCAAAAAACACAAAAAAAGCTCCTGGTAAGACAACTAAGTCTTTTTTTCGGAACATATGTAGATTAAAAAAAATGTGAATGTGAATATACAGAAGGAGAGAGCAAATTTGAAAAGGAAGGAGAGGCCCCCCAAAAATGTTACTACTGGAGCAGGAGAGAACAGTATGTGTAGGAATAGAAGGCAAAACCAATTTAGGGACATTCATAGACGAATGTTTCGCAATAGGGTAGTTTTAAATTTGTTAAGAAATATTAAGAAAGGTAAACAGAGAGCTGCTTTTTACAAGAAAAATAAAAGTGTAGAGAAGATTGTTGATCACGCTTTTGAAGTTAAGAAAAAATTATTTATTTTAGTAATCAATAGAATTAGGATACTTAACAAGGCAATTGATGTTTTCAAATCGAACAGTAGATGCAAATGAATAATTAATCGGATTAATTTTTGTGAAGTTTTTTCTGGAGAATCGATGCATAGTTCAAGTTGTGAGCCATGTTTTAATGAGGAGAGTTACTTCCAGGAGAATGTTTTGGTGCATGCAGTTGACACCAGTGGTCGAGCGTATGAGGTGAAATACGGTTGTCCGATTGAAAAAGAGAAACTTGTGTCTAGAGATGCAGGAGAGGTGTTAGCTGATGAAGTTTTAGGGAGACGTACTGAGGGTCCAGTGTACACTTGGAAATGTATTAGTGTTTGTAGTGTGCGTCAGGATTCGATTGATTTGCTTCGTAATTTCTTACGTACATATAGTAAGAAAAGTCTAAAACAGAAAATGAAGATGTTGCAAGACTTAGATCCTTGCAGAGTGAGAGAAAACACAGGTTTGCATGGGCATTCACTGGCATGTCTTTCTAGAAAAGTATGTCAGAGTATTTTTCATCATTTTAGGATGTTAGCAGTGCATCATAACAAAATGAGGAAATTAGTGAGAAGGTTGTATTAGGCAAAAAGTCCAGCACTTAAGCTTAAACAGTTAAACAGTGCTCTTTTACATGGATCTGAATTAGATGTGAAGAACATTTGTGAAGAAATTGAGTTTTGTTATTTTGGTGAAAAAGAGGACAGTGTAGAAATTGACACAGTAATAGAAGGTAATGTGGAAGACAATGTACAGATTTCAAGTACAGAAAAGTTTGACAAGGAAATTTCCAAGTTTAAGGTGAAATCAAGTGAAAGGCCAAATTTTAGTTGTGTGTGTTGTCGACGAACTCATTATAAGCATCAGACTAGATTAGTTGATTTATATGTAAAAAGCGAAAAGGTAAATAATAATGAGTGGAAGGATTTTGCAACTTATTTGTTGGTAGAAAATTGTTTTGATTTGGGTTCCGATCAATGTATTTGTAAATATTGTTATATTAAATTAAATGAAAACAGAATGCCTGCTAGAGCTGTTCATAATAATCTGGAGTTGGTAGACATTCCTTCTGAATTGATGGATTTAAATACCTATGAGTCTATTCTGATTCAATGTGTGCATCCTTTTCAGGCTATTGTTCGCATGGAGCCTAAGATAGGGAAATAGCCTCCTTCAGATTTACAGAGAGGATTAAAGGGAAGAGTTGTTTATTTGCCTCTAGATTTCAAGAAAAATATTGATACAATTGGTGTAGAAAAAGTGGAAGAGGAACCTCTGATTATTCTAGTTAATGGGGTTCCGACAAAGAGTAAGAAAATCTGGCAAGATTTAGTGGATGTTAGGAAAGTCAAAAAGGCAACGTTGTATTTGGTCAAAAACAATGAGTACTACAAACATGTATGTGTTGCAGCAGAGGAAATATCTGCAGAAGAAGACAGTGATTGTTCAGCCGGCCAAATTGAAAAAGTTGATGTGTCTAGAAGTGAAGAAATATATATACATTTATTTCCAACAGGTCGAGGTGGACGATATGACGATCGACCAGTTCAAATTCCTGCATCTGAATACCGGACTTTAAGATTATATGCTGAAGATCCAAAGTTTTGCCAATGCATTCCGTATTTGTTTCATCCACTGTATGAAAGTGACTTGTCTGGGCTTTCTTATGCAGTGAACCATATACTGAAAAGTGGACCACATCTGCAAAATGTTTCGGCGAGGGACTTTATGGAGAAAGTCAATCTGCAAGACAGTATTTTGGAATCTCAGCTAATCAATCTCATGGCATGTCAGCGTGGTACAAACGAGTATTGGTTCCGTCGTCATGGGGAATTGAAATGTATGCTAAGAAACTTAGGAACTCCTACATGGTTCCTCACTCTTAGCTGTGCTGAGTATGCATGGGACGACTTACTTCAATTTCTACAAGAGGCAAATGCTAACATACAAAATATAGAATTCAAAACACCTGGAGAACTGTGTTCTTTGGATCCACTGAATGTATGCAGATATTTCAATCATAGATTTGAAGCTATGATGTCTTTTATTACCAACAAAAAAAATCCTCCCATTGCAGAGGTTTTGGATTTCTTTTGGAGAAAGGAGTATCAAGCGAGAGGTGCTCCTCACATACATATGTTGTTATGGATTAAAGATGCACCCAAATTTGGAACAGATTCGGATGACACAGTGATGAGTTTCATTGAAGAGTATTCAACATGTGCTGTTCCGAAAACTACCGAAGAAAACAGTTTAAGGCCACAAGTTTTACGCTTTCAATCCCATCGTTGTGGAAAGTACTGTCGTCAAAAATTCAGAAACAAGGACAAGTTCTACACAAAATGTCGTTTCGGGTTTCCACGACCAGTGATTTCTAAAGGAAGAGTAAATAATGTGATGTCTTCTCTGGGACATACTGTGACGAGGAAATCACCAAAAAATATATACAATTTAAAAAGAAACGAAGAGTCCAAGTACATCAAGGACTACAACCCAGTGATTTTGTCCATGTGGAATGCTAACATGGATATTCAGTTCGTTGCTGACAACTCTATTGCTGTGGCTCGATATGTGACGTCTTACATCACAGAAAAAGAAAAGACAGAACTGAAGGAAATGTGGGAGGACATTTCACATGAAAAGAGTATAAGTAAAAAATTATACAGTTTCAGTCTGAAGATGTTGTCGCATCGAGAAATTGGAGCATATGAATGTTCTGATCGGTTATCATCAGCAAGTCTATATGCCAAATCTAGAACTATCATTTGGGCGAGTCTAGGTCTTGCTGCAACACGAAACTGAGTTTTGAAATCTGTACAAGAAATTGAGTATTTGGCGGAGAAAGAACCAAACAGTACAGATATTTTGAAGACAAACATGTTGGATACATACTATCCAAATAGAAGTAGTCATCTTGAGAACAGTTGGTTGTATGAAGTTCTGCAAAACTATAGTTATAAGAGGAACATCACAGAAGATATCAATAATGGAATATATGCTGTCATTGGGTGTGAAGGATGTCTAGTTAAGCAGAGAAAAGGCCATTTGATTAATCATCGAAAATTGAGTTGCGAATCTCCAGACAAAAGGGAATTTTACTATTTAGCTCTTTTGCAACTCTTTAAGCCATGGCGTACAGAAGAGGAACTACTTGGAGAT
The DNA here is from genome assembly GCF_964261635.1 of Lissotriton helveticus. NCBI lineage: Eukaryota > Metazoa > Chordata > Amphibia > Caudata > Salamandridae > Lissotriton > Lissotriton helveticus. The sequence goes on from NC_136059.1 coordinate 9,385,386, forward strand.
TTTCTCTGTTACGAAGATTCTTTTAATGCAACCAAGGATACCATAGAATGTCCTGTTTTTCCAAATTAGCTGCAAATGTTGAACGAAGAAATAGAGCAAGAAGCCACAATTGCTGTAGAGATTGCTAGAGACAGTTCTCAAGACAGTCAGAGTTCTACTTCGTTGAGTCAGGATCCACTAGGAGGACCAATTATCCAAAATGAAGCTGCCACTGCCATGGATGAGGTGGAAAGAGCTATGGAACAATCTCAAGAGGATGAAGTTAACTTAGAAGATTTGGTGAAACAACTAAACGTTGAGCAGAAACAGATATATGACGAAGTCACAGAACAGATTGAACATGGATTCAGTCATGAGAAAAAAGAGTGCTCATGTACATCATTTAAGCCTGTCCGACTGTACGTGAGTGGAGAAGCGGGAACTGGAAAAAGTTTCCTGATTAAAGCAATTGCAACTTATCTGCAGAAAAGGACTGAATCACCGCTGTCTTGTGTTGCTAACGCTCCAACTGGGCTGGCAGCACATAACATTAAAGGGATTACTTTACATCGTTTACTGATGCTACCAGTTGAGCATGACAATAAATTGCAATACCATAAGCTATCTGGAAATGCGTGTTCTGAAGTTTCCAGAGTCCTGAAGAAAATGAAACTTCTTATCATTGATGAAGTAAGCATGGTCTCAAATCTAATACTTGCTTTTGTGCATTTGAGAATGCAAGAAATTCTTAGAACTGAGTATGAAGTGTTATTTGGAGGGAAACACTTTATTGTTTTTGGAGATCTACTGCAGTTGACTCCAGTGAAAGGACAACCAGTGTTTAAAATGCTCACGCATGAAAATACCAGGAAGTGCCTAGGAAGCATTGGAAACGTTAATATATGGTTAAATTTCAAATATGCAGAACTGCTTCAAAATATGCGACAGGCAAAGGATGAAGATTATAAAAATATTCTACAAGATGTAAGAATCGGAAAAGTAAGTGAGCATGGGAAAGAAGGTTTACATGCACGATTAATTTCAAATTTGTATCCAAATGAAAACATCCTTCCAGAGAATATTTTTAAGAAAATTACTGAGAACACATCTGGTATATGTTTGATGCCAACTCTGCAAGAAGGTTCCATCTTCAACAACAAAATGTTAAAGTTAGAAAATGAAGAGATTGTGAAACTGGAAGCTGTAGATAAAATAGAGCATATGGGAGCAACAATTATTTTGTCAGAAAATTTGAAATCAAAATTGGATTCATTAGAGAAGAGTATATCTAAAACTGCTGGTTTTGAAAAGACTCTGAATGTGTGTTTAAATTGTCGTATCATTTTGAGAAGGAATTTAAATGTTGAAAGAGGTCTGGTAAATGGAGTAATGGGTCATGTTTTAGAATTTCTGAATTACAGAAATAGAAATGGAATTGAATTTTTAAAAATTTAATTTGATGGCATTGAGGAAGTACAACAAATCAGTCCTTGTTCTGCTAGATTTTTGCTTGTAAAAGACTTATATGTTCGCCGAAAACAGTTTCTGTCTGTTTGGCATATGCGGTGACAATTCATAAATCTCAAGGTTTAAGTGTAGATAGTGCATTGGTGAACATTGGAAGTTCTGTGTTTAAAGAGGGTATGGCATTTGTGGCATTATCACGAGTCAGAACTTTATCAGGATTGTACTTGATTGAGTGTGATGAAACAAAGATTTGTGCAGATCTAGATTGTGTTAAAGAATACAATAGGTTAAGAAGAGAGTATGCTCCACGTTTGCCTCAATATCCTCTGTTCGAAAAACGTGTGGTAGGCTGAAAAAGAAGAAATGAGAATAATTGCAGTGAGGTAGCAGCAAAAAGACAAAAAGTAGATGAAACTGTAATTGTAAGCAGAAAGAAAAAGGATTCTGTTGAAGATGTTGTTGGATTTCAGTTTGAAAACAGTTCTGGTGTCAACTGCTATGCTAATGTAGTGGTTAATGTTGTTTTTTTCTTCAAAGTTTACAAGAACAGATTGTTGAAAATCGGTAACAAAGATTGTGCTGTTTATTGAATTCTGTGTTTGAGAAATGTAGCAGTGATAGAACAAAAATAGAAAGTGTTTCAGAAATTCGAAATCTTTTAGACATATGGTCTGGTCAAAATCAATTTTCACAGAATATTCAGCAGGATTGTCAGGAATTTTTAATGTATATGTTTGATGTATTGGAAGATGAAGGTGTAGATGTAGAAAATCTTTTTGGCCTTTCTTATCAATGGCAGCATGACTGCGACAATTGTAGTTTATCAAGTAGTACTAGAATAGACACTGAAAGATTTATATATTTGACTTTACCAGACTGCAAATCAGTGTCTTTTAATAATCTAGTTAAAGCAGCTGATCACAATATGGTGTGTACCCAATGTAATGAAATGAAATGAAAAGCAACTTATAACGCGCAACTAAAACCCGAAGGCATCAAGGCGCCTAACAAACCAGAGTACAAACCAGAGTGCAATGCTGTCCACATTATTTATATAAACTTATGGTCAGTATGTCATTTTAATGTTCCAACGATGTAGACCTGATGGAACTAAATTGACAACTTCTATTAAAAATTTCGTGGCTTCTCAGTTATCAATTTCAGGAAGAACCTTTGCAACTGTAGCTATTATTTATTATGACGTCCTTCGACAACATCAGGGAATTACACATGTTATTTAAAATGTGAAAAAGGGTGGAAGCTCTGTAATGATACTCATTTGACTTTCAAACAACGTTTCCCTTTTGACTTAAAAAATTCATACCTAGTGTTTTTATAACCAAAATTTAAGTAAAGGTAATTGGTCTATGAAGACGGGAGCAGTTAATAAAAGTTAGTTTGCTGTTTAAAATTATATTATGAGTAAAAGTGATCAAGATAATATAAAAATTCTAGTTGTCATATAGGTACTGTAAGTGGATCTCATAGTAAGTGATATCAGTATTATAGGAAATGTTGAATATGAGTGAGCCAGAGATGGAAATATGAATATATAAACATTGTGAAAATGTTGTATGAGCTTTTCTTTCAGAACGTCGGGAAAAAGGTAATTTCAGAGTTTGTTTTGAGTAATTTGAAAACATGCTGATACATCTGACACTATTTGGCCTTAAGGAAAAGTGAAGGAATGAGCAAAGAGTCATGACTGAACACAAGGAGGAAATGAAAACTTTGAAAAATATTTCAGATGTTCTTGGAGCTTTTCTTATAGAAAGTCGATAAAATGGAAGTTTTAGAGAACAGCAGAGTATTTTCCAACGAAAAAGACCTTCATGATGTACTATTTGGCTCAAAGGAAAAGTAAGTGAATCAAAGATTAGTGTACATATGTGATTTTTAAGTTTATATGTTTTTTTTTTTTTAAACACGATCTTTTAGATTGTGGTTTTTTTTTTCCCGCTGTCATATGATGAGTAGTTTGAACTCACAGTTTTTAGTGAAATTCAATATATTCTGACAACGAGGAGCCAAGATGGTGATCGAGATGGCTGCGTAACCGCTCGGCTCCGTGAGCCTCCTCACCCCGCACATACATCTTGGCACTTATCCTGAGCTGCAACGGCATCTACATGTAGGCGAAGGATCACTCTCCCTTACCGCTTGCTCCTGAGGCTTCTGCTTGCTGCAGACGTGTTGGAGTGTCCCCGACTGTTTTGAGGCCTTCGCGGAGCTGGGACCGGGGTCTCGAGTGCGGAAAGTGGCCGGCCGCGAATGCAACAACAGCGGCCTCTGGTGATGGTGAGGACTCGGCCGGAGGGAACTGAAGCCTGATTGCCGATGGCGACAATGCCGACCCAGCCCAACTGGCGGAGAACCATGCGGGGAGTGTGATGCAGCTGGGTCGAGGGAGGTGCATGATTCTTAGCCCCCCATTCCGGTGTTGTATCCGGGCCCATTACCGACTTTGCCCGGAGTCAGCGTGCAGCTCCCGGGTGCGGCGGAGTTTTTAGCCTTTCGGTGCCTCTCCGCTGAGAAACCTGCCTTGGCTTGTGAGATTCCCGTTGTGAATCCTGTTCCTCCCTGATGTGAGACCCGGTCCCGAGGTGAGGTGGAGAAGGACGAGGCCGGAACAGCTAAGATGGCGGAGAGCGCCCTCGTACGCACACCTCTCCCGGGCAGAGAAGCCGCTATGTGAGAGAGTCCTGGGGTCTGGCGACACGAGAGAGAGCCCACGTCCAGAGATGTTTTGGCTGCGTTAACAACTCTGCATGAGACCCTGATCCGGGACGCCCGGGATCTGGGTAGGAGGATGGCCGCCATTGTTGTCCCACCGCTCCACATGGGTAGGGATGAATCACAAGGAAGCGCCGATGTGCCCGCCTTTGCGACAGTGATGAACGTTCCAGCTGCGCCTACGTTTGTGGAGACGCCGATAGACCTGGTCTGTGAATCCGCTTTCGATTGCTCTGTTGTGTTTGGGAGTGACTCGTCGGGGCCTTTATCCATACGGCGGTGGAAGAAACAACATCGATCCATAGTTTGGGTTGCCCCGGCGGCGTTTCAACAATTGTCGGATTGTGTGACCTTCTCCTCCTGGCTGATGAGACTGTGTTCTGCCTAGGGGATGTTTCCGGTATCGGTACTGCCACAGACGGAGTCCCGCCATGCGTACTTGGCTGGGATTTGGGGGCTCCAGTCCCATGGAGTATTGGCGCTTCCCGGACTGCCCGGTTCGGTTGGACCCACCACACTGTACTGTCTGCCGATTGATGAATGGCCGTATGTGGGTACCATTGATAGAGAAGGCCAGGGTTGATATCGTTTAGGATATGATGGAACACATTGTTGGCGGACGGTGTTTTGGAAGGACACTCCACGGGGATGTTACCAATTGAATTTATGATTCTTGCTTACTGCGGCTATTCTGACTCTGCTTCTGATGTATGTTGTGCGCGATAGGTGAGGGGGGGGGCGGGTGGTCTGATCGATGGCCCTTCTTCATAACTTTTCCTTCCTTTTTCTTCCTTTTTTCTTCTATATTTTGGGTCTCTTCTTTAGGGCGATAGGCACGCTGCTGGGGGGGGGGGTAGGCCGTAGCCTTCTGCAGGGGTGCAGGGTGGGGGATAGGGGGAAGAGGGGTGTTTATTTGTTCTTCCTTTGTCTCTATGGCCCTTTGCCTTTTCTTTTTCTAGGTGTCGTCGTCTTCATGTTTCCTACAATCTGTTTTGTTTTTAAGGGCTGGGGTGCTGATTCGACATGACGTGTATGTGTTGTTTACATTTATCCTGACTCATATGCCTTGCCCCCGTGTCCTCAAGTGTATTCGCACTCATTGCGGTTTTCTGTTTTATGTTGCTATTGTGGGATCATGTGTGACCGTCTGGCACTTCTTCTGACATTTCTTCTGTTTTATTTTTCTTCATTGTAAAATTAACCTTCTTAATGCCTGCTTCTCACGCTGTGCGCTTAAATACGAGTCGTATCCTGGATTCTTACCTGACCCCGGCTTATGGACCGCTGTTTCTTTTTATATTGCTCTGCTGACCTTACGAATTGACTAGCGGCCGGCCGGGATGGTTGTAGGCCCATGCTTGTATTTATGTGCAGTGATAATAAAGGTTTTTAAAAAATATATATATATATTCTGACAACAGCAAAAATAAACTATCTAACATGTTGTACAAGTTATTCTATAGTTTGTATTGTGTAATTTAAATTGTATTCCCATTGTCTCACACTCACTTTCTTTTTTCCACCCTCTTTCAGCTCTCTTTACTCACTCACACTGCCTTTCTCTCACTCTGTTTCACCCTCGTTCCTTTACTCCACTTCTTTCACAACCCCTCATTCCCATTTCAACTGTCTGCATCCCCTCTCTCCCTTCCACCACTTTTCAGCTTTCTGCTTTACTTCCCTTTTCCGTCTTTTCCTCTTTTGCTCTTTTAGTAATTCCTCTTTACTCACTCACCTCTTTTGTCGCACTCTGTCACTATAACTCACCCACTGTCCCTCACTTATCTTTCTTTGCTCCTTTCTTTTGTCCTCTTCTCTCTGTTTCTCGTTCACTACCTCTATGTCCTCAGTCCCTCACTCTCCTTGTGTTATGCTCACTTGTGTTTATCTACCTTCTATCATTTCTCTTACAACAACTTCACTGCTCCTCTCTCATCGTTCTTTATCCCATTTCTTTTACTCCGGTTTCATTACTACCCCTCATTTCCTATCTTTCAGTGTCCTTCTCTTTACTTTCATCACCGAATCACATTCTCTCAGTACCACTGCTTTAGTCCTCATCCCCTCTCTTTCCTTCTTTTGCTCCCTTACTCATTTTCCTTTCCTCACTCATTGTACTCCACTTCACTCAGTCCTTCCCTTAGTCCCTCTGTCTACTAACTTCCTCACTCCTTTTCCCTCAATCCTTCTATATTATCCTCGCTCCCTTCATCCCTTCACTCTGTGACTCCCCTTCACTCACTCTCAGTCATCTTCCATTCCTCATTCTTGTAAATGCATCCTCAATGAGACTCCTTTCCCTCTCAGTCATTCCCCTTTTACTTACTTCTCTTTCCTGATTTAGTTTTGCTAACATACATTCTTTTAGTATCTTTCTTACCTTCAGTTCATTTCTTTCTTCTTCTCTTCCTCTCTGTCACTGTATGTATCTGCCTTACTCTTAGTAATTTGCTCTCCTTCTATTTCTTTTTCCCTCTTTTTGTCCTTCTACATTACTTTATTTCCCTTTCTGTGTCCTTCACTCTTACTTTAGTTCTTAGTACACTTTTATGATTTTTAATCTCTTGACCTGTCTCTTCTATTTTAAAATATATATTTTACTAATTATAACTTATTTTTTCTTCTCTCTTTCACAGATACAAAGTGTAGTAAAAACATGTAATTAAGTTTACATTAATTATATGGTAAGTCTGACTAAAAAAATGTAGTTTGTCATCACCCTTTGCTTTAACCTCACTACTATTCTCTCACCCTACCTCACTCCCGTTTCCTTTCTCACTCCTTCTCTCAGTCCGTCTGTCCTCACAGTTCCTCACTCCCGTTCCCTCACTCTGTCTCTCTTACCCTCACTGTCTCTGTCCCATCACTCTGTCACTACTCTTTCATCATGCTCACTCTCTATAACTCACCCACACTCCCTCACTTACCTTTCTTTGCTGCTTCACTCAGTCCCTTTCAGTCACTCCTTCCTTTACTCTCTCTGTCCTTTTTCTCTGTAATCCCCATGTCTTACCCTTATTCACTTTTATCCACCCTCTTTGACCCCTCTTTACTTACACTCACTGCTCTTTTCTCACCCTCCCTCACCGCTGTTCCTTTACTCCGGTTCCGTCACTACCCCTCATTCCCCATCCTTTACTGTCCTTCCCTTTACTTTCAACACCCACTCACATTCTCCCAGTACCTCTGCTTTAGTCTTCTTCCTCTATCTTCCCTTCTTTCGCTCCTCTTATTCATTTTCCTTTTCTCACTAACACCCTATTACACCTTCTCTCTGTCTTACTATCTATTACACAGTCTCTCTGTGTTGCTCCCTCTAGCTCTCTTTCTCTTAACATCACTCTCTCTGTCCCCTTCCCTCATGCTCACTCCTTCATTATTTTTTTTTCTATTTTTTTGGGTGCGCGCCCCGGTGCGCGTACCGGTACGCGTACCATGGAGAAAAAAGAATGACAGAGTTTTTAAAAAATATAGCCTTTTTTTTATAAATTGGAGATAGTTCTAAAAAGAACTGTTTTTTTAATTATTTTTGTTGTTTTATATTTTTTTCTTCCTCAGTCAAAATACAAAGTGAGAATGAGGAAAAAAGGTGGGGGCTTTCATCATTTGGAAAGACAAACTGCTCTGAACCAATGAAAAGTGTTATTTTCAGGTCACATGACCCGACGCGCTTACGCTACGCGTCTCGGGGCGTGCCCGGGTGCGCGCCCGGGGGGGCTTACGTAGCGCGATCGTATGCGCTCGGGCGCTTCCGGATGCGCTTACGCCGTGCGTCATAAGATGCATCACGCAGCTACGCGATACATCACGATGATGTTTTCGTTCGCGGAAATAGCGCTAACGGGACGGTCACCTGTACGCGCACCGGGAGCGCTGCAGGGCAAAAAAAAATAAATAAATAAACATGAACAATATACATACAAAAAATAGTATTACATAAATATACAATATAGGATTCATTATAAAAAATATAAAATTTCTTAGCTATAGAAATTTGCTATTAAAAAACCTATGAAAATTCACTGAAAATACCATAGGTTTGACACCAGTTATAGTTAGGAATTAGCATTTAAAAAACCTATTAAATTCACTGAAAAACCATAGGTTTGACACCAGTTATAGTTAGCTGGAAATTTTACTGACATAAAACCATTGAAATTCCCACTTTATAGTTAGTTGGACTCACTATAACTCGCGCGCCCGCAATGCACTGCTGATGATGTCACATATTACATTATTCATGACATGGTTAGTGACATCACTGATGACATCACAAATGACATCACTGATGACATCACTGATGACATCTCAATTGACATCACTGATGACATCATCCAGTGTCTGTGTGTTTGTGTAAAGTTAAAATACATATTGAAGAGTGAGTGTATGTATGAGTGTCTGGATGAAGGATTTAGTAGGTGCGTGACTAACTGTATGAGTGAGTGATTAAATGTGTCTTAGTGAATGCATGGGTTAGTGATTAAACTGTCTGAATGTGTACATCATTATGTTTGTTGTTGTGTAAGCTGCATATATAAATGACTATATATAACAGCCTGTGATTGCATAAGTGACTGTATCTATCAATATGTACTTGTATCAGTGATTGTAAAAGACAGTAAGTATATGTTAGTCTATGTTTAAATAAGTAAGGTTTTGTGTGTTTAACTGTATAGTTGTGGAAATGGGAGTGTGATTGATTCTTTACATGACTGACTAGGTGTATGAGTAACTCCATGGATGAGTGGCAGTGTGTGAGTCTCTGTATAGGTGTATGAGTGCATATGTTGGTCTTGTATTGATGAGTGACTGTATGTATGAAAGATTGTATGGGTGAATGAGTGGATGTGTGTGTAGACCTAGAAATCAGTGAGTGCGTATGTGGTAAGTGGTTTCAGGAATGGTAGTTTGTATTTAACACTAGGTGTATCATGGGTTAGATTAGAGTGTGAAGAGGTGTATTGTATTATCACATGGATGATGTCATCAGTGATGTCATCAGTGATGTCATTTGAGATGTCATCAGTGATGTCATCAGTGATGTCACTAACCATGTCATGAATGATTTAATATGTGACATCATCAGCAGTGCATTGCGGGCGCGCGAGTTATAGTGAGTCCAACTAACTATAACGTGGGAATTTCAATGGTTTTAAGTCAGTAAAATTTTCAGCTAACTATAACTGGTGTCAAACCTATGGTTTTTTCAGTGAATATATATATATATATATATATATATATATTACCTACTGGCGGTCGCCAGTAGGTATATATAGTTAGGATTTTTTCTCTATGGGATTTTTGAAAATTCTATGTCTAATAACTTTGGCGTTTGTGGACGGAATTGGCTGAAATTTTCAGGAAAATGGAACATTTTGTTTCTGAGCAGCCCCTGAAAATTTGTGGGGGGTTCGTCAAGGGGGGGCCGAGAAAAAAGGGGGGTCCCAAAACGCGTTTTTCCAATGTTAATTTCCATAGGGCGGTTGGCCTCACTTTTAGCCCGAACGGCTGAATGGATTTCCATGAAACTTGGCAAAATTGTAGGGACTGTTAGCCCAATGTGCCTTTGCTAGGTCTCAATATATGTGCTCCAGTGGATTTTGAGAAATTAACGTTCAAAAAAAGATATATATCTGTGACAGCGTCCCGGGCAGCGATCCGGTTCGCGTACTTTTCGCGTTACGGAGCTTTGCGAAGCGAAGCTGATTGGCTCACCGGTGTCTGTAAACATTCCAAACAGTCCGTAGCGGCCGCCATCTTGTCTCTCGGTAGGATCGAGAGACAAGAGGAGGCCAAAGCGAAGGGGGAAATGACCATAAGGGGGCATAGTAGATCCTCCCTGACCCCCTAGGTTTGATGTGGAGGATTTAAAAGGGCCCCGCGGGGCAAAAAAAAAGGAAAAAAAAAAGGTTTTTTTCGTGGGGAGCGCCCGGTTCGCGAACCGGGAAGCGGTCAGGGGAGCGTACTACAAGGAAAAAAGAATGATAGACTTTTAACTTATTGTATGTTTATAGACCTTTTTTTTTTTTTTGCTGAGTGACGTCTCGGCCTATCTCCACGGGATGCAGTCCCTACCATCTCGGCGTTTAAGCCCAGGGGGACCGGTAGTGTGGGAGAGATAACGTCTGTTAACGTTCGATTCGAAGGAAATCAGGAAGTGTTGATAAACATTGCATTCCAAACAGTCCGTAGCGGCCGCCATCTTGTCTCTCGGTAGGATCGAGAGACAAGAGGAGGCCAAAGCGAAGGGGGAAATGACCATAAGGGGGCATAGTAGATCCTCCCTGACCCCCTAGGTTTGATGTGGAGGATTTAAAAGGGCCCCGCAAGTGTTGATAAACATTGTCTGCGCCATCTTGCCTTTTTTCAAATGCCACACTTTTGTCGTGCACGGCAGCCATTTTAGATGCGTTGACCAGACCCACTCTCTGCACGCTGTCGATCCTTAGCATGGCTCCCCACCCTCGCAAGCATCTCCCCCAGGCACTGGTCACCCCCGCTCTCTGTCTTATGCATGGGCATCTGCGCTGCTCTTCCTTGAGAATCACACCCTGTGCCCGCCCGACACCTCCCTTTCGCCCTATTCACTACCGCACCCTCTGACACTCCTCTTCCTCTGTGTCCGATTGTCCAGGCCGGTCCCAGGCTATCACCTAGCCATGCAGATGTAGTTTATGGCCCCAGCTGTAAAGAATCACCCCTCTTCAAAGGAGTTACAGTAGATCAAGGCCCCCACCCGATGAGATCCGTCACACCACACGCGTTCCTACTATCTGAAAACCATCCTGTATTGTGATTGGGGAGGGGACCGAGCCTGAAGCGGGAGATTCCAGGGATGCCTCTTTGTACATCAAAGTTTTTATAATTATGTGTCACATTAAAAATATATAGCACTCCAACAAAGTAGTAGGATTATAAAACTTTAATAACTTATAAATATATACAACGCAACAAAAACAGTAAATACATTTAAACATTGATTAAAAAAAAGAAGCAACAATGGTCAGTAGTTGTGTTTTGTGCGAATAGTCCCAAGGCAGCACAACGTGCTGAGTTCTGGACGGCACCCAGGTGATGTCCAGTAAGGGGCGTCCCGGGGAGTGCGGGGGGAGGCCTCGTCAGTAGCGGTCTGTTGTGCGAATAGTCCCAAGGCAGCAGAACGCGCTGAGATGTGGATGGCACCCAGGTGATGTCCAGTAAGTTGCTGCACTGGTTTTGGTATCCTACAATGCTGCTCCGAATAACGGCTTGGGGCGCCCCGGGGGGGGGGGGGGTGAGGCGGCGTGAACGGGCCTCCCCAGGTGGAGGCTCGTCTGCTGTAGTGGGGCGCCCCTTTACCGTTTCAGTTGCCATTCCGTGGGGCATCCCGGGGGGTGCGGTCTGTTGTGCGAATAGTCCCAAGGCAGCAGAACGCGCTGAGATGTGGATGGCACCCAGGTGATGTCCAGTAAGTTGCTGCACTGGTTTTGGTATCCTACAATGCTTCTCCGAATAACGGCTTGGGGCGCCCCGGGGGGGGGGGGTGAGGCGGCGTGAATGGGCCTCCCCAGGTGGAGGCTCGTCTGCTGTAGTGGGGAGCCCCTTTACCGTTTCAGTTGCCATTCCGCCCGCTTTTGGTACACTGTGCCAAAATCCGCCATTCAGCTGAGTTGCGCCCAGTCTTGCGGTGCAGCGATAGGCGGCTGCCACAGGACTCTCAAAATGGCGGCAGGCTCTTTCCTTTTTGGGCCTGGTCCACTGAAATGGCCCTGGGACACCTTGGAACTCGGACGCTTGTCTGCTAGGTCTTGGACCCCATTCTCGAATGCGTCCCCTCAGCCTTGAAGATTCTACAAAAGTCATGGGGGCCACCGACTCCTGCAGGCTTCCGGTGGGGAGCGGCTGCCATGATTGCTCGCGGAATGACCACGACGGAGCCACGAGATGGTGGTGCTTTCATGCTGACGCCAGCTTCAGTCTGAAACATCCAGAAACAAGGTGGGGCTTTCATCGTTTGGGAAAAAAAAATGTTTTAAGCCAATGAAAAGTGTTATTTTTAGGTCATTTGATCAAGCCTTCCATCATTAGGAAACCAAAAGTAAAATGAACCAATGAAAAGTTTTATAAACAAGTCACATGACCTGTTATGCGGCATAGGGCTATAAAAAGCGTAGAAAATCCGTTGGCACGTGAGGCGGCGTCAGTAGCGGACCGATGTGCGAATAGGCCGAAGGCAGCACCACGCGCCAAGATCCGGATGGCACCGAGGTGGTGTCCAGCAAGTTGCCGCACTGGTGTGGCCATCCTACAATGCTGCGCCGAAAGTCGACGTGGGGCGCCCCATTGGCCTGTGAGTTCGCGTCAGTCAGTGGGGGCGGTTTGAGGATCTGACTGCATTGGAAAGCAATGTGATGCTGTCCGTCGCCCCCAAGATGAGGCGGCGTCAGTAGCGGACCGATGTGCGAATAGGCCGAAGGCAGCACAACGCGCCAAGATCCGGATGGCACCGAGGTGGTGTCCAGCAAGATGCCGCACTGGTGTGGCCATCCTACAATGCTGCGCCGAAAGTCGGCGTGGGTTGCCCCGTTGGCCTGTGAGTTCGCGTCAGTCAGTGAGGGGCTGTTTGAGGATCTGACTGCATTGGAAAGCAATGTGATGCTGTGCGTCGCCACCAAGATGAGGCGGCGTCAGTAGCGGACCGATGTGCGAATAGGCCGAAGGCAGCACAACGCGCCAAGATCCGGATGGCACCGAGGTGGTGTCCAGCAAGTTGCCGCACTGGTGTGGCCATCCTACAATGCTGCACCGAAAGTCGGCGTGGGGTGCCCCTTTGGCCTGTGAGGTGGCGTCAGTAGCGGACCGATGTGTGAATAGGCCGGAACCAGCACAAGGCGCCAAGATCCGGATGGCACCGAGGTGGTGTCATAGTTGAGAGTTCTGAGAAGCGGGGGGGAGGCGGCGCAAACGAGTCTCTCCCTCCATGTGGAGGCACTTCATCTGCAGTGGGGCGCCGAGATCCGGATGGCACCGAGGTGGTGTCTAGCAAGTTGCCGCACTGGTGTGTGTTGAAAAGATGAAGGGTCCACAGCAAGTCCAAGATCCGGATGGCACCGAGGTGGTGTCTAGCAAGTTGCCGCACTGGTGTGTGTTGAAAAGATGAAGGGTCCACAGCAAGTCTATGTTATGAACATCATCATAGTCGATGGTTGGTGGAGACATTTTGACTATATCCTGGACCTGCCCGTCCTCGCCCAAAATGGCGCCGGAATAAATGGGACTCGTAACTCCTTGTTGTGTACTGGTTGCACAACCTTGATATCACGAGATACGTATGCAGTTTTGAAGCACATGGCGGGCGGGGACGAGAATTGATTGAATATTTCGACATCCCTATTGATATTAAGTTCTGATGTGTTATTGATTACTGTACTATTGAAAGTTCGAATTAACGTCACCCATGGTAGTTGCCCGCAAATGTATATCTAGATAATTTTATTGTAAGTGGCCCTGTCGTATTTTAATTATAAAATGTACGTCCACCGATTCCGCAACTGTTAGACACCTTAGTTCTTGCAACCTAATGGCCCGCCCGTTACGTTCCTCTACAGTGTAAATGTCTCCTCATCATATACGATTACAGTTTGCTCCGTGGCCGGCCCCCGTGGTTATAGGCCCGTATTTGTATACTGACATTTTCAAAATAAAGGTTTTTAAAAGAAAACATGGTAGTAGTATTTACATTGGTAAAGTTTTTAATAATAGTCACTGTTTTCGAATCAGTAAAAGGCAAGTGAAATAAAGCAGTCCAATTACATGAAGGGTAAAAGGTATAATACGCAGGAACGCAGTAAAGATAAATGGTCAAGGGCTGTTGTGTTTTCTACTCCTGCAACATAAAGTGATCGATAAGAATCTGATATTCAGGCGTATCGGCGACTAAGACAGCAGGCCGAGCCTCTTTTGCTCAACGGCTCCGTCATGGGACGAAGAAACGCCCTTTTTCACGAAAAAGGAATATATTTTACTTGCAGGACAGTTGTAAATTTTCCGGGAAAGTACATTAGCCTGGAACATTATAACATATATGTTTAAGAAAAAAAATAATGTTCGAAAGTAATAAAAAGTGTAATTTTTAGGTCATATGACCAAGCCTTTCATCATTAGAATAAGAAAAGTAAAATGAACCAATGAAAAGTTTTATTAACAAGTCACATGACCTGTTATGCTTACGTTACGCGCTGCGCGCCGCGCCCCGGATCGCTTCCGGGAAGCTGCGCTTCGCGCACCGGAGCACTTCCGGATGCGCTAACGCGGCGCGTCATATGACGCATTACGCGACAACGCAGGTCCAGAATATAGTCAAAATGTCTCCACCAACCAGCGGTCGGAACACAACCCCTTTCAGCAGGCTAAATAGTTCTGTTAAATGACAACAGAAGGGACAGGCAACAAGAACCATCAGTCAAAGAGGGGAGGGCAAGTTCTTCTCTACCGGGTCACGTTGGGGCGCTACCGGAACTGATCGAATTGGTAGTCTACAGCGTTTCTGGATGTTTCAGACTGAAGCTGGCGTCAGCATGAGAGCACCACCATCTCGTAGCTCCGTCGTGGCCATTCCATGAGCAATCATGGCAGCCGCTCCCCACCAGAAGCCACCTCCGAGTCTGCGCCATCACACCGTCCCTCGGGGGCCAACGTCAAGCGGTTCAGGGAGGCACCGCATCACATTGTTTTCAAATGCAGTCACGTCCTCAAACAGCCCCCACTTACATTGAGAATAGTGAAGCTGTAGCAGGTGCAAATAAGCTTCAGACAGTCTAACAAGCACTCCTCAAAACTTTGAACTATCAGAGTGCATGAGTTTCATGCTCGATCGATTGAGCTAGCCGGATCGGGCAACAAAAAGTATAAAATAGTTATGTAAATAGTTATTTAATAAAATGTTTTACCCTGTTACTTTGCTGGTGTGTTGTATATATTTGTAATATTTGCATAGAGTTTATCGGTATTTTGGGCGGGGTGGGTGGCGGAGCCGAGCTGTCTTGCAGCCATCATGGTGTGGAGTTCAGTTCATCTCACTAGTTTCGTATTTCTCATGAGGGGTTGTTCCTAATGTTTCTATTTTAGCGAGGTCAAAAAGAGATCCCATTAGTGGCCTACTGATTTTGCTCGATCCCTTTTGTTTTTTTACACGATTTTTCACTATCTGCAAAGACTAAACAGAGTATTGCGACTCTGTGCTTGTTTGTAAATAGAGAATGAACCAAAGAGAACCAATTCTAAAACAGTAAATGCTTGGATAACAATCAATCAAATGGAGAGGGAAGCAGGCACAACGGATTACAACGGGGGCAAAGGCCTGCGTTAACTACCCTTCACTATCTGCAAAGAGAGAGTACTCGTAATAGAAATGAGGGGGGGCAGCATTCAAAGCAGATCAGTGTGCATAAACACGAAAATGTTTTTACTTACCACGTACTTGACATTCGACAGCTTATGATATTTGCTATTAAAAAACCATTGAAATTCACTGAAAAAACCATAGGTTAGAGACCATATATAGTTAGGAATTAGCATTTACAAAACCTTGAAAATTCACTGAAAAAACCATGGGTTATAGACCATATATAGTTAGGAATTAGCATTTAAAAAACCTTATTTTACTCACACAAAACCATTGAAATTCCATATATAGTTAGTTGCACTAACTATATATCGCGCACCCGCAATCCACTGCTGATGATGTCACATATTACATCATTCATGACATGGTCAGTGACATCACTGATGACATCACTGATGACATCTCAAATGACATCACTGATGACATCACTGATGACAACATCCAGTGACTGTGTGTTTCTGTAAAGTTTAAATATGTTTGATATATTGAAGAATGAGTGGATGTATAAGTGTCTGGATGAAGGATTTAGTAGGTGCGTGACTGACTGTATGAGTGAGTGAATAAATGTGTCGTACTAAATGCATGGGTTAGTGACTAAACTGTCTGAATGTGTGCATCAGTATGTCTGTTGTGATGTAAACTGACGCATGTGTTGATCATTAGCTATACGAGAGGCTATATGTGTTATTGATTGATTGCCCAAGTATTTGTATGGGAGATTGAGTTTGTGTGGGGGTGGCTGGGAGGTGTGTGACTCTGTGCATAGATGTGTGAGCAGTTGATTCACTAGGTGTATGAGTTCAAGAGTGCATGTGGAAACAGCTACATAGGTGGTTGACTGTGTGCATGAGTGTATTGATGAGTGAATGGATATCTCAATGCTACATGTCATAGTAAGTACATATGTAAAACACAGTACATGTGAGAGTTGGCATATATAAATAACTGTGCATGACAGCCACTGAATGTGTGAGTGGCTGTGTGGATCATTGTGAACTTGTATCAGGGATTGTATAAGAGAGTAAATATGTGTTAGTATATGTTTGAATAAGTAAGGTGTGTATAACTGTATACTTGAGGAAATGGAGGTAAGATTGTTTCTTTGCATGACTGACTAGGTGTGTGAGTAACTCCATGGATGAGTGACAGTGTGTAAGTGTCTGTATACACTGAGTGTATCTAAGGTTATATTAGAGTCTGAAGAGGTTTATCGTATTAGCACAAGAATGATGTCAAATGAGATGTCATCAGTGATGTCATTTGAGATGTCATCAGTGATGTCATCAGTGATGTCACTGACCATGTCATGAATGATGTAATATGTGACATCATCAGCAGTGGATTGCGGGTGCGCGATATATAGTTAGTGCAACTAACTATATATGGAATTTCAATGGTTTTGTGTGAGTAAAATAAGGTTTTTTAAATGCTAATTCCTAACTATATATGGTCTATAACCCATGGTTTTTTCAGTGAATATATATATATTCACTGAAAAAACCATGGGTTATAGACCATATATAGTTAGGAATTAGCATTTAAAAAACCTTATTTTACTCACACAAAACCATTGAAATTCCATATATAGTTAGTTGCACTAACTATATATCGCGCACCCGCAATCCACTGCTGATGATGTCACATATTACATCATTCATGACATGGTCAGTGACATCACTGATGACATCACTGATGACATCTCAAATGACATCATTGATGACATCACTGATGACATCTCATTTGACATTACTGATCACATCACTGATGACATCATTCATGTGATGATACAATGAACCTCTTCAGACTCTAATATAACCTTAGATACACTCAGTGTAAACAGACACTCACAGACTGTCACTCATCCATGGAGTTACTCACACACCTAGTCAGTCTTGCAAAGAATCAATCACACCTCGATTTCCTCAACTATATAGTTATACACACCTTACTTATTGGAACATATAATAACACATATTTACTCTGTTATACAATCCCTGATACAAGTTCACAATAATCCATACAGCCACTCACACATTCACTGGCTCTTATGCACAGTTATTTATATATGTCAACTATCACATGTACTGTGTTTTACATATGTACTTACTTTGACATGTAGCACTGAGATATCCATTCACTCACCAATACACTCATGCACACAGTCAACCGCCCATACAGATGTTTCCACATGCACTTTTGAACCCATACATCTAGTGAATCAACTGCTCACACATCTATGCACAGAGTCATACACCTCCCAGACACCCACACACACACTCAGTCTCCCATACAAATACTTGGGCAACTAATCAATAACCCATATAGTTAGTCATATAGCTAATGATCAACACATGCATCAGATTACAAAACAACAGACACAATGATGCACAATTTAAAACAGTTTAGTCACTAACCCATGCACTCAGTGAGACACATTTAATCACTCACTTATACAGTCAGTCATGCACCTACTAAATCCTTCATCCAGACACTTATACATCCACTCATTCTTCAATATGTAAGACATATTTTAACTTTACAGAAGCATACAGTCACTGGATGTTGTCATCAGTGATGTCATTTGAGATGTCATCAGTGATGTCATCAGTGATGTCACTGACCATGTCATGAATGATGTAATATGTGACATCATCAGCAGTGGATTGCAGGTGCGCGATATATAGTTAGTGCAACTAACTATATATGGAATTTCAATGGTTTTGTGTGAGTAAAATAAGGTTTTCTAAATGCTATTTCCTAACTATATATGGTCTATAACCTATGGTTTTTTCAGTGAATTTTCAAGGTTTTGTAAATGCTAATTCCTAACTATATATGGTCTATAACCTATGGTTTTTTCTGTGAATTTCATTGGTTTTTTAACAGCTAATATCTGTAGCTGTAAAATGTATTCTTCTTTAAATCCAAAAATATATTTTATATGTTTATGAATATTTTTTTTTTAAAATATTTTTTTTTCTTCGTTCCCGCTTCGCGAATCAGGAAGCTTCCCGTTAGCTGACCTTGATGCCGCGAAATAGACCGCGAGCCGGTAAACGTTTCTTTACCGCAAGTGCCGCGTTAGAAAACAACATCGTGACGCCTCCCGTCCGCATGACGTTCCACGTTGTCGCTTGATACGTCATATGACGTGCTACGTTAGCGAACTGGTACGCGAAGCGAGTGCCAAAGCGCAGGTTTCTGGAAGCAAACAGGGAGGCCCTGCAAAGCGCTTAACGTAAACACAGCAAGTCATGTGACTTGGTAATAACACTTTTCATTGGTTCATTTCACTTTTGGTTTCCTAATGATGTAAGACTAGGTCATATAATCTAAAATGAACACTTTTGATTGGTTGAGAACTCTTGTTTTTCCCAAATGATGAAAATCCCTCCTTCTTTCCTCACTCTGACTTTCATCATTGTGAGAGAAAGACCCTTTGTGATCACTGAGCAATGGCTTCTTTAGTAGCTTCAGCTGGTGCTTCCCCACCACCTCCACCACATCCAAGGAAGAGTGGACCACCTGCTCAAGTTGTAATTCAACAAGAAGAAGAAGAAGAGGAACAGGAGGACGAGCACGAAGAGAGGCAGTTTTTGCCTGAGCAGCCCAAGACGTCTCACCGGAAAGAAAACTTCATTTGGCAATTTTTTAAAATTCCCAAAGGTCAGAAAAAAGTAAATGCAAGATACGTAACTTGCCTTATATGTCAAGATAGACTGTCCAGAGGGACCGACAAAAAATACAGTTTCGGAAACTACACAATGCATCGCCATATGACTAGGTGGCATCCTAACAACTACAGTGCTGCACAGTTTCGGAACGACCTAGATAATCTCCCTATTATGGCCAGAAGATCTGTTGTACCGGAAGTAACGGGACCAGAGGGCAGGGAGATGGTGCCAAATATACAAATGAGATTTGGTGAAGTAAAACACACCTGCGTATTTTGCGATGGATTCATTTCCTACGGAGAAAGAAGCATCACTCTGATCAACAGAGCTATTGACTATCATATGCAAGTTTGTCCGAAACGCCCAAAATAATAAATACTTCTTTTTTTTGTTTTGTTGCTCCTGTTGAGCCCTTTACAATGAATCGTTTTCATTGCCCCCTCCAAGAAAAACCCCAAAAAATATAAAACTGTTCCGAAAAATTCAAAAACAGTAAAAAAATGTTCAGAAAAATAAAAAAAAAAGTTCTTTTCAGAACTACCTCCCCGTTATTAAAAAATTGGTACAATATTTGGAACTGTGCCAACCTCTATTTCTCTTAGTTCGCTTCCTAGTTCGCTCGCTGGTACGCGAACTGGAAGCGAACCAAAAACAGTAAGTATAAGGGAAGGAAACACACACTTATGTTAAAAGAAAGACAGCTATAGGGGAGTAAACTAGAGATACTATTACCCATAATCCACTACTGATGATGTCACATATTACATCATTCATGACATGCTCAGTGACATCATCAGCAGAGGATTGCGGGTTTTTTGGCAACATGCCTTATCCACGGTTTAATAACGCTGCCTTTTGCTTTATATAAGTTTTCAAATTGTATGAAATATATACCAATAGGTCTTTATGAACCTTTAGGTAGTGCTTTTGTTCATGAGGTCTGGTCGCTTCCATACACATACAGATGTTTCAAAGCTGATCAAGAAGTTTATCTGAATGGAGAGGAATGCACTGAGACGCCAGATCATTCACTAATGTGTAGGCACATACAGTTACACGATTCATGCAACAAACACCGACCAAATATGGCTTGCGTGTTGCAAGGCACGCCAGTTCCTGCTATCATCCCCACGTTCAAGTTGTTGGAAAATGGTAGTTATTTGATGCTCAATAATGAAGATTGTTCTGAGTTAATTAAAAGTATTCCTTTTATCGTAACAGTAAGTGAACGGGTTATTTGCTGCAGAAATGTTCTATTTCCTCCCACACATGAACATAGGGAGTTTTCAATCTGGCCACAAATACCAACCTTGGGACACGTTTCAACGGCATGACAAGAATAAGAGCTCTTTTGTCTCAGAGAGAGGTGGCCTTGAGTTCGGCCCGTGAAACTTTCGTACTTCACATAGCGAACACCCGTACACAGGTTTGCCTTTCAATTTCAGCAACATGTTTCCGACTATCTTTAACGCATCCTCCACAAAATCCCTGGCACACTTTTTTAAAGTTGTTACCAGTGGTCTCGTGACTTCATTTGAGAAAATCTTTGGAGTCATCCCTGCTCCCTTTCATTCCATTTTCTCCACTCTGGTTCGTGGATTGCATTTTTACTTGCATTACCAGCGGACGCTCTTGTGCTTTTTTACATTTTTAAATATGGATGTCCCTCCTATGCAACCTCCGACCCTGCAGCTGCTGACACTGTTCCGCAATCGCATGCTAGAATATTATGGCACAATGCCGTTGGCGATATTAAGCACGGCATATGGATTATCTTTTCGGTTCTCCTACTTCACCTGTGTCCAGCCTGTATTTCACTGCCTGACCTGTGATTTCGATTGGGCCATTGATTTGTGTCTCTGCGGACCGGTTTCTCCTGACGTCGACTTTAATCAGCTGATGACTCCTATCATTACTCACGAGTTGATTTGTCCTGGCGAAAGGATTATGGCTGTGGCATTGATGCATGGACTACTTGGTCCCTGGAATTTACTGGCGGCAGCACAGTCTTTCTTGGAACACAGCTTTCTTGAAAACCCACCGAGCTGTCCTCTGATGGTGATAGAGGATCCGGTGCTGGGAGAGCACGTATGTTCTTTTCCGCTTTTAAATTGGATGGCTGAATTGTTTTCGGATGAAGACGGTGACTTCCTATTGGAGGCTATTGCAGCTTATTTTGCATACACAGTTATGTCATAGACCTTTTTCATGTTTCATATGCTGAGTACTAGCATTTCATTGACAATTCATTGACTTATTTGTCAAGTTTTTATTATTTACCTTGCCTATTGGCTTAAGACTCGATAAAGTACTTGGCTGTTTTATTTTTCTTTAGCATTGAATTTTCCTAGTTTTTAATGCTTTACCTTGCGGACCGTCCACATATAAACTTGCAATCTGCTCTCATGAGATGGCACTTCTATTATCTTATTCAGTTCGTTTCCGGATCATGAGGAGGTGTCATCTAGGTCCTGGATATCTTTACACCGTGTTAAGTTAGCATGGGCTCATTACCGGTTTAAACGCCATTTTTCCTTTTTTGCAACTTCTGCACACGACACTTAGTTGTTGCTTTAGCTTTCCACCTAGTAGTTCATCGTGGTTTACATGAGAATAATATGTTATTGGTCTACTATCTGCTTTACTTGTTAAACTATATCTGTACAGCGAGTGCTAAAGTTTCAAGAACAACACGATACAGAATTGTTATGAGGTCTGATCTCCACGACTTCATACTCATAACATAAGTGCAACTTCTGCCAATTCTGGGCATGAGGCGGGTTTTATATTGCTTTGCCGAACACACATACACAACAGTTGATGCGGTTCACATGAAGAGAGAGCTGGTGTATGCTGATGTGATTCCTTCAAATCTAAGACACTAAAGTATGGGCACGCCCTAAACCAACACAAAGAGACCTTCTTAGCAAATAATATAATATGTGTATTAGGGAGGGTGAGATATAAGCAGCCGCGGGCCGTGGAGGGAGTTACGGTGAGGCAGGGAGGCGGGGAGGGGGAGAAGCAGGGTGGAGCCCTCTCTACCTTGCCCCTCCCCCTCCCCGCCTCCCTGCCCCACCGTAACTCCCTCCACGGCCCGCGGCTGCTTATAAGTGTTGCTAACTCTTATTCATTTACAGCATGTTAACATACTGTCACCATTCGCTTTTTATGTACTAGTAACTATGCTGGTAATTTTGCTACTGATAATATGTGTACTTGTATTCTCCACCCTGCTTCTCCCCCTCCCCGCCTCCCTGCCTCACCGTAACTCCCTCCACGGCCCGCGGCTGCTTATAAGTGTTGCTAACTCTTATTCATTTACAGCATGTTAACATACTATCACCATTCACTTTTTATGTACTAGTAACTATGCTGGTAATTTTGCTACTGATAATATGTGTACTTTTATTATCTAAGGTACTACGCCTGAGAAGACGGCATTAGTAAATAAACATTTCAAATACACATGTGTTCTTCTTAACTCCATGTTCTGGTTTCTAAGAAATATATAACGACCGACTGTTCATGAGTTCCACGTATCCTGAGGTACTATAAGTTCATATTCTGGATTGTCTAAACATTGAGAGTTTGTTATATCCAATGTGACACTGTACCTAGCTTGCTAAATAGTTTTTGATTACTAACGTGAGTTTTGGGACACCCTAATTCGCCGAGGTTCCAATCCTCTGTCCACAGTTCTGTGTGAGAACAGAAACCCTGCGACAGGGGCACCCCCGACCCTTGCTGGACCTTCATCACACTTGCGATACAACTCCAGCAATGCGCCACCTTTACGGCACAGATACATCACGCATCTGTGCTGTTTTTGCCCCATGATGCGCCGCATTGTAAATGCAGCACACCATAGGTGACGGAACAGCGGCACAGAATGACTAACACATCCCTGGTGATGCGCCAGTCATCATAAATCTATCCCTATGCTTCTTATCTTGTTAGAGATGAACCGCCATATGTATCATCAAAGTTATTTGCATTTCCTAAATAGCGAACTTTAAGGAATAAATAGCGATTCTTTACCATTCCTAGTTTGCGATGAGCTATTTGCTAATTAGCCGAATGTAGCCCAATGAAGCCCAATGTAGCCCAATGTAGCCCAAAGATGGCCGCCAGACACACAAAAAAACAAATGTAGCCCAAATATCAGCCAGATGTAGCCCAACTATAGCCCAGTGACAGAATGACCAATCAGCTTCGCAAACCTCCGTTACGCGAAGCGGAGCGCTGTTACAGATATATATCTTTTTTTGAACGTTAATTTCTCAAAATCCACTGGAGCACATATATTGAGACCTAGCAAAGGCACATCGGGCTACCAGTCCCTAATATTTTGCCAAGTTTCGTGCAAATCCATTCAGCCGTTCAATTATTATTTTTATTATTTTTTTTTGCCCCGCGGGGCCCTTTTAAAACCTCCACATCAAACCTAGGGGGTCAGCGAGGATCTACTATGCCCCCTTATAGTTATTTCCCCCTTTGTTTTGACCTCCTCTTGTCTCTCGATCCTACCGAGAGACAAGATGGCGGCCGCTACGGACTGTTTGGAATGTTGACAGACGCCGGAGAACCAATCAGCTTCGCTTCACAAAGCTCCGTTGCGCGAAAAGTCCGCGAACCAGAGCGCTAACCGGTCCGCTGTTACAGATATATATCTTTTTTTAAACGTTAATTTCTCAAAATCCACTGGAGCACATATATTGAGACCTACAAAAGGCACATCGGGCTACCAGTCCCTACAATTTTGCCAAGTTTCGTGCAAATCCATTCAGCCGTTCGGGCTAAAAGTGAGGCCAACCGCCCTATGGAAAACTCAATGTTAAAAACACGTTTTGGGACCCCCCTTTTTTCTCGGCCCCCACTGGACGAACCCCCCCCAAATTTTCAAGGGCTGCTCAGAAACAAAATGTGCCATTTTCCTGAAAATTTCAGCCAATTCCGTCCACAAACGCCAAAGTTATTTGACATAGAATTTTTAAAAAACCCATAGAGAAAAAATCCTAACTATATATACCTACTGGCGACCGCCAGTAGGTAATATATATATATATATATATATATATATATATATATATTGAGATGTCATCAGTAATATCATCAGTGATTTCACTGACCATGTCATGAATGATGTAATATGTGACGACATCAGCAGTGCATTGCGGGGGCACGAGTTATAGTGTTATATAGCTTTTTAGGACCCTAGTGTAATTTTCCAGATTCATTCCCTTATATAGGTATAAAATATCATATCCTTATATAGGCATAGAAATCATAACCATATTAAGACATAGCTCAAGTAGTCCTAATACGGCTTGGCTACTTTCACTAGTTCCGAAAATCTTGGAAAAATCCGCCTTCAGCAGTCAGGGACTTCCCCCTGCTTGAATATTAATTTATCCAAGAACTCATGGAGTTTTCAGAGAATGAAGTCTCTGATGACGTTATTATGTCCAATCTTACATCAAACTCGGCACCTTCAAGGTATAAATATGCCCACACTTGTCCAAACAAACACACAGGGGTTTGGAGCAGTTCGACTATCTACTTGCTCGACGCGCCCTGCTGCAGCAAGTGCCGAAGGAAGCTGACCCTCCAGCTGACGCACTGAGAGACTCTGTACTTTCTCCTGCTGAGAAATTCAGCTCCAGTGTTTCCAGGCTACCCTTGCGGTTTGCTGGGAAATCGAGTCCTGGGAGAGAGATACCAGACCTCCTACATTCTAAAACCAAGGTAGGGAACTGATTAGACCCTAAGAGAATTCTTGGAATAGATTCTTGGCAAAAGGAATACTAAAACAAGGCTACACCTTACTTACTTTTTCCCTTGTACTGGACCTAGGATAGGTACACTGGGGTAGGCGTATTTTAGAAGCACCAGTTGAGTACTTTTAGTCATTATTTATCACTGCATGTATTTGATGCATTGTATGCATTTTATGGCTTAGAAACCATACCATGCTTTTACAATATTATTTTATAATACTCTTTGTACTGTACGCTTTGTACTTTACCACAAGTATTACGATTGCAGCAGTTCATTTCTTATGCTTGAGAAAAAAGACTGTTCAAAGAACACCTTTAATTGAAAACGCCAGAGGAGCCAAGCTCGCGAGCGTAATGGTCGCCTTTTAGCTCGGCTCCCGCAGCCCTCCGGCCTGATCATGTATCCTGTATAATATCCTGTCCGGAGACGACACATTATCGGAGAATCGGAAACGGAACACCTCGCTTGTACTCACCATTTGGCCCGGAGGTTTCGACGTGCAGCGGCTCCGAAGTTGTGCCCTCCGCAAGACCGAGGCCTCCGTGGAACCTAGACCGGGACCTAGCCTGTGGGGTCCGACGACTGTCGGCCCCGGTCGAGAGAGTGAACCAATGATGAGAGCCGTTGTGCGAAAATCCCGGCGATCCTGATCCGGGCCTGCCCTGGTGACCGCGCGGCTGATGTGGGTGAGATGCACCGGGGACTGATTCTGTGAAGGGGTCCTCCCCCCGCCGCTGCTTTGACCGGCGGCCCTGGACCTCTGCGCCCGGACTCTGCTTGTTGGGGGCGCCGGTGCTGGTGTAGGCGGAGACCCGCATTGGGCGGACATCCTTTCGGCACCAAGGCTGCCATTGCTGGGAACCCCCCGGAGCTCTGTGCAGTCCTACATTTTTGAACTGTTTTTTGGGGGTCGCGGAGGGCGGCGACTGGGCTGACTTCGCGAAATGGCGGCCGACCCTCTGAAACATGAAGCGCCTTGTGGCGGCGGGCGTGGGTTGCCTAATTGCGCGGGGGTCCGGTCTGGTGAGCATGAGCTTACGGTCAGAGATATCCTGGAAGCTCTGAGATCCCTGCGCGCATCCCTGGCCCCCGATGTCCCTGTGAGTCCGCCACGATCTGCCGCCATTTTGAGCAGCCATTTCTTCTTGCCACCCTCTTGTTTCAGTGACTCCATTGCCTCGCCCCCCTCGATTGCTGCAAGTGTTGCTGCCGCTGATCGAAGATCATTTTGTGTGCCGGTGACTTTGGAGCTCCCTGTTTTTCGAGGTTCTGACCCCGGGGACTTGGACATTGTGCCGCGGCCCTGTTCGGCTCGGATGCCTGGAAATATTGGTGGACTGCCGCTTGCACCTGCTCCGATGGCTTCGCCTTTGTCTACTACAGAGACCCCCTCGCCTTCCCAAGCGGCGAAACTGAACTCCTGTTCTTCATCACCCGTGCTGCGATTGCTGATGCATTTAAACTCTCTGCTCGGACTTTTGCTCACTTGCGGATCGATTTACCCCCCATGTCTACGTGGTAGTCAACATTTTTTTCGACTGTGTGCTGGTCTTGTATTGAGTATCTCATTTTACACTGTCATGTGGTGGGTGGGATTTGTGGTTCGGAAGGGATGGGGGTGATATGCACGACTCCTGGTTAATTATGGGTATACGACTTAGAGGCGCAGTTGTTTGTACCCATAGAGCGGTGGGTGGTCCCCTCCTCTGTAAGTTTTATGGCGCTTGATGGGGTGTCGTCCTGGTCTGTTTTTGCTGCGATTGTCTGGTTGGGCGGAGGGCGGCGGCCGACCATATTGATTTCTGTTCTTATGCTCCTCCCTCCTGTTTTCTTTATTTTTGTTTTTGTTTCTTTTTGTCTCGTTCTTCTCTCTTTCTTTCTTGCTATATTTCGGGTTCTGGTTTAGGGCGACAGGCACGCTGTCTGAAGGGTAGGCCATAGCCTTCTACAGGGGTGCAGGGTGGGATGGGTGGGTTGGGTTCTATCTGTTGTTTGTTTTATGGTTCTATGGCCCTTTTGTATCTCTTTATAGTAATGTCGCGTCTGTCCCTGCCTCCCGTGGTGTGTTCGGGGTGGGGTGTGTGGCGTCGTTAACCCTCCTTTTATGGTTCGGTTGCTTTTCTTCTCGATTGCTGTACCCTCACTGGTGCTGATACTCCTGTTTTCTCCTGTACTCCCGCCACGGGACGCCTGTGTCGGCGTGTCTTCTTTCTTTCGTTTTTGTATTTCATTTCTTTTTTTCATTGTTCCGTCTTGTCCTCCTCCCCTCCCCCTCTTTCCCCCCTCTTCCCCCTCTTTTCCTCGCCCCCGTCCCCCTCCCTCCTTTTTCCTAGAGGTCACTATGGCGGGTTAGTTTTGATGTAAGGTTTCTCCGATCCCTCTGTTCTGGCTTAGCTGTGGTTTGGGTGGTGGGCATGTAACGATGATAATGTTCAAGTGTCGATTATGTCTACATTATCCCGATCTTCCTGTGTGAATTGTGTTGCCTCTCCTGTATTGCGGCCCCATACCCCCTTATTGTCGCTGAGGCTGGTTCTGGGACTTCGGACGTCTCTATATTGAAAGTGAGCCTGTCGTACGCCTTATCCCCATATTATAAAATTAACCTTATTTGCTCCTGTGTCTTGGCCCTCTGGTTCCTAGGTATATTCCCCCTTTTTACGATTGTATTGCCTCTGCTTCTTGCTGATTGACTCTGTAATGTTTGCCTTGGAACTTCTGATTGCTTTACGTATTGAGGCCGGCCGATTTGGTTGTAGGCCTAGACTTGTATATCCTTTTGACGCTAATAAAGGTTTTAAAAAAAAAAGAAAAAAAAAAAAAGAAAACGCCGTCTCTCTATTTCTCTGCACCTCTGGTGAAACGAAGCATGCACAATTGACCGAGTGAAATAACTATCTATTGTTTCCGCTACTCTAGAGATGTATTTCTTATTCTTGGGAAACAAAGTTGTCATGTTTTAAGCGGTTGTCAGAAACTAATCCCTTCTTGTTCATTCGAGAAAGTTTCTAGTGACCTCTGAGCTAGCTGGCACACACACAATTAAGTCTAGTATATTCGTAGAGACCTAGTCGACCTCAGTCCTACGTCTAAACTACAGGATACACTATTCCAGTGCGCAGAGCCTATTGGGAATATAGGAACTACACTACAATAGTTAGTTCAACTAACTATAACGACGGAATTTCAATGGTTTTGCATGATGGAAATGTCCAGCTAACTATAACATCAATAAACCCTATGGTTTTTTCAGTGAATTGCAAAAGTTTTTTAAATGCTAATTTGTAAATATAACTTCAATGAAACCTATGGTTTTTTCAGTGAATTTCAATAGTTTTTTAAATGCTAATTACTAATTATAATGTTCATGAAACGTATGGTTTTTTCAGTGAATTTCAATGGTTTTTTAAATGCTAATTTGTAACTATAATGTCCCTGAAACCTATGTTTTTTTCAGTGAATTTCAATGTTTTTTAAGTGCTAATATCTAAATATAATGTTCATGAAACATATGGTTTTTTCAGTGATTTTAAATTATCATTCTATTCTCAACCTAGTGAAAACATCCGATATCCCCAGTTTTCCAGAAATAGCTTCCACCCAAAAAAACTTGCCACAAATGAGAGCAACAACTAACAGTAAAAATATGCAGAGTAGACGTTCCCGTGCAAAAATACCACAAAAACACCACTTCCCGATATTTGCAATGAGCAGCCAAATCTGGTGTGCGATCCAAAAACAGGCAATAAGCCTCGTTAGCAGTAGGAATGTAACATTTGCCTTTTACTGGTGTAAACCAGGACGACTACCTACAGTGTGAAAGGGAGCCCAACCCAGAATCACATCTGAAGATCAACACATGTCATAGAGTTACTGATCATGCAGCTCAGACACCCATGAAGACCACAACACCCACTGCCACCAGCCTCAGGACGTCTCCCCCCGACCACCCCCCTCCCTACTACCACTAAGGCAGCGCAGAACAGGACAGTGGACCTTCCAAAAATGGCATGGTCTCTCAGCCACACAATACTTGAATGTTGGCAGATATGGCAACCAAGTATGTGTGAAGGACGCAAGTCACCCACCAATTATAATGCACACAATACCAAGTGTAGCGGTGATGTGCTGGACAGACCTCACTATGCAGAGCACAGACCTCTCCATGTGGACATATACTGCTGGTTCTTGTAGTGTTATGGACAATAGACACAACCATGTTACCTCAGGCAGTGGAAAAGATCTCGGACAGGTAGCTGTGTTGTTCTCCCCTGGAAGCGGAAGCGCAGTGGGCTGGTCCAATGTATGCCACTCCAGCGTAGGAGTATGAATAAATAAGCCGGGGCTCTGGGCGTGGTTCACTTGTGACTGTGAAGGCCAACGAGTCTGCCAGAGAGGCGGGCCTCACCCTGTCAAGTGGCTGCTGCCATGACCGTGGGCCTCCTCGACACAGGCCCCCTACGAACCCAGCAGCACTGCAGACTTATATCTGTACAGACTACTGCCTTCCATCTACACTGCAGACAGCAGGCCTCACAATTCAGATGGAGTAGCAATTGCAGATGACGCAGTCTAGTACGCAAGACACATTGCTCCCAATGCCGCCCTCTCAGACCACGCATCATCGCAGGCTGCGCACTTGCTGAGTGCTTCAGATGCCGATAACTCACTGCACCATAAGTCATCGTCACGTGGCCTTATTAAGGCAAAATTCAATAGACAAAAGATATTGCTCCGAGTGCGATCCCCACGGACCATGCATCATCGCAGGGTACGTACACGCTGAGCTCCAAAGGTACTACTAATTCAGTGCACCATAAGTCATCTCCACATGGCCTTATTGAGGCAGAATTCAATAGACAAAAGACATTGCTTCGAGTGCGGCCCCCTCGGATCACGCATCATCGCAGGGTACGTACACGCTGAGCGTCAAAGGTACTACTAACGCAGTACATCATAAGTCATTGCCACGTAGCCTTATTGAGGCAGAATTCAATAGACAAAAGACATTGCTCCGAGTGCGGCCACCCCTGACCACGCATCATTGCAGGGTACGTACACACTCAGAGCCAAAGGTACTACTAACTCAGTGTACCATAAGTCATTGCAAGGAAAAGTGAACAGTTTTATGTCAGCAGTGAGGCATACTATCACTCAAAAATCGCCCAAAAATACTAATAATTAGGATTTCCTGTTTTCAGTTTCTATTTTTGGTAAATTCTGGTGGTGTTTTTTCAGTGTCTTTCAGTGATTTCAATATATCAAAAAAACAGTGCTTTCCAGTGGTTACTCATTTTTGCACCATAAAAAAGAACTGAAACGGTGTTTTACCGGTGTTTGTGGAACGCTTTGCTTTTATTATTGCTTGCTTTCTTCATTGATGCATGGTATATAAACTATCTATATACAGTGTATATGAGGTCCAAATACATTTTTACAAGTCGAAGGTTAAGTCAGCACTTTCAGAAATTTGCCTGAAAAGGGAGGCTCTGTGCAAGGCACACCTCTTGAACTGCGGGGTACAGAGAGAACTTTTTGGAAATGAGAGATTTCTGGGGGTGTTGGGCATTGTTAGCAAGGCAGGCAGTTCTCATAGTTCATTTAGAATCAATATGTTGTCATTTGAAGAAAGTGAGAGCTGGGTCACATGTTCATGGTTTTGGGCACTCCTCACAAATCACGTAGCATGATGGCACGGCTCTGAGTAAAGCTAGGCTGGTTTTCACTGCTATTTTTTCCCCCTCAGATTTATATAGTGCTAACTCGACCTAAAGGTATTGAAGCGCTTCACATGAGCACCTGTTGAGTTACACAAGGGCACATTCATTTTTGTTAGGGATGGGTAGATTACATGATTTGCCCAGAATCACAGGATGTTGAGCGTCATTTCCGAGACTCGAACCCCGTTCGCCAGATTTGAGGTCCACCGCCCTAACCATTAGACTACATCCTCTCCTACTGTTATTTTCAGTTTTATGGAAGAGTCTATGCTTTAAGTGTTTGAGTTTGTGAAGTTGAAATCTTGCCATTGCATTGATTACAAAAACATGTTTTGTAAAAGAATGATAACTGGTTTGCTATTTCAGCCGTAGGTGCCTATCAACATGATCAGTTAAATACAACCGAAGAGTACCAGCAAAGTGCGAGCAGAAAGAAGCACTATTATAAATCAAACTCCTGCTCCCCTCATCTACCCCAGCCCCCGCCTGCTGGACATCAGCACCACTCTCAGCGTGAAGGATGGCCGGGTGCTCTGCAATAAGGCCAGAGAAAGACTATTTCATCTTTATTAGTGTGCGATTTCTCCTTAGTAATAAGCACACTTCAAATAATTAGCATGCTGTACGTAATAATGAAATTATGGAAATGCCAGACACTTATTCAAACAAGTCACCATTACTGAATTTTAAACTAGATCGACCTGTGGTTTTGGAGCCGTGAGAGAATGCCTTCCTGAACTAACAACATACTTTGAATGGTTACAAGTGAATTAGCTCAAGTAGTAAAGAAAGATGGAAAAGTAGTACCCCTGTACTTGTTATGTAGACACAAGGCTCAAAGAAAAGATGCAATCAAAGAGAGAGTAGGCGGTCAGCTATTTGAAGGTACACGATCCGAACTGGTCTTGGGCACTCAAAATATTGTCTTTTTTTGTTTGGTTTTAACAAAACAATTGTTATTTGTTTTTTAGCAAAACAACAATTTTCATAAGGAAGTTGTTGATGAATATACTGTAGTTTTTGGATTTGACTGAGTGTGTTATTGACAGTTACGCGGACGTTTTTGGCTCTGTGTTTTTTACATGAAGAGGCACCTGTGGGCAAAAGAAAATGGCGGCAGAGGGAGAAAGTATGCTGTCTTATTTCTTAATGAAATGTCACGGTCATTTTAGTTTAGTATGTGTATCGCAGACAGTCTTGTCATTTCAAAGAGGAGTTATTTTCTTTTTATGGGCCTGTGTATTAAATACAGCTCTTTTCAAGTAGGTGAAGTTTCATGGGTTTCATTTTTTTGTGTGCATTTTCCACCATTTACTCTTTTTATCAAAAATAGTTGATTCTTCTTGCAAAAACGGAAAGAGGGTGTGGGTAAAGTACAGACTCAACATATACATCACATTGTGATTCTTCCTATGGCTTTAACCCTCCCTCCCGCCAGAAACAAAATAAAACAACTGACCACATTCACAGAAAAGACACCAGGGTATACTACAAAACAGAAGGTGGTGCCATCCCATCTGTATCCTAATATTCCACCTGCAGTTTATAGAGGACACTAGTAACCATCCATGTACATGCTTTGTACTAAATCAAAACACTGAAGCCCAAATAGGTGTCTGCTTCCAAGCTCCCTGGTGCAGAGCCGGCTGCCAGGCATGTGACAAAACCGCAAGCAATGAAGACTGTTTCTGTGCTCAGTCCCCTCAGGGACTCTGAGAAGGGGTGACAGAACAACAAAGCCTCATTAAGTGAATGGTCTTTTAAAGACCTGTGAAGTACTCGGGTGCGGCCTCTGTAAAACAGACGGCAGACCACAACAGCTCTTCTCCCCCCACGTCAGCTATGAAAATCAGTGACACTCGGTTTAAACTGGGTCACCTGATTTTCATCCGGAGGTGTACTGTCGGGGAGAGTCAGTTTTACCCGAACTCCGGACAGCCTATTTATAATATAAAAAGAACAGAAGAATCGAATTACATGAATGATTACAATCTGGTGATTTTGAAGATTTGGACATACGATATGTTGCAGATAACTCAATTGCTGTTGCTCGCTATGTCATGTCATATATGACCAAGTCTGAGAAGACAGAATTGAAAGAAATGTGGGAGGAAATTTCACAGGAGAAAACACTTAGCAAAAAATTGTATAGCTTCAGCTTGAAGATGCTTTCACATCAAGAAATTGGATCCTACGAATGTCCCTGAAACCGACATATTTCGACAGTGTACTTTATAAATGTTTCATCTTTTGTTCCATACACCTACACTGCGGACAGAAGAGCTCCCAATTTAAATTGAGACATGTTTTATTTATTACAGAGAGAATTGTACTCTATGTCCTCGAACTTTGTCAAGAGGAAGTGACTAAAAACATTCCTCGATGTCTGTGCTGACTACTGCACCCGAGAGATGGAGAACGTTACAATGCCAAATGTGATGTGGCAGAGAGCGTATTTGCACCTTTCTTTGTAGCTGGATGAAGTTACCAATAAATTATCATTGAAATTACAAATACGTCTGTGGAGTGGTCACTACAACCCTTGATGATACAATATTTTGTGTATAATTTCACATCTGCTGTCCTACCTCAGTGTACCACAAGTCACGAATCCTTTACAATAGAATCTTTTCTGTATTATTTCATATCTGGTGCCCATACATTAGTGCTGCACAAATCATTGACCCTTTATGATTGAATCTCTGTGTGTGATCCAATGATTACTGTTGTACTTGTTGCCAGCAGCAACAATTCCTGGAGGGTTGGCTTACAATCAACTAACACGCATCCAGCACAGACGTCACTGGACCTGTGACCCTGGTAATAAAAGAAGTCGAGCGCACGTGCCCGTACCCAGTTCCACAATCTATCTGTGTCCGTGTGTTCATTATGTATGCAACCTGCTGCCCCTGGGCCCTACCACATTACATAGTGCTCTGGACAGCGTATGCAGCCATCTTACCTTTGACAGTGGTGGAAAACTTTAGTTATGTAACTTTGTCTCTGTCATTGTACAAGTATGCACGTAGAGACTGCATCGTTAGTATTGCAAGGAGAGTGTATAGTGAATTTATAAGTGCGTGAGGATTTTTCGAAGTGATTGTATAAGTACATAGGTTGGGGCAGCCTAACTCCGACAACAAGCTTGTCTCTAATTGGCTGCCCTGCATGTGCCAAAAACGGAAACTTCAACTTTCCATGGCTCTGTATTGCTACAGCTGCAACACTCCACTGAATGTGCAATGACATTTCATATCCACACAGATGTGTCACGTCCACCATCTTTCATGTGTGGAAATATGGATGAATGTGGGGTCAGTGATTCCCCGTACCTTCCATGTTGGCCATGTTGTGGGACTTGGCTCACAGAGTAACACTTTGGCTTTTGCAACCAAGGTGACGGCAGCACTCCAACACGGACACCCGCATCCAGTGTTGTCAGATTTGTTAAGCTTTCTATAGACCAAAGCCAACCAAAAAGTAGCTCAAAGTAGCCCAATATTGCTACTTTAAGGAAGGAGGGTCAGGGATAGCGTCAAGCGGGCGGTGAATGCATTGGGATTGATGTTGCAGCAGGCTGTCAAGTAAATATTTTTGTAATAAAGCGTTTTAACATACTACTTTGCTGGAGCTCTGTATTTATATTTATAATCTGGCAACTAGAACAAACCATAGTTTTACCGCACAACTGGGAAAAATATAGCACAATTGTGTGTGATCTAGCCCAATATGGCAACACTGCCTGCATCAGTTAATTCCTCTTAGAACTCACGACGGAGCCACGCCCATAGCACCACAGTCATTCTCCACAGCCTGACGCTGGACTGACATAAGCCAGGTCAGTCCACTCCGCTTACGGAAAAGGACAGCAATGCTACATGGCCCAGATTTTCATTGTAGTGATCAGCTGGTCACAGGTCTAGCTGTTACTATGCCACAGAGTGTTGCCAGATTTTATAAGCATTCTCTCGCCCAAAGCTAGCCAAAAAGTAGCCCGAAGTAGCCCAAAATTGCTACTTTAAGGAAGAAGGGGCAGGGACAGCGTCAAGCAGGTGATGAATGCATTGGAATTGATGTTGCAGCAGACTGCCAAGTAAATCTTTGTCTAGTAAAGCGCTTTAACATACTACTTTGCTGGAGCGCTGTATATATATTTATAATCTGGCAACTAGCACAAACCATAGTTTTACCGCACAACTGGAAAAAATATAGCACAATTGTGTGTGATCTAGCCCAATCTGGCAACACTGATGCCACAGCCACTCCCTCATGGCTGGTATACACCCACACCACACCCATCCAGCACAGGCATCACAGGACACGTGACCCTGCTAATATAAAAGACCGGGCACACGTGCTCTACACCTTTTTAGAGTTGCTTGCAATGCATGCACTGTGGCCGGCACAGTTACACCGCCACAGTGATGGCCCATCCCGGTGGTCCGGACACCTCATATTTTGTGTGCTCTGCTGCACCGCAGTGTACGCCTGAGCCCAACTGCGAGGGCCTACCGCCACGTGCGTGACCTCATTTGTCGCTGAGTAAGTAGCACCGCAAGCACTGAGCAGGTGTACAACCTGCGTTGATGATAGGTGCCCTAGTATGTCCTCTGCCATGACGATATCAAGACTCACTACCAAATGTGAGACCTGGTCCCAGAAAGTGGTTGGAGACACAGTGGTGGCGTAAAGGTGAGCTGTGAGGGTTTTGTGCACAGTGTGGGTACTCAGTGTCCCTCTTCATCTCTTCCTTTCCTTAACACTCTTTCTCTCTCTCTTCCTCTCACACTGTATCTCTCTTTCTCTTTCTCTTCCTCTCACTCTTTCTTTCTTATTCTCTCTCTCTCTTCCTCTGACTCTTTCTCTCTTTCTCTTTGTCTTCCTCTCACTCACTCTTTCTTTCTTTTTCTCTCCGTCTTCCTCTCATTCTTTATTTCTCTCTCTCTCTCTTTCTCTCTCCTTTGATGGACCCATGATGCACAAACTTATCTTGCTTTTTATCTAACAGGCAGTAATTCACAAATCAACGCCCCCCCCAAAAAAACCACCACAGCTGAGTGTGTGTAGAATCTGCGATGATGTGTGGCCATCCTGACAATGCCTCAGAAAGTTGCTTCGGAACGTGGTGGACCTTCTTACACACACGCCGGTGGCGCAAGGTGAGCAGATAGACTTCTTTCCGTAGCAGCGGGCAGTCACCTCTGGGCGGTGGGAGGAGATAGTGTGCAGCAGTCTGTGAGCACAAGACCGCACAGACATCTCCGAGCAATAGGAGTGGATAGGGTGCAGCAGCCTGATTGTGCATTGGTGAAATGGAGAATTACGCGAGTGCAGTGTTATGTACTCTACAATTACTAATTCTAGACTATATTTTAGATCACTAAACTTGAGGGTGCACGATCTCCCAGCACGTGGTTGGAGACACACTGGTGGCACAAAGGTGAGCTGCAAAGATTTTCTCTAGCGTCAACACTCCCTCTCCATCTCTTCCTTTCTCTTTCTCACACTTTCTCTCTTTCTTTGCCTCTTTTCTCTCTCTCTCATTCTTTCTCTCTCTCACACTTTCTCTCGTCCTCTCTCTCACTCTTTCTCTTTCTCTCTTCCTCTCTCACTCTTTCTCCCTCTCACACTGTTTCTTTCTGTCTTCCTTGTATCTCACTCACTCTTTCTCTCTCTCACTTTCTCTGCCTTCCTCTCTCCCTTACTCTTTATTTCTTTCTCTCTCTCTGATTAAAGTGTTGCGGGGGCACACAGCCCCCCTGCAGCACCGGGGTAACCCACCCCCGGGGCTTCTTTTTTAATGGGTGTGGGGGCCTCCAAGCCCCCGGTACTGCCACCCCAGGGTTTTATTTGCAGGGGGCACATGGCCCCCCACTGCCCCGGGGACCGCAAACCCCCGGGGCTTTCTTTTGTAAAAAGCTACACCTGTGTGCGGAGCTCAAGCCACCCCACATGCCCTGGGGACCGCCACCTCCCCGGGGCACTAATATTCCAATCCGGGGGTCCGTTACGGACCCCCGGGGACCACCACCTCCCCGGGGCTCCTGGAGCCCTTGATGGTCCTGGGGACCACCACCCCCCAGGGCCAGCTCCTGCAGTGTCCCAGGGTGCCCACCCTTGGGACACTACTGTTTGCTATGGTAGGGAAGGAGCTGTGCAGCTCCCACTCTGTCATAGCAAACTGTGGTTTGGATTTTGAAAGCGAGAGCAGGAAACCTGCTCTCGGTTTAAAAAATGAAACCACATTGCTTTTCCACATGGGGAGCTTGATGTCAGCAGCTACCCATGTGGAAAAGCAATGCCGGCTCCTGCAGGAAGCGGGGAGTCGGCAGGGACCGTGGGGGTATTGGGGCTTCCCCCACGGTCCCCAATGAAGAGGCCAGGCCCCCGGGGATGGGTTCTCCAGGGCCAGAAGTGGCCTAGGAGGAGGGACACGTGGCCAATCTGCATTAGGGATGGGGTCCCTGGGGCTAATATTAGAGGCCTCAGAAGGGGGACCACACAGCCCCCCTCCTAGTATTAAATTATAATAATAATTAAAAAATAATTTATGGCAAGGCCCTGGGGGATGGGGTCCCCGGGGCCCAAAAAAAGGAACGAGGAGGGGGGCCACACAGCCCTCCTTCTTAAAAAAGGTGCTGGTGCTTTGTAAGTTGGGGAATTAATTCCCCTTGAATATTGAGGGTCCCTGGGGGCCAACTAGCCCACCAGATACCTCCAGTATGCGCCAGGGAGCTGCGCTGCAGACATGTGTTCAGAGGCCACGCCCCTTTTTACACCTCACTGCAACACAGCACCCTGGCGCATACTGGAGGTACCCGGTGGGCTAGTTGGACCCCAGGGACACTCAGGATTCAAGGGGACTTAATACCCCAATTTAAAATGCGCCACAGGCGGCCGTTTGCAAAGTGGTAAAGGGAGGGGTCGTGGCCAGAGGTGACATGTGTGCAAACACGCCCTGCAGCGCGTTTTAAGTTGGGGAATTAATTCCTCTTCAATCCTGAGGGTCCCTGGGGGCCAACTAGTCCACCAGGTACCTCCAGTAAGCGCCACTGCGCTGCCTTGCAGAGAGGTGGCCCAGGCAAAACCTCTTTTTATACCTCTCTACAATGCAGCTCTGTGGCACTTACTGGAGGTATCTGGTGGGTGAGTTGGACCCCAGGGACCCTCAGGATTCAAGGGGACTTAATCCCCCAACATAAAACGTGCCACAGGGCGTGTTTACACAGTGGTGAAGGGAAGGGGCGGGGCCTGAGGTGACATGTGTGCAAACACGCCCCGTGGTGCGTTTTAAGTTGGGGAATTAATTCCCCTTGAATCCTGAGGGCCCCTGGGGGCCAGCTAGCCCACCAGGTACCTCCAGTAAGCGCTACAGGTCTGCTAGGCAGAGAGGTGGCCCAGGCCACGCCCCTTTTTACATCTCTCTGCAACATAGCTCTGTGGTGTTTACTGGAGGTACCTGGTGGGCTAGTTTGACCCCAGGGACCCTCAGGATTCAAGGGGACTTAATCCCCCTACTTACAATGCGCCAGCGGGCGTGTTTGCAGAGTGGTGGAGAAAGGGGGCATGGCCTTTGTCTACCTCCCACCAATCCCACTGTGTGGGGCTTACTTCAGGTAAAAGGTAGGCTAGTTGACCCCTAAAGGACCCCCAGCAGTGAAAGGGACTTCAATCACCATCCAAGAGCGTGCCAGGGAGCGCGTTTGTAGAGTGGTGGGCAAAGTGGGCGTGGCCTGGTATGAGTACTTACCAATGCTGCTGTGTGGGACTGACTGGAGGTAATAGTTTGGGAAGTTGGCCCCCAAGGATGTCCTTGGGGGCCATCTACCCCTCTTGTCACCTCCAGTAAGTCCCACACAGTGGTTTTGCAAAGATGTCTTCGGAGTCCATGGCCCCCATTCTCTACCACTCTGCAAACGTGCCTCGTGCCAGACTACTCGATGGGGGATTAAATCTAATTAAGTCCTGAGGGAGTTTGGAGGCCAAGAATTCCTCATGCTACCTACTGTAAGTCCTACGCAGCGGAATTCCTGAGCGTTGGATGGACGCCCAGCACCCTTTCTCCACCACTCTGCAAACGCGACTACTAGTTAAAGTAGCATATTTCTGCACCTCTGACTTAGAGGTAGGTTTAATCCCCCTGCCCTATTATGTACTAGTAATTAACCACCACAGGGGCAGCCCTAACCACCTGAACCATGGACAATAAGTGTTTTATCCTAACAATGGTTAAAAAAAACCATACAAAATGTATTCAATATAAAAGTAACGTGAGGCTCAGACAAAAAGGCTGGTACATGTAACAATTGGTGAACATACACAACCAGACAAGTAGCAGAGGTCAGCAATCACCTCTGTACAGTGCTGCAGTCAGAGATACTTCGTGGCTTAACGCGTTTTGAATTTAAACATTCTTTTTCACAAGCCTGCACATACTAAAACACTCACTTCCAAGTGCCTTCGTCCCACAGTCTGCGGCTGTGCCCGAGTCGCGAAGAAGAACCGCCGCGAAAAGGCGGACCCATGGCACCATGAAATAGGCGCTGACTGTGGGATGGAGGCACTTGGAAGTGAGTGTTTTAGTATGGCAAAACCCTGTATCCTAAGTTGATGTCAAACCCACTGTGGATTGTTATGTACATGGAGTTTCACTAACTAGCAGCACCCACTTGGGATTTTACAACTGATAGGACTGCAAATACCAGAATGCAAGCACCTATTGGGGCATGAGTATCGGCCCACTGGGGCAGGACTATATAATGTAATGTATAATAAATTGCAGGTTTTCCTACAGAAAGCTCTTGTCCTGTGTTTATGCGAGGCTTGTGAACAAGAATGTTTAAATTCGAAACGCGTTAAGCCACGAAGTATCTCTGACTGCAGCACTGTACAGAGGTGATTGCTGACCTCACTGGCAGAGAGGTTTGTCTCCGTGAGGGAGTCTTCATTCTGGGCAAACTTTGATGTTTGATATATATGTATATGTTACCTACTGGCGGTCGCCAGTAGGTGGTTATACTTAGGACCAAGTTTCAATAGGAAGGCATTTTTTGTTTTGCTTATGACTTTGGCGTCGTATGATGAATCTTCATGAAATTTGCAAAACTAATTCTTTGTTCATATCAGCTCCTTTGTTAAAAGTTTGGGGGTGATTGGTCAAGGGGGGTCTAGATAAAAGGGGGGTCCTAAACGTGTTTTCTCCATTTTACTTTCCAGAGGAAACTTTAGACAGGTCGAACGGGTGAACGAAATTACCCCAAATTTGGCAGGGAGAATGGTCTTGGTCTAGAAAGCACGCTTTTGCTTATTTGGTGTAAATTCATTCAGTAGTTTTGGCGAAATATCGAAATTTACATATATCGATATTTGAGAATTCTGTCATCTGATTGGCTGAGGCGTTACGAGCACAAGCTTGCTGCTTATTGACAGCGAGCGGTGCGAGTGGTTGCAACTAGGAAGTGTTGGCTGCCATTTTGTGATTCCGTTGAAGTGAGTAGGGGGAAAAAGGGTGAACAAAGTAGGAAAGAGGAGGGTAGGAGCACTGTGAGCTCTATAGGGTGGTTAGAGTGTGCTATAGAGGGAGTAGTGTGAAGCGAAGAATTTAACCTTACCGGTGTGAAAGTAGTGTTTTGCCCAGAGTGAGATGGTGGTGAGGTGAGGTGCTGGTAAACTCGGGGATGAAAGCATGCGCCTAAACTGTGAGCTGAGTGCTGTAAACTGATGTGCTCTGGACGCTGTAGCATACTGGCCGAAGTGAAGTATTTACCCGTAACGGTGTGAAAGTGTTCTTTTGCTCACAGTGAGATGGTGCTGAGGTGAGGTGCTGGTACACTCGGGGATGGAAGCATGAACCTAAACAGTGAGCTGAGTGCTGTAAACTGATGTGCTCTGTGCGTTGTAGCATGCTGACCACTGTGGCATCGCTCTGCAGGTGGTGTTAGTGTGCGTTTAGACTATAGCGGGAGTGGGAAGCAACCTACTCACTGTTACCACTCTGAAGACCCTGGGATGAAACTGTGAGTGTAAGTCATGAGCTGGTTGCTGTAAAGTGATGTGCTGTGGGCGCTGTAGGATACTGGCCGCTGTAGCATACCTGTGTAAGTAGTGTTAGTATGCGTTTATACTATACAGGGAGTGGGAATCGAACTACTCACCCCTACCGGTCTGAAGACTCAAATGCAGTGTTTTAGCAAGCAGGAATAAAGAAATAATCATGAAGAATATAATGCAGAATGTTGCGTTGTCACAGAAGACAAATGGTGAAATCAGGTGTGTGTAAGAGAGTGGCTGTGTGTAATAAAGCGATGGAGTTTGAAAGTTATATAAAAAGTGTCTTTATTTAAGTGCCATGAATAGACCCACTGGTGCAATAGCTAAGGCATCCAGCTGCGGCAAACTCTAAGCTGTTTTGCTACATTCAAACGTAAGCTCCTGTATCAGTGAATTCCACATTACATCTTGCAGTTCCATGGGACATCAACAATACCTATTAGAGTTGAATTACTCTAAATTCTATAAGGAAAATAAAGGTAGGATACGATCACAAATGTATCCTTTAAGAAAACTAGGAAAAAAATGATTTTGCAAAATGTAATCACACTTTTTAGGTACCCTGGTACTGTTTTTTTGTAACAAAAAATTATCAACAGTAGAACAGTCAGGAATCTGTTGTACAGTAGATTCTATCTGGTGCGTGTCAGAATTGGTAATAGTTCTACCCACATTGGAACTTTGAGGAGGCATACAAACATTGCGCTTCTGAGAAGCACATTCGGTACCTTTCTAGTCAAGCCATACATTATTGTCTTCAGCTCTTTAACAAAATTCTTGTGCAGAGAGCTAAGGTATCAAGCTGATGCAAACTTCAACCGCTTCTGCTGTATTGAAACTGAAGCTCCTGCATCAGTGAATTCCACATTACATGTTACAGTTCCATGTGGCATGAACAATAGCTATTAGATATGAATGACTTAATTGTATAATGAAAATAAAGGTAGGATATGATTACCACACTGTGCCAACCAGTTCCTAAACAATGTTGTGTTTTTTGATCTTGATCGCCAGCTTGTGAGCACAGGCAGAGAGAGTAAATTTATGTGAAAGGGCTTTGTGGATAACAGGCAGGCAGAGAGAGATGCATGCACAGAGAATAGACATGGTTTCAAAATGGATGTCGGGTTTAGGCTAATTTAGCAAATTAAATAGCATATTTTCCTAGGCCATACATCACCGATCCCTGGTTAGAGTGGAGACGTAAGGGGCAATAATGAAAAGAGTTCAAATGTGTGAGCATACTTAGAAAGTTATTATATGAAAATAATTCAATTTAAGAGTATTAAAAAATGTAAAGGAAAAAGTAAAAAAAGTTGGAAAAAATCAATCCAAGAATAGCGTGAATTTCTTACAAGTCTTGGAGATTGCAGTCCGGAAGTTCTTCAGCAGCTTGAGATGCATAATGTTCCAAGAGGTCATTGTTGCCATCGTGTGAGAAAAGCGAAGCAATTGAATTCATAGCCTCGAAGGGACAGTAATGTTCCTCGAATGTTGGAGCGGCAATTTGAATTGTCAGGCAATCTGCGATGTTGTGAAAGGTGATCTTTCGCGGCTGCGCAGAAATCCCATTCCGCCACGATACCTTTTTGCGTTGCATCTGCCATTTCTCCACTGCCTGAACAATCAAGTTCATGGTTTTCAA
The DNA here is from genome assembly GCF_964261635.1 of Lissotriton helveticus. Taxonomy (NCBI): domain Eukaryota; kingdom Metazoa; phylum Chordata; class Amphibia; order Caudata; family Salamandridae; genus Lissotriton; species Lissotriton helveticus. The sequence continues at coordinate 9,427,818 of NC_136059.1, forward strand.
GATACTCCATTACCTGCTGGATATCGAGAGCGAGTGTTGGGATGTTGGCAAGGCATAGATCCATTCGCCAGTCGAATGGGCACGTTTTGCAATAAAAAGATGGTTGTACGCAAATTGCAAATATGTAAATAAGTGTCCTGTTGTAGCTGGTTCCGATAATAGATAGAGGCAGGCAGCCAAAAAAGTTATTCCATTTTTTGACATTATTGATGTAGCTTCGCATAGAGGCGTATTCTGTCGGAAATTGTTGTTAGCACAGGGTGGACAGCCATTCTTTATAAGCAAAAATAGTAGTAGGATGGCCGTAAAGAGAGCGAGAATAATGCGCACTGTTCCTGTAATTCCATAGATGATCGAATAAATGAAGTCTGGTATTATACCAAAAACTGTTTGAAAGAGTGTGAGAAGGCCGGAGGAGATCGTGTTAAAAAAGTGTGCCAGACCTTGACCCCCTCCGATCTGGTGCAACAAACTCCCTGATTTTAAATTCAACGGTACGTGGCTGTGAGACGTTAATGAATAGTGCCTCTGGCCTACACTGCGGTCAGCAGGGCTCACAATTTAGATCCAGTGGTGATTGTTTATCTACAGAATCCAGTAGTCAAGTAACTAGAACATCTATTGAAATATACACAATATCCTTTTAGTATACTTGCTTGAAATTTTTTTTAGATGACTTATAGGTTTACTACAATGACCAAATGTATCTTGCAAGTGGAAAGGAACACTGAATAGTCTACATTGTGGACAGCAGAAGTCGGAATTTGAATTGTTTTGATTTATTTATTGCAGAGTGTTGGACCTGGCCTCGTGGCGTGGTTCCCCCGTTCCTCAGCACCCGGTTAGCGAAGCCCTGCACCCAGAAACCCCTGGTCGTCCTGCCCATGTACACCCAAACTCCCTACATGACCCCCCCAGCCAACGACCAGCCCTGCATTTCCCATCCTCCCTCCCGGTCCTGGGCACCCCGAACCCGCATCACCCCGGCCCCAACAAAACCTAGGTTCCAGGCGGGCCAGTTCCGGCTGGGGGGTAAAGGACTCCCCGAGTGAGATAAGACAGGGAGTTTCGATTGCACCTCCGGCCTCCCCTGAGACACTGGTTTCTCTCACACCTCTGGCCTTCCCCTGTGGGCCGGTTTCGATCGCACCTCTGGCCTCCCCGAGAGCTGGCTCCAGACCCTGCTGGGTGTCTGGGAATTCCCGGACACATCTTCAAAGGGATCAAAGGGCCAACCGACGGACCTCTCCAAGGACCAGCCCCCCCAGACATGAGACCTCCGCCTGCGAGGGTCCGGACATCAAAGGGCCACTGGACTATATCAAGGCCCGCCCAAGAACTAGCGGGCAGTTGTATCCTGGACAAGAGAGCCCTGCTGATCTGATCGCGACTTACCCTTGGGCAAAACTGAAGCTTCGAACTCTTCGAGCCCTGCTGACGTGGTCGCGGCTCATCCTCGTGAAATCGGAACTGGAACACCAGAGCCCTGCTGACGCTGTCACGGCTCCCTCCTCGTAAAGACGGAACTATAACATCGGATCCCTGCTGACGCTGTCGCGGTTCGATCGTGAGCTCTAAGTACCTGCGTAGAAACCTCCTGAGCCCTGCTGACGTGGTCGCGGCTCCTCAAGAACTAACCTCCGGATCAAGCCCTACTGACCTCGTCACGGCTCGAGGAGTACTCTGGTCCGGCTGGACCATCGACGCTACCAACATGACCCGGTTCATCCTGAAGTGAGTGAAGCAGCCAGTACAGTCATCATCTTCCGTATCCCCCGGCTCAAGGATTGAGAGCTGTGCGCAGGGTACGCCTCGTATTGGCCTAAAGACTGAGACTGTCCCTCTTCCCTCTTCCTGAATAACTGAGACTTCACGATCCCTCGATCGCTTGTAAATACGAGTGCTGAATCCTTTTTACTGTTCATAAAGAACTTGTTTATTGAACTCCACGGTGTGGTGTCCGTTCATAAGTGTGGTGTGAACTCAGTGTGTAAGATCATAGACTCGAAGTCCTCCCCGGTGAGGACCTCACGTTAAGACTCGGCATTACTTGTGGGAGAGGTGGGTCAAGGGGTCGCCGGGTGAGCATAACCTGGGCCTCTGGGATCGCCCCTTCTAACACAGAGTTTTCTGTAATTTATGTTGTTGTATTTTGTGAAGAGGAAGTGAGAAAACGTATTCATGGATGTCTGTGTGAGTACTGCCTTTAATTAACACTGTAGACAGCAGTGTTCACAGTTCAATTTGAGTCGGTATTGTGGATGACGCAGTCCTGTAGGAAAAGACATTGCTCCAGTGCGCTCTATCTGCACCATGCATACGTATCATTACAGGATACACACATGCTTTTTTTTGCTTTGCGAATGAGAAATTGGGCAGCTCAAGTCAATGCCACGTGGCTGTGGGCCCTTTCTGAATGCTCTATCTGGCCTACACTGCAGACAGCAGTGTTCACATTTGAAATTGAGTCGGTATTGTAGATGACGCAGTCCTGTAGGAAAAGACATTGCTGCAGTGCGCTCTGTCTGCACCACTCATACGCATCATGGCTGGGTCCGCACATGCTTTTTTGTTGCTTTGTGTTCTGCAAACTGTGGAGCTCAAGTCTATGCCACGTGGCTGTGGGCCTTTGGTGACTGGTCTGTCTGGCTTACACTGCAGACAGCAGTGTTCACAATTCAGATCGAGTCGCTATTGCAGATGAAGCAGTGTTGATGGGAACAGATGTTGCTCCGAGTACAGCCCGCCCGCAGCACACATCATTGCTGGCCGTGCACATGCTGAATGCTTTTGATGTGGCTATGTGAGTGCATTAAAACTGATGGAGCGTTTATGATATAATATTTTTGTGTATTATTTCAGTTCTATTGATTGTGTCTCAGTATACCACAAGTTGTGGTTCTTTTACAATAGAGTTTTTTCTGTATTATTTCACATCTACTGTCCCTACTTTACAGCAGCACAAATTATTGATTCTTTTATTATTGAATCTCTGTGTGTGATCCAATGATTACTGTTGTAGTTGATGCTAGCAGCAACCATTCCCTGAGGGCGGCTTTATACTCACCCCACACACATCCAGCACAGACGTCACTGGATATGTGACGCTGGTAATAAAAAGGAGTCGAGCGCACGTGCCCGTACCCACTTCCACTATCTATCTGTGTCCGTGTGTTCATCATTATCTATGCATGATACTGCCCCTGGGCCGTACTACATTACATTGTGCTGTGGACAGCGTATGCAACCATGTTACATCTGGTAGTGGAGAAAACTTCTGTTATGTAACTTTTAGGAGTATGGCTATTACAGGTGGCAGGCTACTTTACAAAGTATGAATATTGATGAAGATGATGGTTGCATGTTGTGTGTAGTGTAATAATAAGTTAAAAAATGTCTATTAGACTACAGGTGCAGAATTTAAGAGTGGTTGCAAATATTTTGCAGTTCAACCACTATACTTTTTTCCCTCAAATGTGTTACTGTGATGGAGAATATTAAGATATCTGTTGGGAGCAATGATAGTATAATGCTTTGCTTCTTCTTTTGCTTTTGGAGTTAATTGATGTTTTGAGGTTTTGCATACTGCAGACACTATTATTTTTGGGTTCTTCCTTTCGTCCCTAAGCAGTGTACTAGGATTCATGTTTTGATCAACTTTGTTTTATTGGTTTCAGAAACATGGCACACATTATCAGACATACAAATCCAATATCTCGATAATACTCGTACCCCCCAACCAGCCCTTACTCCAAACCCTTCATCTCCGGATGGGTGTATTGTGTCCATGCAGGCCAGCCGGGACGATATGAATCCAAACCATGCAAGTAACATTTCCGTGCCCGAACCCCCCCCTACCCTCTTCCCTGACCCCTCCCTCCACCCCAACTGTCCCCCCCTCCCCCTTCCCCCCCTTCGGTGTGTTCTATTGCCTATCCGAGTATCCCTGTGGTATCGTCCCTATTGGACCTTCAACTCCTGGTCTCTGGGTTCTTGTGGAATTCATCCACCAGGCGGAGGACCTTGAGATATTTCGGGCATGTCAGATCGTTAAATTCTTGAGTGAGCAGTGAGACTAGTGGCTGCCAAGTCTCCCTGAAGGAGTCAGATGTTTGTTGGAGGGAGGCCTGTATCCTTTCCATACCCATAATGTACTATAATCTATGGAGCCACCCTGTGTGTGTGGGCTTTTTATGCGGTACCCCATAGTGAGAGGATGTGATGTGTTGCTGTGCTAACTGCCAACCCCATCTGCCTCCCCCTGAGTGATTTGAGTGGGAACGTGAGGGTGTTTGGTAGGCCTAGGACCGCATAGGCTGGGAAGCGGGGGAATTCTGTGTCAAAGTGTTGGTCCACGTCCCGAAGCACCGCCTCCCAGTATTCCTGCACTTCAACACATTCCCATAGTTGGTGTATCATCGTCCCAGGTTGGCCACAAACCCTCCAACAGTTGGGATTGCGGCGCGGGTTACCCTGGTGAAGCCTCGCCGGAGTCAGGCACCAGTAATATGCCACTTTCACTGCCGCTTCCGACTGGCCACGTTGCTAGTTGTGTGGTGGACCCTATAGTAGATATCTTGCCACTCCTTGTCCGTGAGGGTGCGCCCTTTCTCGCGTTCCCAGCGTCGTTGGCCTGCGGAACGTGTGGTGGGAGGGGGGGGCAATAGTTTGTATAGCTCTGATATAGCCCGAGCATCGTTGGTTTTCGTAACAAGCCAGTTTTCGTACGCCGTGAGGCGGCGGCCCACCTGCGGGGCGACGGCTGTACTCGTGAGCCAGTGTCGGAGCTGAAAGTATTGAGATCGTTGTGGTTTCTCGATCCCATACATATCCCTTATGGTGTCCAGCGGCATGAAACCTTCCGTGCCAAACAGATTTCCGGCGGACCTACAGTCCGACCGTTGCCATTGGGAGAACGAGCCGGGGGCCATCCCTGGCAGGAAGGCCGGGTTATCCAGCAGGGGTGTCATTGGCGACGGAAAAGAAGTGAGATTTTTGGCGACCGCCACCGCGTCCCACACCTGAAGGAGTGTCCGGGTGACAGGAGACCGTTTGATGTACGCTGGTCTGTCCGGCCGAGCCAGGAACGGGACTTTCCACAAGTGCATGCCAGCCATCGCTCTATCTTGGAACAACCAGTGTTTCTCTGAAGTAGGGCGTGACCATTCCAAGAGGTATCGGAGCTGCGCTGCCCGAAAGTACAGCAGTAGATCCGGGACGCCTAGGCCACCTTCCGCAGGTGTTCTCACGGTTAAGTCCCGTCGGAGCCGGGGGCATTTTCCCGCCCAAATAAATTGTTGTATGATGTCCTGTAATTTCTTAATCATCCCTATTGGGGGAGTGACCGGGATAGTTTGAAAAAGGTATAGCACCTTGGGCAGCAGGGACATTTTCACCGCCGCCATGCGCCCGAGCCAGGAGAGCGGCTGCTGGCGCCAACGCTGAATGTCCCCCTGAATGGTGGCGAGGAGCTTAGTGTAATTGTGTTCGACCGTTTGGGCCATGTTGGGTGTCAGGACAATCCCAAGGTAAGGTACTGATGTACTGGTGGATAGTCCACCGATGTGCAGCTGGCCTCTGTTTGCCTGGCGGATGTTGCGTCCTAGAGGTAATATCACCGACTTCCCGACGTTCATTTTAAATCCCAAGACTTTCTCGAAGGCCTCCATTTCGTGTAGGAAGGCAGGGACCGATAACTCGGGTTTGTCCACGGCCACCAGGATGTCGTCGGCGTATAAGCTGATAGTTTGTCTCTGACCTACGAAGTTGATGCCTGTGATGGACGGGTTGTCGCGAACCCGTTGTGCGAACGGATCTATGTACATGGCGAACAGGAGAAGCGACAGTGGGCACCCCTGCCGGGTACCCCGCCTGATGTCGAAAGGCCGAGAACTGATTCCGTTGACCCGGATGGTTGCCTGCGGTGATGCGTAGCAGCTGGCCACCCAAGAGCGGAATCTCTCTCCTACTTCAAATCTCGCTAGCGTTCTACCTAGTTGTTTCCAATCTACCCTGTCGAACGCTTTTTCCGCGTCTACCGAGAGGAGGGCCACGTCAGAGTCATTGAAGTGGGCTTTGTCAATGACCTGTTTCAGGCGCTTGGTATTATCAGCACATTGACGATTAGGTATAAAACCTGCCTGGTCGGGCTCTATGATAACTGGAAGGCATGGGCCGAGCCTAGCGGCCAGAATCCCGGTGAAAAGTTTAGGTCCAGATTAAGCAGTGAAATTGGTCGGTTGGCCGCGCACTGGGTTGTGTCTTTGCCCAGTTTCGGCAGGACGATTATGGCGGCCTCTAGCATGTCTTGTGGTATGGAGCCTGGACCCTGAAAGGAATTGAAAAGTTTGGTCAGTATTGGGGCTATGAGGGGGCAGAACGTTTTATAAAACCCCGTGGAGTAGCCATCCGGGCCAGGGGCTTTTAGCGGTTTAAGGCATGCTACCGCAGATACTACCTCTTTCACGCGGATCCGGGTCTCCAGAGACCTGGCGTTAGTCTCATTGAGGACCGTAATAGCTGCGGCCTCGAGATAGGCGTTCCCTGCCTCAGCGTCCAGGGACGTGTCAGCTGTGTATAGGGAGGCATAGAACTCCCTGAATGCTTCTGCTATCTGATCGCCTTCTCTGGCCTCTCTACCCCCCCACCGTGAATAACAGGGATTGTGGAGCGGAGGGTTTTGGCTCTAAGCTTACTGGCCAACAGACGTCCAGTTTTGTCCCCCCCACATAGTACGTGTGGCGGAGGCGCAACGCCGCATACTCTGCTCGGTCGAGGTCCAAGCTTGCCAGCTGTGCCCTGGCCGCCTTTAGCTCGCGCCAGATCCTAGGGGCCCCCGTCTGGCTGTGAACCCTTTCGGGTTCCGTCACCTGCTCCGATAACTCCTGGCGACGCTCCGTACGTTCCCGGTTGTCCGCCGCAGCAATCGCAATGAGCTCCCCTCGTACCACCGCCTTCAATGCCCCCCACACGGCCGACATAGCTACCTCTCCCGTGTCATGTATGCTTAGGTAGTCCGCAATGCTTTTGGAAAGCTGTTGTGCCACCCCTTTGCTCTGGAGCAGGTTCTCTCGAAGGCGCCACTTGCCTCTGTGCGTCCGCACGAGTGGGACCGACAAACTTACCATAACAGCGTCGTGGTCCGACAGGGCCGTAGGGATGACCTCGATATCGCGGACCAAGGGGGCTAAGTATGCGGAGCCGAAGAAGTGATCGATTCTGGCGTATGTGCGGTGTACATGTGAATAAAAATGGTGTATCCCGGGGCGGTAGGGTGGGACCCCATCCAAAGATCTACAAACCCTCTGCTGGCTAGCCACTGCCCCCCCTCTGCGGAGATTGCCCCTGAGTCACCGAAACGCTGTCCTGACCTGTATTTCTCAGTGCTCATCACCAGGTTGATGTCCCCCCCCACCAGTGTATATCGTTGGTTAGTCACCACCATGTCTGCAATTGCCCCTTTAATAAAGGCTTCCTGTTTGGCATTGGGAGCATATACTGACCCTATGACGAGCGACAGATCCCCTATGAGGACGTTGTAGGCTAGGAGTCTACCCTTGGTTTCTGCGACCTTATCTCCCACCCTGCCATTGAAATGTCGAGCGAATAACAAAGCCACCCCTGCCTTCTTCTCATTGGTGGATGAGTAGAGTTGTTGTGGGAAGGCCCTGGATCTCATAGGGTGCCAGTCCTTGGGGAGTAAATGTGTCTACTGAAGCAAGCATATGGCTGCCCCGAGTTCTCAAGGTAAGATAGCACCGCTCTTCTTTTGATGGGGTTATTTAGTCCCTTGACGTTCAAGGTAATAACCCGGAGCGTCGTCTCAGCCATGGGTGTGTGTAAGTTTTGTCTCTCTGTATTCTGAGCAAGAGCCCCCTCTCAGGGTCCCTCCCATTCCCCTGTCAAGTAGAACCCACCTGCGCCCTCCCCCCTCAACGCCAGCCCCAAACCCCCACCCCTGAATCCCCACCTGCCCCCCTCCCCCTCTCTCCCTCCCACTGGAGACCCAACCCTTCACCCCAACTGTGGTCCCCCTTACGCCCCCTGCCCCCCAGCCTCCCTCATCCCCAACCCCAACTGGAAACCCAACTTCATCATAGTCCCGGGCCTATCCGAGCACAGTTCAGGCCCACAGAGTCTTCACGTGGAGGAGTGTGTGGCAACGGCAACCCCGTCGCCCCCCCGTTCCTCCTGACCTGCTGATCCTGAAGCAGATAGACCCCTGTACACATTTATGCAAGAGCTGTTGCACCAGGGCACTGTACGTGTTCCGTGCGGCTATTCCGATGCCGCTGTGTCTCTGGATACCTCCTAGAGGGCCGCTGCCTGTTCCTGCGCCATCAGTTGTGGGTCCGGTTTAAGAGACCCCTTGGGCCAGCGCCGACGCCCTACTCGCTGCCAGCCGTCGTCAGAGGTTCGTGGCGAAGACTTGAGCAAAGGTCACTCCGAGGGATCGTCCCTCTTGGAATCTTCGTCTAGGTTTATTTCCAGTAGTGCGAACGTGTCTTGCAGGGATCGGAGCTGTTGCAGGGCTCCATTCCATTTGAAGATTATCCGAAAGGGATGGCCCCACGAGTAGGGAATGCCTTTTTCCCGCAAAAATGTAGTGGCTGGTTTAAAAGCTTTCCTCTTCTGGAGAGTGATGGCCGAAAGGTCCTGAAACAGTGCCACCGGGTGGTCTTGGTAGCAGAGGGGTTGCTTCTTACGGGCCTCCTGTAGTATACGCTCCTTTAAGGGAAAGTCTGGAAGGAACGCCAGGATGTCCGGGGGGGGGAGCTGGTGCTCGTCGCGCCAGGCCTACTCTGTGCGCCCTGTCGATGCGTATGTCGAAATTTTCTCCTTCCCCCGGAATGTCCCTAAAGAGGCCCTGCAAGAAGAGAGTAACATCTGTCCCCTCCGCTTTAAGTGGTACGACTCGGACCCTTATGTTATTTCTCCGGGATCGATTTTCAAGGTCCTCCGCGTGCCCTTGCAAGTCGACCTGCTGTTCCTTGAGGCGCACCACTTCTTGTTGCAGCTTCTCCACCTCCTCACTTCTAGACTTGTCGGTCTCCTCAACTGCGGTCACCCGCTCTCCCTGGCACTCTACATCTCTGCGCAGCTTCCTGAACTCCCCGGCCATGTCCTGTTTCAATGTCTGGAAGTCCTCTCGCAATGTATTCAAAAGAGTCTCCAGGAAGGATTTAGTGATGGTGGCACCCTCGTCTTCAGGTCCCGTGGCACTCTTTGGAACCACCGGGGTTGTAGGGCTCTTTTCCCCTTTCAGGGCGCCCTTCCCCAACATGTCTGTTATTGTGCGCCCCGCTCTGCGCTGCCCCGTCGCCATGATACCTGTGTTCACCGTCCGCAGAGAGTCTCAGGTCGGCCCCCGCTCTAGAGGAGGCAGAGCCCGTGCGGTGCGCCCCAGTGGCACCTGTGGTTGGGCCCCGGCTCTCTGGCCTTTATTCAAGTATGGGTGCAGGCCGCCCCCCACACCTCTCTCAAAGGTGCCCTGGCCCAAGGCTTGTAGCGTGTTGCTGAGCGTGGCCTCCCGCCCTATACACGGGCTTCCTCAGCCGGTCACTCCCAGGGCACCGGGCGCTGTCCGCTCCGCTCTGCACCTCACCATGGGATGTTACCTCAGATGTTGTCGACTCCCGGTCCCCTCTGCGTTGCTGTGGGTGTCTGCCACCTCTCGCTCCCGAGCCCCGGCGCAATCCCTCCAAACCTGGGGCTCGGCATCCCCGCTCCTCACTGCCGGCTGAGTCCTCCCGCCCCGTCCGTGGGCGCGCTCACCGGGCTTCAGCCGCTGTCCCCAGGGGCATCGGGCACCAGCTCTCCTATCCCTGCTGTCCCAGATGCTGAGTGTACCCTGCCCTCATTGTACAGTGAGGGATGTGCACCGCCCCGTGCCCTCGGGCCCCGACGTCAGGCCCACAAGCCGGGGGCTCGAGTCGCGCATATCATGCGGCCAGGAGCGGCCCCCAGCTCCTTTCCAGTGCGCACTCACAGGGCCACCAGTCTCTGCCGTGCTTCCTACTGCCTCTCCAGCCGCCTCACACACCGGGCCTCTGTTGTGTTGCTGGGGACGAGAGCCGCCTTCTGCGCACGAGCCCCGGCACCAGGCCCCAAAGCCGGGGGCTCGATTTTCGCGCTAGCCCGGCGGTGACGCCGGCCGCTCGCGATCACCCTCCCTGGTGCTGGGCGAGTTCTTGGCGGCCGGGTCCGTTGCCACTGCCCGTTGTCTTCTCCTGTATTTCCGCCCTCTGGCGTCCTACAGCCCCCGCAGTTAGGGAACCATGATCGCTCTCCGGTGACGGCCGCCCCTTCCGTGCAGTAAATGGCGGGTCTCGTCCCGCGGAGGAGGGGATCCTGCTCGGGCTGCTTTTCAGTCTTTGCCGGCCACAGGTGATAGCGAGGGATGACCCCTGGAGCTCTGGGCAACAATCGCTCTTGTTCTGGGGGTTGCTCTGGGGGATTAAGGGCTAATGAGTGGTCAGGCCTGGGGACTAGGCCGGGAGCCTCACACCCCTACGTCCATCCCGGTCGCCATCTTGGCCATGCTCCAGGATTCATGTTTTTGAGAAGTTTCCACCTCCTCATGACTGGTTAGGAGTTCCACTAGTGCATATATGTTTTTTTTTTCTGAATATTGTGTCTGCATATTTGCACAACTACTGTTTCACAACTAGCCACAGATCATAGAAAGAGAATGGTGGGTGAGGAGTAGACAATACATTTGGTATGACGGGTTGGTCAGGTGTGAACATAAACAAAAAACAAAAATGAGGGGAATACAACTAGGGGCCATATTATCAAGAAAGGGCGATACATTATCGCCGCTTTTATGAGCAGAAAACTGCTGCTAAAGCGGCGATAATGGGCTTGATAATATGCCCTTGTGAATTCCCATAGAAGCCCAGGTTCTGGTGTTAACCTGGGCTTCTATGGCAATTCACAAGAGCATATTACCAAGCCCATTATCGCCGCTTTAACAGCAGTTTAACAGCAGTTTCCTGGCTATATTGCCTATTTTCACTCAGAAATACTTCAAGTTCTAACCACCACCTAACGCCCAATCAACTTGTCACTGGACGATCAATAAATGTATCAGAACCAGCAACTAGACCTAAAACTGATATAGAAAGTTCTTCTGAAGTTATTAAAGCAGAAATGAATAAGTATCTGTATGGGTTAACATGAACTGTGCAGTTCCTTTCTGCTCAGGTATCCAAGCGGAAGGAGAAGGGCCCCATCGATCCTGTGCTCCTACTCATCCCTCCCGGAACACAGAACCATCGGCAGAAAAAAGCCCAAAATTTGAAGGACCATTTAAAGTCACAGACTTCTCGCCAACAACTGTAGAGCAGAAAAACCCAAAAACAATGAACATATTCAAACAAAGAATGATAGGTTTGGGATGATGTGTGGGGTGCACTGTACCTCATGCGTTTCAATGTCGCTAGCATCATCTTCCACGGCGTACTGCATGATGTGGGATCGCTCTTGTGCATTGGTTCGTCCTCGCTGGTGGCTCATTTGTTTTAATTTTTCTGATGTTTTTGTCAACTTTTCCTCCAGGGATTTGCTTTCTTTCTCCATCTCTTCAGCAATCCTTTTCTCCCTTTCCAGACGTTCATGTTGTCGCTTCTCTTCTTCCTGCTGCTTTCGCTCTGCCTCCGCTCTTCGCCTTTGTTCTTCTTCTCTCTGCTGTTGCTCTTCTCGCTGCCTTCTCTCCTCTTCTTCTCGATGCTGCCTCTCTGCCTCCTCGCGTACCTTTGTCACCCGGTCTTCTTCCTGTTTCACTTAAAATGGTGTGAGATAAAAACAGATAAGCCAAGAGTCTTATTGCAGTCAGCAGGTAAACAAAATGGCCATCCTGTAGCATTTACTAACAGAGACATGTATTACCACTTAATGATGCTGCAATCACTGCATGAATTGTGAGTTTTCCTGTAAAGCTAGCAGGGGGACCACAATGCTGGCTACTGCACTTACACGTCTTAAGGAATAAAAGGTTCATGCCTTATAAAGTGAATGCATGTAGACTGCTGTGTAAACATTGCCTAATTTATGCTTCCCTGAGGAACAACATCTATACATTTTTTGATATTTATTCAAGAAATCATTGTATTCTGAGGGGCTTATTTATGAGAGGCCTGTATCACTTCTGCATCACATAAACTGGTACATGTGTGACGCTGGGCTCTCGTTTCGATTTGAAGCCACGCAGAGAGGCCTTGCGTGGCTTCATAAATCATGAGTAACACGACACAGCGCAAATTGATGCGTTGCCAAACTCAGCGCTAAGAGGTGTTCCTTGGGCGTTGCGGTGGGGTTTCCCACGTAGCACCCTTGGATTCTGACTCTTTCCCAGAGTTACGAGAGCCTGTGAACCTGGGAACGCGTCAAAATGCTGCACCTCCTGGCATGAGGCGTCATAGGGAGAAATATCCTTATTTCTCCTCTTTTTTACTCTTTCCATGTGTGCTGCATTCTGCAGCTCACATATAATGAGGAAAATGCCTCGTAGGATTGCTTTTGTGCCGGAGCGTGCCACTTCCTGCACAAAATCAGTCCAGCCTACAGCACAGGCACCCTTGCACCATGTTGCAAGGGTGTCTGCGTTGGCGCTAGGAATGCACATAAATACAGAGCATTCCTGCCCCTTCCCTTTTGCGTAGGGCAGCGCAGTGAGGTTCCTTGTTGCGCTGGCCCATGCCAAAATGGCATAGTGAGGGCCTGGGCGTTTCACCTTTCTTTACTGCCATTGAACCAAATGGGTTAACGCACAATAACGTTTTATAGAGATGTGCTTAGGACTGGATACGGTCTGTATGGCACAAACTGTGAGAGCAATCAGCTCTTAGGGGCCGATTGAATTATTGTTATACAAAGCTATTACCCTAGCCATGACGCAGTACTGGCAGAGTACTTTGGTGGAGTACTTTGGCAGAGCTATGGTGGAGCACTTTACTCCTGCCACATGCAGTGTACTCTGCCCATACTCAGCTGCCTCTGAGGACATCTCTGGCATTGCCAGGAGCTGTCGTCATGGCGGTTCCTGGAAATGCATTGTAAGTCTGACACATGGCTCTGTCACCATGATGGAGCCATATATCAACCTAATAATGTTTTTTATTGTAAAAAAAAAAATCCCAAAGCAGGATTTCTTTCTGAAAATAAAAAGAATGACCTCCTTGCATGGAAGCATTATCCCATGGTCGGAGGATCATTTAAAACCTTTCACTGCCCCTTAACCTCACATTTTTGAAGGTGGTGATGGGCAGTGAAAACTGGCCATGAGTCCTCCCAATCTAAATACAGCAGGCGGACAAATGGCCAAACCTCCAACATCCCTTGCTCAGTTGGGCCATTGGAGGTGTGCATAGGCAGCGTAGATGGAGTGTTTCTGCTGTCTATGCACTGAATGTCCGCCTGACTCTAAATGAGGTGAGTAGTCCTTCAAGTTGATGGAAAGGGTACTCCTTTGTGATGGAGTACCCTTTATCCAACTTATGAATCAGTCCCATCGTGGTCACCATACACACCCTAGTATTTCCTTTAGAAGAACTATTGGACTTGTACCTGCACCCACTAAGGAAGAAGACAACTTTGCTGCATCAAGCTTGTGAAAAAAGAACTATGGACTATTTTGGCTGGGCTCAGTACATGGACCTTCCAGAAAAATTCAGACTGTCCATAGACACACAGGTATCAGCAGGATTGGCTTTACCCTTCTTTATAGTACAGACTAAGGCAAACACCAACCTGTTACAGATAAGCAAGTGAGAGATGTTTAAAATGATCAGCAGCTCTCAGCTTGGCCTTATATCAACCAAGGAAGAACTGAGAGCAATCTGCCTCATGGTGATGCAGAACCGATATGTGTTAGACCACAATGGAGGGAGGGATGGGTGCCAACATTGGTGCCTCCTGCTGCACGTTTATACTAGGGAACGATATGGACAATGGAACACTGATTCTTGCCATCCAAGCACTGCACCATATACAACAAGACATATATGAGGAGGAAGGTGCCCCTAAGGGGGCTTGGTTTTTGAATTGGTTCTCCAGGCTTTCCCAGAGGATCTCTGGTCTGTGCATGTCATTGTTGCTATTTTTCATCGTGTTCTTGTTTTTGTGTGAATCCAAACAATTGAGGATTTTCTGCTGTAAAACACAATCCTCATATTAAGAAAGATTGAGGTTTCTAGGAAAGTAGTGGATGCTGAAAGCAAGCATAAAACCAATAGGGCCCCAATAAAGTAAATCAACCAGAGGGGGAATGTTTATGTAGAAACAGTTGACGCTGATATGAGAAACAATACATTCATTTATGTGAATGAAATTGTGTCCTTATTAACAAATTCGCCACTCATCATAAACCCAGACTTGCAAATGCATAGTCAGGCAAGCACTGAGACCTAGCCCTGAGGTTATAGATTAACAGGTCACAGGTGGGGTGGTACATAGCCAACCGACAAACCCACAAATACAAAATGCCAGATCAATCCACAGATAGACATAGCAACACCATAATGGTTCAGGGGGATTGGCCCCCAATAAAGCACCCATGCCTGGAGGGGTACGTGTGCTCCTAAAACAACATAAATTCAGATACCACATAAGTTAGGAACACATAGCCAATCAGGACACAGCTGACACAGCACATGCAGTGATCATGCACTCCCCATGCTGGACATCTGGACACCTTACCCACTGCCATTATTGTGCCACAAATGTCTTACCAGATGAGGATCATCTAAAACTCTTTATGGCATATAATGAAGTGTATATAATAACTTTTCAGATGAATTGTAAATTGAGACAGTGCTTAGACACTATGCCTGTAACTGATCTCCCAACTTCAATGTTTAATTATTCAGCACTCCGAAAAGTGGTATTAAGTATAGGTATATGGTGCCACTAGAAAGAATCACACAGTCAATCTCAATCTCTCAATTTACTTTCACGGTGCTGCAGGGTGTGGAGAACCACCAACCTCCATAAACAGAAGCCTAAGCTAGCAGGAAATAGAATTCACTCCCCAGCACACTGTCATGGGGCTGAGCCTTGCATTTACTCTGTGTTAAGTTGGCATGAGCTTATTAGAAGTTTAAACACCATATTTCCTTTCTGCTGCCTTTGCACATGGCACACATTATTATAAATGTTTACAGTCTAGCAGAGTGTTTTGCTTCACACGAGAATAATATGTTTTCCTATAGTAGCAGCCTTGCTTGGTAAGCTTTGTCTGAACAGTGAGTGCCGAGGCCTTCAAGGTTATTTCAACACAGTAGTTGTTGTTCGGACTGATCAGCGCATGTTCTAGACATAACATATATGCAGCTGTGGCCACCTATGATTTTGGCGCGTTTAATAATGCACTACGCAGGCATGCTCACACACTTGGAGAACATTCGCATGCAGAGAGCTGGTGCAGAAATTGATGTGATCCATTTCTACTAAGAGGTATGGGGCCGCCCTTGTAAACCCAAGAGACCTTCTGTAGATATAAAATAACCTACTAGCAAGGGAGGGTGAGATATAGGTGTATTCTAGCCTGTTTCCATTTAACATTTTAACATGCTTTCTCCCTTTTGTATTTTATGGAATAGTAACTATGCTGATAACCTTGTTCCTTATAATGCGCAAACATCCCTTTGTGCAATGAAACACGTGTTGGCTGTTGGAAGCTGTTGTGGAAACCTACGTGAATAAAATACCAAAAAGAAGAAAGCAATGCTTATATTGGTGTCTTACTGTGTGATACACTGCTAACTGTTTGTTTTTGCTAAATTGGGAGACCGTTCTCATAATAGACGTGTGCTGGGGAGTGAATTCTATTTAATGTTTAATTAAACAAAACTGTTCCTGTTTTGCTAAATGCCTCTTGTTTTCCAAAAGCATTTCATGTTGAAGGAAAATCCTTCAATCCTGTCTACATATTTGTGACATGAGGATTCTGGCAATTGCGTTAAGCTTTACATCTCTGACATGTGGCTCTGTTCTACTACAGACACTGTGTATAAACTTACCATAGTTGGGGCAGACGGGCGCCTCTCCTCCACGATTACACACCAGTTGTATCTGCGACCGATCCGAGTTGATCACGCGGATATAGAATGTTGGATTGTCAATGCCGGTGTATTGGCGCCATAGATCTGCTTTCGCGCGACAAGTACTTCCATCATGGCATCCAAATTTTACATACATGAGACTTATAATCTCTCGCTGCTGGGACACGATGGTCTGACCGGGTGCAAGGACAGCTTGATCCTAGGAGAGAAATGGGAGGGTCATGTACTGAATGTTGATGTTCATCACTGGTAGACAACATCGTTAGCACATCTCTTCAATCATGAAGTAAAGTTTTTATCTGTTACTTCAGCACTTGTCACTGCAGTCACTATCCATACCATGAATCATTTCTGCCACAATACCACCTCCCCTTCACTGAAGTCATTGCCACAGTAAGTATTACTTTAACTTCTACCCAACCCTGCTTTGTCTCTGTGTCTTAAAAAATCATGGCTTAAAATGGAACGAGGAGCTCATGCAGCCTCTTCCGTAGCTTCACACTAGATCATGACAAGAGGAGACATCAAGGAGTCAGCTGGAACACGCGTGTCATAAAAGAGGGGTCACGCATGTCTCCAGACAAGAGAGGGACTTGCAAACCTGGGGAGTGTGAGGGCATGTTAAGTGAAACTGGGCTGATCTCCCTGATTTGTAAATACAAAGTAGGTGCCTGTATAGACCATGAGTATAAACTGTAAAGGTCATGACCCTAGTATCACCATTGGAACAGATACTAATAGATAGAACAAGGGCATTCAAAGAAAGTTAGGAATACAGTCAAATCAAAGTGAAGTACAATCTATGTGTAATGTAACCATCTGTGTTCCTCATCTTAGGTGTTCAAAATACTGACAGCAAGAGAGCTGAGCAGGTATGTGTGCGTAGCCCTGCCTATGGCACGTTGGTTCATCACCCGCGAGGGTAGCTAGTGCTGAGCAGGTGTGTACGTAGCCCTGCCTATGGTAGGTTGGTTTATCACCCGCGAGGGTAGCTGGTGCTGAGCAGGTGGGTGTGCTTAGCCCTTCCTACAGTAGCTTGGTTCATCACCCGCGAGGGTAGCTGGCCCTGAGCAGGTGTGTACGTAGCCCTGCCTATGGTAGGTTGGTTTATCACCCGCGAGGGTAGCTGGTGCTGAGCAGGTGGGTGTGCTAAGCCCTGCCTATAGTAGCTTGGTTCATCACCCGCGAGGGTAGCTGCTGCTGAGCAGGGGTGTGCATAGCGCATAGCGCTGCCTATGGTAGGTTGGTTCATCACCCGCGAGGGTAGCTGGAGCTCAGCAGGTGTGTACGTAGCCCTGCCTATGGTAGGTTGGTTCATCACCCGCGAGGGTAGCTGCTGCTGAGCAGGTGTAGGCGTAGCCCTGCCTATGGTAGGTTGACTCATCACCCGCGAGGGTAGCTGGAGCTCAGCAGGTGTGTGCGTAGCCCTGCCTATGGTAGGTTGACTCATCACCCGCGAGGGTAGCTGGTGCTAAGCAGGTGTGTGTGCCTAGCCCTGCCTATGGTAGGTTGGTTCATCACCCGCGAGGGTAGCTGGCACTCAGCAGGTGTGTGTGCGTAGCCCTGCCTATGGTAGGTTGGTTCATCACCTGCGAGGGTAGCTGGCGCTAAGCAGGTGTGTGTGCGTAGCCCTGCCTATGGCAGGTTGGTTCATCACCCGCGAGGGTAGCTGGCGCTGAGCAGGTGTTCACGTAGCCCTGCCTATGGTAGGTTGGTTCATCACCTGCGAGGGTATCCTGGCGCTGAGCAGGTGTGCACGTAGCCCTGACTAGGGTATGTTGGTTCTTCACTTGTGAGGGAATCTTGGCGCTGAGCAGGTGGGTGTGCTAAACCCTGCCTATGGTAGGTTGACTCATCACCCGTGAGGGTAGCTGGCGCTGAGCAGGTGTGTGTGCGTAGCCCTGCCTATGGTAGGTTGACTCTTCACCCGCGAGGGTAGCTGGTGCTGAGCAGGGGTGTGCCTAGCCCTGCCTATGGTAGGTAGACTCATCACCCGCGAGGGTTGCTGACGCTCAGCAGGTGTGTGCGTAGCCCTGCCTATGGTAGGTTGGTTCATCACCCGCGAGGGTAGCTGGCGCTCAGCAGGTGTGCACGTAGCTCTGCCTATGGTAGGTTGTTTCATCACCCGCGTGGGCGCTCAGCAGGTGAGTGTGCGTAGCCCTGTCTATGGTAGGTTGGTTTATCACCCGCGAGGGTAGCTGGCGCTCAGCAGGTGTACACGTAGCCCTGCCTATGGTAGGTTAGTTCATCACCCGCGAGGGTAGCTGGCGCTGAGCAGGTGTTCACGTAGCCCTGCCTATGGTAGGTTGGTTCATCAACCGCGAGGGTATCCTGGCGCTGAGCAGGTGTGCACGTAGCCCTGACTAGGGTATGTTGGTTCTTCACTTGTGAGGGAATCTTGGCGCTGAGCAGGTGGGTGTGCTAAACCCTGCCTATGGTAGGTTGACTCATCACCCGTGAGGGTAGCTGGCGCTGAGCAGGTGTGTGTGCGTAGCCCTGCCTATGGTAGGTTGACTCATCACCCGCGAGGGTAGCTGGTGCTGAGCAGGGGTGTACCTAGCCCTGCCTATGGTAGGTAGACTCATCACCCGCGAGGGTTGCTGACGCTCAGCAGGTGTGCACGTAGCTCTGCCAATGGTAGGTTGTTTCATCACCCGCGTGGGCGCTCAGCAGGTGAGTGTGCGTAGCCCTGTCTATGGTAGGTAGACTCATCACCCGCGAGGGTAGCTGGCGCTCAGCAGGTGTGCACGTAGCCCTGCCTATGGTAGGTTGGTTCATCACCCGCGAGGGTAGCTGGCGCTCAGCAGGTGTGCACGTAGCTCTGCCTATGGTAGGTTGTTTCATCACCCGCGTGGGTAGCTGGCGCTCAGCAGGTGAGTGTGCGTTGCCCTGCCTATGGTAGGTTGGTTTATCACCCGCGAGGGTAGCTGGCGCTCAGCAGGTGTGCACGTAGCCCTGCCTCTGGTAGGTTAGTTCATCTCCTGCGAGGGTAGCTGATGCTCAGCAGGTGTGCATAGCCCTGGCTATGGTAGGTTAGTTCATCACCCGCGACGGTAGCTGGCGCTCAGCAGGTGTGCGTAGCCCTGGCTATGGTAGGTTAGTTCATCACCCGCGAGGGTAGCTGGCGCTCAGCAGGTGTGCGTAGCCCTGGCTATGGTAGGTTAGTTCATCACCCGCGAGGGTAGCTGGCGTTCAGCAGGTGTGCGTAGCCCTGCCTATGGTAGGTTAGTTCATCACCCGCGAGGGTATCCTGGCGCTGAGCAGGTGTGTGTGCCTAGCTCTGCCTACCGTAGGTTGGTTAATCACCCGCGAGGGTATCCTGGTGCTGAGCAGGTGTGTGTACGTAGCTCTGCCTATGGTACGTTGGTTTATCACTCGTGAGGGAATCCTGGTGCTGAGCAGGTGTGTGTGCCTAGCCCTGCCTAGGGCAGGTTGGTGAACTGTAAACTATCAATAGGGAGCTATAGAGGAAAGAATAATGAACAGGTCGCCCTCCTCTGAATGTAAGAATGTAACACAAAGACCTGTTCATCCACGGCTCCTCTTCTTGAGTTTGAGGCGGGGGTTCCATCACCCTCTTTCCCTGCCACTCCTCACTTTTATCAAAGGTAGTGTCCTTCCACTTTACTGCCTAAATTTCATGAAACAAAAGTTTTTGCAAATGACAGTCACTGCCCACATCCACACTGTGAATATAGGGGTGTGGTTTTGAAGGTGTATCTAACACCGGTTAAATCAATGTATGTGTTATCTTTATAAAAAAAGGTAAAAGGACAAGATGGCACCTCACGTGCGCACCACCAGTCGAGCTTGCTGATTGGTACTCACCAGCTATGCTCACTTTTATCATCATTGGTAAACATCTTGCCTTGAAATAAAGATGTTTTAAAAAAAATACAAAAAATTATAATCCCATTATAATCCTCACGACTACCACAATGATGAGACCCCGTAAAAATAAAACTGAAGTAAGTAACACAATCCCAACTTTATTCTTCACTTGTGCACTTATTCAGAATTTAAAATCGGCTGCATTTACGAAGACCACTTCATTACTCAGGCGACATGTTTCATTGCCAATATTCCTTTAAGGCAATTTTGTCAGGGCAGGGTCATCAACCACCAATATTGGACACTGGTGTCGTTCTATAAAATGACATGTGGGAGCCTAAGTCACTCGTACCAGCTCTCTACTCCGTTGCACTACAAATTCAGACTGTGAGTTACTCTGTTAGGCGTGTACTCTGCTGTAGTACCAATTTGGCTTCATAAACACGGAGCGCATTCATTCATCCCTCTGTAAAGCCAGGTCTTCAGCGATTTGCAGAATTCAAGAAGAGAGGGGGAGGCTCTGTTGTACTGGGAGGCTGTTCCATGCTTTATCGAATGATGCAGGAGAATGTCCATCCTCTTGCCCTGGTTGTATGTGCGTGTGCAAGTGGGAGTCCTGGATAGCAGGTCTCAGTTGTGCAGTGCCTTGAACCTGTGCTTTTGGAGTTCGAATGGCGCACGTTTGAGGATTGGGAGCCAGTGGATCTCCCTGGGCTGTGGTACGTCATGAGGTCTGTCTGGGAGGTTGAGGATGAGTCTGGCTGATGAGTTCTGGGTAGTTTGTAGACTTCTCATGAGTTGCTTAAAGATCACGGTGTAGGGGTGTTCCCACAGTCCATGTTGCTGGTGACTAGGGCGTACAAGGTGGCTTTTCTTGTGCTGCTTGGAAGCCATTTGAAGATTGTTCTCAACAGCTTCAGGGTATGGACGCAGGATGCAGTGAAGTCCTTGACTTGTGTGATAATGTCCAATTTGCTGTTGATGATTTCACAGTTCCTGGCATGCGTGTGGGCCGAGTCAGTCAGCTGCCCGTTGAAATCCCATGGAGAGGTTTCCTTGCAGAAGATCACTGCTTTTGTCCTGTCAGTGTTGCGCTTGAGACAGGTGGCTTTCATCCAGTTAGTGACTTCGGTCATACGGGCTGTGAACTTGTTTCTTGCTTTGGAGATCTTGTCTGAAAGGAAAAAGTATGAGTTACCTGTATTTGGCCTAGGAGAGGATGGTTATGTCATGTACGTGGGTGACATTGGCCAGAGGGATTATAGACATGTTGAAGAGAGTGGGGCTGAAGGACAAGCCTTGTGGTATTCAGGAGATGAGTCTGCGGGCTTCCAAGGAGTAAGGTGCCAGGCTGGCAGCTTGTGTTCTCTCTATTAAGAAAGAGCAGATCCAGTGGAAAGTGGGCCCTCGGATGCCCATCTTGTGCCAGTGACTGATGACGCTGGGGTGAGCGACCCCGTCAAATGCTGCAGGGAGATGTAGGAGAATGAAGGCTGCTGTGTCTCCTCAGTCAAGAATCGTGCAGATGAAGTCTGTGGGGGTGATGCGTGTTGTTTCTGTACTGTGAAAGGTGTGTGAAAGCTTCTCGCTTACACCAGATACCCCTTCAGCTACTGATGCTTGCAACAGATGAGGAATACCCATGTAAGGGAAGATACATTCCAGCTTTCTCTTCTTGTAAAATGCATCTCAAGTCTCTTTCGTGAAGGCTTGAATCCATGAAACCGCTTAGGTGGTTTACTTTAGTTGATGTGGTTGGTGGACACCGTCTCTCAAGAGACTAGCGCCCTGATAATGATTTTGGTGGTGAGGGAGTGGGGCGGCACACCACTGCTCCTCTCCCACATCTCCAATCTCCACAACCGACCGGATTACAAGTTTTAATTTTTTGTGTGTGATCCTGTGTCGGCTGGCATACGGTGCTGCCTTTCAAAGGCTCATAGGAGAGCTTTTGAAAGGCACCGCCATGGGACCGCCACTGCGAGATCCAGTATGGCACGGACTGCAAAGTCCATGCCATGCTGAAATGGGGGTGCATGTGCACAGGGGGGCACACCATGTGCCCCACTGCATGAATCCAAGCTCCCCTCTTAGTTTCTTCACCGTCACACTGTGGTACTGAAAAGTCTGGACCTGTGTTACAAACATCGTCGTATCATGACGATTTTGATATCAACAGACCGAGAATGGCTAGTATACTATGCACAAGCATTTTCGTCATATTCGAGTGACGATTTCACCCTGAAACCAGAGATTCCGTCCTGGACCCTCGGTTTCCATTTTGTGAACGACAGCCATTTTGTGATTGCCCTCACATAGGCCGGTGACTAAGGCCAAAAACGAGTCTGAAGGACACGTACACCTTTGCTGACTCCTGCACGACCTGTGCAAGCTGACTCCACTACCCAAGGCCAAACCTGTTTGGTCAGTTCCTCTCCCAGTGGCCGATCGAGATAGTATCAAGGCACAACTAGCCATAAACCTTTCATCACACACAAACTTCGCCTAATCTTACATACACCTGTCTCTGTTCCTTACTTTATGACTTGCTTTACGAGATGGAGGTGCCCGTTTTTATTGAGGGTCGGTCGATATCTGATGAAAATGTTGGGCCTTGCCGGGTGATTTACTGTGGGCTGGACAAACTGAAAATAAGCTTGTCATCATGACTCTGCCTTTTCTTTGTAGTGAAAATATGTGAATGGTCAACTGTAAAATAAGGAATGTTTGCCTGAAGCATAATATTTTGTATAAAAAGAGAAGGCTGGCTTTGTAAGATTGAGCAGTCTCCTGAGAATATACACCGTGTTGTACTTCTAGGATACACTGTTACTAGCTGCAGCCAATAAATTCGAGCTTTGACTTCACTTGAAGACTCTGTGTTTCTGTGGTCTGAAACAGGAAGAACTCGAAGTCTTAGGGTGTACCCCTGGCACCGCTGGGTTACCGGTTCAGTGCCGGTTCTGAAAAACCCAGTACTTCAACACTTTTTATGGCTCGCTCACTACCATGAAAAATGTGGCAGTGAAAAATCTAGTGATATGCTTGGCGGTGCCGCAGGGGTACTGGAAGCATATTGTGAGCCTCTGACTGCCGCGCCAGGGATCGCGGATCCCTGGTGGTTGCGGCAGTTCTATGGTGGTCCGACTGACGCAATCGTAATACGGTGGTCAGATCACTGCTGTGGCAGTTCCCGCACAGCCACCGTGGGTTTGGCGGTCCATTGGGTCACCAAACTCATAATCAGACTGTAGGTAATTAGAAAGCCATCGTTTAGCTGCTCTAGGCAACCAAAACCCACATTATGCCGCTCTTGGCGTACATTGCGGTTCCCTCAGTGGCATTGTAGTCTGTGGGAATGCAGGGAAATCTGTTTCTGGTGTTTGCCTGTTCACACTGATAAGGACAACTTACTTTCAAAAAGGGTTTACATTTTTGACCACTGCAGGGTTCGAAAATCCACCACAAGAGACCTTTTGTCTCAGTGTTGATTACAGCAGAGTGAGGTGAGAAGGAAAATGCTCACATGAGGTTGAGTCTCTATGTTGTCAATTTTACAAAGTATTCAGGGAAAATGAATGAAGTTTAACACTTGGCAGCCCAGGAAAGACTGAGGACACACACATGCAATGAACCTGAGAAGACACTGAAACAACAGCATCCTCTATCAACATATGGGAGAAGCCATAACAATGTCCGAAATATCACAAGCTTTTCCTTCCAAGGAAAACATTGACACATCCCACAGACTGCCCACCACAGGAAAACCTTCCAGATGTGTGGAATGCGGCACGAGAAGTATTCGAAAATGTTTATATTAAAAAGGCAGAGCAAAGAAGACACTGGGGAGGTCCACCCTGGGAAGTGGTCTCCTACATGCGACAAACCTGTCATTACAAACGGGTGTCAGAGCTGATCAAGGTACTCACCCCAATATCATCGATCGCGAGGGTCATCGTCGCCCAGGCCGATCCCTTGTGCTGCCTCCAAACCCAATGAAAGGCTGGGGTGTAGAGGTCCCTAGTAGAAGTCAGAGGTTTGAGCATCTGCATGAAGATGCTGCTTCCAGACCCACTTGTATCTGGGAAACATCCTTTACAACGCAACTTTTACCACGCAGTGCCTTTACGACGCAACTATTACAACGCATGTCATTACAACACATAGCGCTGGGGGGCTCTCTAGGATAGGGAATAGATTTAATTTACTATCCAACACCTTCCCTACTATCCACGGCAACTGGAGTTGGGATAGTAAATTAAACTATTCACTATCCAGCACCCCTAAGCGCTATGCGTTGTAAAGGCATGCGTTGTAAAAACTGCGTTGTAAAGGCATGCGTGGTAAAAGCATGCATTGTAATGTCATACATCCCCTGTAACCTTATGCATAGATTGGCCTTCAACCTGGTCCAAGATTGTGGCATCTGAATACAAGGCAATCCACTTCCTCCCAAACCAAGATGGCACCACTCCCCAAACTGATACACCTAATGGCTACCTCTGCACCAAAAATACTTAGATGATGGGTAGAGACTTAAAGCTCAACACCACAAAAACAGATCATGGCTGGGGAACACTGTCAAAAATATCAGTCCACCGCCATATGTCCCACAGAGCATGAGGCCTCTCCAGCGACATCAAAAGAAGATGGAAACCTAGGGGTAAACATGGACTTAGAACTATCTTTCATACCATGACAACAAGGTCATGAAAAGCATCTTCTACACAATGGAACCGCTGCTACACATCTGCACATAGCTTGGATACCAACTCATAACACACGACATGGGAACACTTCTCACATAGGATCCAAAATAATGACCCCTCTCTTGCCACCACACGCCCCGGAAGGTGAAGCATGCTCCCCATGTAAGCAGGCGAGTCAGAACCCACTGAGATACATACCTTGGCCTTCTTGTATTCCAATAACTCCATTGGGTGAAGAGGGTCAAAGGCGCTCATGTAGGTTTACACCAAACTATAGTCCTGAATTATTTCAAGAGATTCCCCAAATATTCAATCAGAGATTGAGCAAACAGTGAACAATGATCGATTACTGAGATTGGACATACATACATATAAGGACTCTATTATTTCAACTGGCATTGGATACTAGAATCATTCTATGAATACTTTGCGTTCCTTACAGGGTCGTTATTTGAGATAGTTTTAAAAGGAGTCAAATGTGTGGGGTCTCATGTCTGAGAGGTGACATCATTTGAGGAAGAAGTCTCGAATAGTGAGGTAAGCTTTGTCCCATTGGAAATACTGCAGTTTGGGATTTTTGAAAGACGTAATAAACAACTTGTGCCTCACTTCTCATGCGCCTATATCTGATATTAGTTTGCGATTATTTCATTTTCACACATATTGACCTGAATCAATCTATCAAGGTACTTTGGGGCAGATTTACTACTTCTGGGGCATCTCTGCTAATCAGCAGGGATGCGCCAGAAGAGTTGCGATGCATCTGCCCACCCGTGCGCCACCACTGATGCACCACATTTGCAGCACACCGTGGCGCACGGATGGGCAGATGCGTGTCGCATCCCCCGGCGGAAATGCAGCGCATTGCTGGAGCCGCATCACAACCAGTAAGGCTCTGGGGTGCCCTATCCCTAAAATGCTGCGTCAATCCTTACGCCTGCTTCAAGCAGGCGCAGCGTTTTGACGCAGCATGGCCCTAACAGTGACTGAGTGAAATCTTGTAGATTTCACTCAGCCACTTTTTGGAGACCTTCCTGCGCCGGAACGCCCCTCCGCGCCGGAACGCCCACATGTGGCGCAGGGCTTTACAAGGTGATGCATCTCCCTAGATGCGTCACGTTGTACATACCCCGCTGCATGGCGCTGGCTTTGCGCCGCCGCTGCATCACAAAAGTGACGCAATGGTGGCGCAAATGTGCCGTACGTGGCTTGTAAATCTGCCCCTTTATGTTATCAGGGTATTAGTGTCTGAGGAGAGCATGTTATATACAAGAGTACATGGATTTAAAATTGCTCAGCGGTCATTTTTATTGAGTGTGAAGATTCATATTTCACAAAAGTGTTAATATGGATCTGGATGTTTGAGTTGACTTCAACTATAGATTGTGATATTTAGAAGGAATGATCGTTTAATGCAAACTGTATAGACACATTGTATAATTGTGTTTAAAACGGTTGTTAATAATGATTGTCCCACACTTTCTCTGGGAACAAATGTGTTTTGAATCAGCCCCTTGTTGCACAGGGCTTGTGTTTTGGGCTTGTCCTATGTAAAGACAATTATTGTTGAGTTTAACATGTATTACAACCTCGATATTTGAATTACTTCCAGCCCTGAGGAAGTCATAGAGTTCATACCCATAGAGGACGAAACGCGTTGGCATAAGGGAGCGGCAGACCCAGTAAAATAAAAAGAATGGACAAAGCCCAACATACTATATTCATGTTCCTTTATATTATTGTACTGATCTGATGTTATAATCTGCATGTGCTTCAAAAATTGTTAGCTTCTTGTATTCCATGTCTCCCTTCTCCCTATGCCTGGAAGCACACCCTCCAGTGGCCCTCATGTTGAAAGCCTCACAACTGCACACTCTCCCATTCCAAGCCTAACACGGTTCTTCTTCCACTTGTATCGATTCCTGAACTGCATGCCCAGCGTGCCAGTGACCTGCAGGCTGATACTCACCCGGATGTCCCACTCGCTGCCCAGATACGAGCGCCCGTAGCTGAACTGGTAAGGGGTCTCGTTGACCACGGTCACGATGTAATTCCCCATGGTGGGCGCCCAGCTTCACACCTCTGGTGCTCCGAGGATGCTGTGGCTGCTACAGGCCAGGTATCCCTGTGGTATCAAGACATGTGCACATGACACAAAGGAAGAAGAAGGGCAGATCAGGAAGAGACAATAATTGAGAACACAACCTGCACAACGCTCTATAACAATCCGGGCAGCAACAAATGCACTTGTATGAAAACTATGATAGATAGGAATGGGAGGGACTAAAGCAGGTGCCCCCAGATGTGAAAGTTACAAAGAGACCATTACAGGAGAAAAATAAAAGAAATCATGCAACAGCTTGCACGCAAGAGCCGCAGTCCAGGAGGAGAGCTGAACAGCACCAAGATATCTTGCACAAAAGCACCAATAACTAAGACAGTGATTGGAACAACAGTACAAATCACCCAAACACCTGTAAGACAACCTCACATGGCAGCAAAGGCAACAGAAGAATACAGTAAACACTCCCAGCATCAAACACATGTCCAGCAGCCCCAGCACCAGAGATATACCTATTCAAGAGTCCAAATACTGAAAAAACACAACACAACACCATGAGCGGAAGCAGAAACCTGCATCATTGCACTGTATTGTAATGGCGTTTATGTAGCGCTTACTACTCCTGATGAGGCATTGAAGCGCTTTACCCCAGGCACCATGATGCTCCGGAGCTGAGGGTTAGTGCTGAATTCTGTGGGTATTGGTTATGGTTAGAACTGGGATTGGTCTTGTGCTCTCAAGGAAACCATTTTCTGCAGTTTCTTTGTGGTACCTTAAATGGATGAGGTGTGATCAGTAAAAGGGAATGTGATTTCAGGGAGCTGCTGGGTGGCATTGAGAGATGAGCTGGAGGTGGTGAGGTGCTTGTGGCAGGGTGTGGGTTTCGAAGAAGAGAGGTTGTGGTTTGTGAAATGAAGTCCAGAGAGTACAGGACAATAAGTTTGTTTGTGGTAACTTACAGTCTGGGGATTTAAAACTATAGAAAGAAAGAACATAATTGGCTCCTGAGATGGTGCTAGATGAGGTACTTTTGATATTCACTGGGATCAGGCTAACCGTGCCTCTGCTGCTAGACCCCCACTTCATCCAAGACAACCGATCATCTCAGGGACTGGAAGACTGTGGTAAATCACCCCAGTATCAAAGGGGATTTTGCAAATGCTGGACTGGACGTCTCTACAGCCTTAACCTTAGACTCAAAGTAGTGACTGCAAAAGCAAAGTGTGATCCGTTTGACTGCCTCTGGTTTAGCAGGATGGGGATGAGGACAGCCTCCCCGGACAGTGGAAGTGTATTGCCTGGGAGGGGATGGACAGGGCAGTCTTCAGAAACTCTGGGAGGCATTTATCAGCAATGAGCTGCTGGCAAGTCTTCCTGAACGCTACTATTAAGGTTACTCTCTCCATCGTCTCTCTGTATGTTACAGACATTACCAGGCTTTTCCACTCCAATTAGATTTTGATTTTATATAGTGTCTCTGGTGCCATTTATAGTTTTTAGGTCTCACCTGAGCCAGCACATGCGCTGCTCTGGAGAAACATTTAGTAAGCTGCTTTTGGAAGTGCTTTCAAAGAGACCACCTGCTGCGGTGACGTGCACAAGCGTGCGCGCCACGCTCTGCCTCTGCTGCGTGCGTATCCCTTATTTTCTTTCACTTTTGCGCAAAGCTAATCGCGGCACCAGAGCTTTACTTTTAACATTAAAAGTAAAGCGTGGGAGCCTCAATTATAGCAAAAGTAAAGAACTAGATGTTTGTTTCTATTTCTTTACTTTTGCTATAATCAAGACACTGTGACACCCACTGAGCTCTCCCGATGCACCTCTATCCTATCAGCACCACACGCCAATGAGCCAAGACTGTGACACCCACAGCGCACTCACGATGCACCTCGATCCTGTCAGCACCACACGTAGCTGAGCCAAGACTGTGACCCCCACAGAGTTCTCACGATGCACCTCTATCCTGTCAGCACCACACACCACTGAGCCAAGACTGACACCCACAGAGCTCTTACTGTGCACCTCTATCCTGTTAGCACCAGACGCCACTATATTAAAGCGCTTCAAGGTAACTCCTTGTGTCATGATTGACCGAGCCCCGGGCCCACCGTGGGATGTGTCTGCAGGGCGTCACTATATTAAAGCGCCTCAAGGTAACTCCTTGTGTCATTGACCGGGCCCCAGGCTCACCGTGGGATGTGTCTGCAGGACTGTCACTATATTAAAGTGCCTCGAGGTAACTCCTTGTGTCATTGACCAGGCCTCGGGCCCACCGTGGGATGTGTCTGCAGGGCGTCACTATATTAAAGCGCCTCGGGGTAACTCCTTGTGTCATTGACCAGGCCTCGGGCCCACCGTGGGATGTGTCTGCAGGGCGTCACTATATTAAAGCGCGTCAAGGTAACTCCTTGTGTCATGATTGACCGAGCCCCGGGCCCACAGTGGGATGTGTCTGCAGGACCGTCACTATATTAAAGCGCCTTGAGGTAACTCCTTGTGTCATTATTGACCGGGCCCACCGTGGGATGTGTGTGCAGGGCCGTCACTATATTAAAGCGCCTCGAGGTAACTCCTTGTGTCATTATTGACCGGGCCCACCGTGGGATGTGTGTGCAGGGCCGTCACTATATTAAAGCGCCTTGAGGTAACCCCTTGTGTCATTGATGGAGCCCCGGGCCCACCGTGGGATGTGTCTGCAGGACCAACACTATATTAAAGCACCTTAGGGTAACTCCTTGTGTCATCGACCGGGCCCCGGGCCCACCGTGGGATGTGTCTGCAGGGCGTCACTATATTAAAGCGCCTCGAGGTAACTCCTTGTGTCATTGACCGGGCCCCAGGCCCACAGTGGGATGTGTCTGCAGGGCGTCACTATATTAAAGCGCCTCGGGGTAACTCCTTGTGTCATGATTGACCGAGCCCCGGGCCCACCGTGGGATGTGTCTGCAGGGCGTCACTATATTAAAGCGCCTCGAGGTAACTCCTTGTGTCATTATTGACCGGGCCCACCGTGGGATGTGTGTGCAGGGCCGTCACTATATTAAAGCGCCTTGAGGTAACCCCTTGTGTCATTGATGGAGCCCCGGGCCCACCGTGGGATGTGTCTGCAGGACCAACACTATATTAAAGCACCTCGAGGTAACTCCTTGTGTCATTGACCGGGCCCCGGGCCCACCGTGGGATGTGTCTGCAGGGCGTCACTATATTAAAGCGCCTCGAGGTAACTCCTTGTGTCATCGACCGGGCCCCGGGCCCACCGTGGGATGTGTCTGCAGGGCGTCACTATATTAAAGCGCCTCGAGGTAACTCCTTGTGTCATTGACCGGGCCCCGGGCCCACCGTGGGATGTGTCTGCAGGGCGTCACTATATTAAAGCGCCTCGAGGTAACTCCTTGTGTCATCGACCGGGCCCCGGGCCCACCGTGGGATGTGTCTGCAGGGCGTCACTATATTAAAGCACCTTAGGGTAACTCCTTGTGTCATCGACCGGGCCCCGGGCCCACCGTGGGATGTGTCTGCAGGGCGTCACTATATTAAAGTACCTCGAGGTAACTCCTTGTGTCATGATTGACCGGGCCCCGGGCCCACCGTGGGATGTGTCTGCAGGGCGTCACTATATTAAAGCGCCTCGAGGTAACTCCTTGTGTCATTGACCGGGCCCCAGGCCCACAGTGGGATGTGTCTGCAGGGCGTCACTATATTAAAGCGCCTCGAGGTAACTCCTTGTGTCATCGACCGGGCCCCGGGCCCACCGTGGGATGTGTCTGCAGGGCGTCACTATATTAAAGTACCTCGAGGTAACTCCTTGTGTCATCGACCGGGCCCCGGGCCCACCGTGGGATGTGTCTGCAGGGCGTCACTATATTAAAGCGCCTTGAGGTAACTCCTTGTGTCATGATTGACCGAGCCCCGGGCCCACCGTGGGATGTGTCTGCAGGGCGTCACTATATTAAAGCGCCTCGAGGTAACTCCTTGTGTCATGATTGACCGGGCCCCGGGCCCACTGTGGGATGTGTCTGCAGGGCGTCACTATATTAAAGCGCCTTGAGGTAACTCCTTGTGTCATGATTGACCGAGCCCCGGGCCCACCGTGGGATGTGTCTGCAGGGCGTCACTATATTAAAGCGCCTCGAGGTAACTCCTTGTGTCATGATTGACCGGGCCCCGGGCCCACTGTGGGATGTGTCTGCAGGGCGTCACTATATTAAAGTGCCTCGAGGTAACTCCTTGTGTCATGATTGACCGAGCCCCGGGCCCACAGTGGGATGTGTCTGCAGGGCGTCACTATAATAAAGCGCCTCTAGTTAACTCCTTGTGTCATTGACCGAGCCCCGGGCCCACAGTGGGATGTGTCTGCAGGGCGTCACTATATTAAAGCGCCTTAGGGTAACTCCTTGTGCCATGATTGACCGAGCCCTGGGCCCACCGTGGGATGTGTCTGCAGGGCGTCACTATATTAAAGTACCTCGAGGTAACTCCTTGTGCCATGATTGACCGAGCCCTGGGCCCACAGTGGGATGTGTCTGCAGGGCGTCACTATATTAAAGCACCTTAGGGTAACTCCTTGTGTCATTGACCGGGCCCCGGGCCCACCGTGGGATGTGTCTGCAGGGCGTCACTATATTAAAGCGCCTTGAGGTAACCCCTTGTGTCATTGATGGAGCCCCGGGCCCACCGTGGGATGTGTCTGCAGGGCGTCACTATATTAAAGCACCTCGAGGTAACTCCTTGTGTCATCGACCGGGCCCCGGGCCCACCGTGGGATGTGTCTGCAGGGCATCACTATATTAAAGTGCCTCAAGGTAACTATTTGTGTCATTGACCGAGCCCCGGGCCCACAGTGGGATGTGTCTGCAGGGCGTCACTATATTAAAGCACCTTAGGGTAACTCCTTGTGTCATCGACAGGGCCCCGGGCCCACCGTGGGATGTGTCTGCAGGGCGTCACTATATTAAAGTGCCTTAGGGTAACTCCTTGTGTCATGATTGACCGAGCCCCAGGCCCACCGTGGGATGTGTCTGCAGGACTGTCACTATATTAAAGTGCCTTAGGGTAACTCCTTGTGCCATGATTGACCGGGCCCCGGACCCACCGTGGGATGTGTCTGCAGGGCGTCACTATATTAAAGTTGTTGGACCTGGCCTTGTGGCGTGGTTTCCCCCCGTTCCACAGCACCCTGTTAGAGCAGCCCTGCACCCAGAAGCCCCAGGTTGTCCTGTCCATGTCCGCCCCAACACCAACGACCAGCCCTGGCCTGTCCCCATCCTCCTTCCCAGCCCCGCACGCCCCAAACCCGCAAGGTCCGATAGGCCCACCGGCAGCCATTTTCCCTTCCCGAGATCCCTGCTCCCTGGGCCTAGCCTGACCCCAGCCCCAGCGAAACTTAGGCTCCAGACGCGCCAGCCCCCGTTGGGAGGATGAGGACTCTCCTAGCGAGTTAAGACAGGGAGTTTCGATTGCCACTCCGGCCTCCCCTGAGAGACTGGGTTCTGTCACACCTCTGGCCTTCCCCTCGGGGCCAGTTTCGATCGCACCTATGGCCTCCCCGAGTGCTAGCTCCAGACCCTGCTGGGCGTCTGGGAATTCCCGGATGCATTCTCAAAGAGATCAAGGGGCCAACCGCCGGACCTCACCAATGGCCAGCCCCCAAGGCCTAAGACCTCCGCCTGCTAAGGTCCGGACATCAAAGGGCCCCTGGACTATATCAAGGACCGCCCCAGAACTAGCGGGCAGTTGTATTCTGGACAAGAAAGCCCTGCTGAACTGATCGCGGCTGACACTTGGGGAAAACTGAACTTTGGAACTCTTCAAGCCCTGCTGATGCTGTCGCTGCTCCTACTTGGAACTACGGAATTGAAACACCTGAGCCCTGCTGACCTCGTCGCGGCTCAAGCCTGAACTCAAAGACCTGCATCAACCCTCTTGAGCCCTGCTGACGTGGTCGCGGCTCCTCACGAACTATCCTCCGGATCGAGCCCTGCTGACTTCGTCGCGGCGCGAGGAGTACCCTGGTCCGGCTGGACCATCGACGCACCATCACGAACTGAGTCGACCTCAAGTGAGTAGGACATCCAGTGCGACTACCATCATCCGTGTCCCCCGGCTCGAGGATTGAGAGCGGTGCGCAGGGTACGCATCGTACTGGCCTAAAGATTAAGACTGTCCCGCTACCCCTTTGCAAGAGCCTTGAGACTTTACGATCCCTCGATCGCTTGTACATAAGAGTGCTGATTCTTTTATCTGTTCATAAAGAACGTGATACTGAAAATCTACAGGGTGGTGTCCGTTCGTAAGTGTGGTGTGGTCTTCGGGTGTACGATTCAATACTTGAAGTCCTCCCCGGTGGGGATCTCTCGTTTAGGCTCGACATTATTGGAGGGAGAGGTGGGTCCCGGAGTAGTCGGGTAGACATAACCTGGCCTCTGGGATCGCCCCTTCTAACATTGGTGGCAAGCGACGGGATAAGAGCCTACGCCTGGGAATCGTACAGTAAAGCGACTGACACACCACCTGAACAAGAACAACCATGAGTCTCATCGGAACAAGCGAAAAGACCACATTTCAAAAGGACCTCCTGGAAGAATATACCCACCGAGAAATAAAACAATTCTGCAAAGACTTCCACAACGCTACCACTGGGTTAAGCACCAAAGACGATTACCAGAAAGCCCTGACGGCCTGGGTAGAGGCCGGGGCCCACCTCCCTGCAACAGAAGGAAACGGCGTACAGGGAGAGACCCCGATCGAAACCGACAGCCAAGAAGAAGAGGGACCAGACTCCCTAACGTGGAATACTGGCACGGAGAGAGGCCTATCGATAGAGGAAATGACAGACCGAGAACGCAACCAAAACCACGAGCTAGAACTGGCACATCTTAAAATCGAAGGAGAAATCAAGCTAGCTGAGAAGAAACTAGCCGTAGAGCAAGGAGAACTGGAAGAAAAGAAGCTCCAGAGGGAGCATGAAGGAAAGAAACTCCAGCTCGAACATGAGCGCAGCTTAAAAGAACTGGAACTCAAAGCCAGAAGCGAAGAAACCTGACCCCTGGGGAACCGAGACACTGGTCCCCCGGTAGAACCAAAAGTCCACATCCCCAAGGATGTGGTGAAGGAATATTATAAGAACGACGACATCCAGCAATGGTTCAAGGCGTTCGAGGTCGCCATGACCGCCCACCGAGTACCTGAGAAGGATTGGGGGGCCGGATTATGGGGCCGCTTCCTCAGCGAGGGGAGAGACACTATGCTGGACCTGCCCTCCTCCGTCATGATCTCCTACCCCCATATGAAGGACGCACTACTGGCTCGATATAGGCTCACCTCGGAGATGTACCGGCAATGGTTTAGAGACTGCAAGAAGATCCCAGGCACCACGTGGGTAGAATGCGTGAATTTCTACAGCCGGGCCTTGGAAGGGTGGATCAAGGGCAGCAAGGTGACCACCTTTGTAGGACTCATTGATCTCATCGCCTATGAACACCTATCCACCAACTGCTTTGTAGAACTAAGGCAGCACCTTCTGGACAGCAAGTCGGCAGACCCCCGGAAGCTAGCTGTCGAGGCTGATCGATGGGTGAGCACAAGAGTCCAACGAGGTCCCGTGGGAGACTATGGCCGAAACGAGCAAGGATCTCCATGACAGAGGGGCACAGGGGGTCAGGGTAGAGAGAGGGGTCCCCAGACAGGGCCTCCCCACAGCCCCCCTTATAACCCAGCCTGGGGCCTCCCCGCCTGCCGCGAGGGCCGCGTTCCCTCCAGCTAGACAAGGACCCAGAATAAGCACCGCCTGCTACCGGTGTCAACAGACAGGGCATTATGCCAGCGACCCCAACTGCCCCATGCCCAAGAAACCCACTGCGGAGAGTCCCCCTGCGCGCCACCTCGCCAACGTAGTTTTAGAAGAGGAAGAGATAGAGGACCCGGAGGGGTGGGAACCAGCAGCTATGACCTTAGTCTCCCTGGGAGATAGAGAAATCGTTTTCGTAGCTCTCCTACCAGACAACACTGAAAAATACCGACAGCAGGTGACCGTCAACGGGCACCGCATAGGGGCTCTCCGAGACACAGGGGCCAGTATCACTGCTGTAAGGGGGCACCTAGTGACAGAGGACCAAATCGTTCCCCACGCCTCCAGGGTGATCTCCGCTGACAACTCCGTCCGCACCTGCCGGATAGCTCAGGTCCCATTCGAGTGGGAGGGCGTCTCTGGGGAATTACGAGTAGCAGTCCGCACCGACATGCCCGTGGACTGTCTACTAGGTAACGACCTAGAGAGCTCCCCCTGGAAGCAAGTGGAACGAAGGACTCACCTCAAGATTGTGGAACTACCCGAATGGGCCTGCGTGACCACCCGATCCATGGCAGCCCGAGTGTCCGCCCCCGAAGGGGTGAAACCCGAAAACCCTCGCCCCGTCTCCGCTGAGCCAGAGGGCAGCGGGCAGACAGAAGGCCTCGACCTTTTTCCCGGCGAAAGTAGTGACCCCGACCCGGGTCCCCTGGACCCGGCTGGCAACCAGCCCCAAACCCGGACGATTTCCCCGAGTTAGCCCAGTGGTGCCAGGAGGGGGGACCCTCCCGAGAAGAGTTCTGCCTGGAACAGACCTCCTGTCCCTCCCGAGTGGGCCCGCGGCAGCAGGCCGCCGCCCAGGCCGCTGGTGACCAGTCCGGCTCCCACCACGTCTTTTGGGAAAATGGCCTACTATATAGTGAACAAAAGTCCGCGGAACGAGGGTCAGCCCAGGTGCTGGTGGTACCCCTACGTTTCCGGGGCTTCCTCCTGAACCTGGCCCATGATGTGCCCTTGGCGGGACACCTGGGTCAAGACAAAACGTACCACCGTCTGGTCACTCATTTCTACTGGCCCCACATGCGCTCCGATGTGGAGGCCCACTGCCGATCCTGCCCCACGTGTCAGGCCAGCGGAAAGAGCGGAGGGAGGCGCAAGGCTCCCCTCCAACCCTTCCCCGTGGACAGTACCCCCTTTGAACGGGTGGGAATTGATATTGTGGGGCCCCTTGACCCCCAAACCTCCTTAGGCCAATGGTTCATCCTTGTCCTGGTGGACCATGCCACCCGATATCCTGAGGCCATTCCCCTCCGAACGGTGACGGCCCCCGTAGTGGGGCGGGCCCTCATGGGGATCTTCTCCCGGGTGGGATTCCCGCGAGAAGTAGTGAGCGACCAAGGGAACGAACTTCATCTCGAAGTACATGAAGTCCCTCTGGCAACAGTGTGGGGTGACATACAAGTTCACCACCCCGTACCATCCCCAAGGCAACGGCCTGGTTGAGCAGTTCAACCGCACCCTCAAGGGAATGATCATGGGTCTCGAGGAGTCCCTGAGGCGCAAGTGGGTCGTCCTCCTCCCCTGCCTCCTGTTCGCGTACCGCGAAGTTCTCCAGAAGTCCCTGGGGTTTAGCCCCTTCGAGCTGCTATACGGGCACCCCGTCCGGGGACCCCTCAGCCTGGTCAAGGAAGGATGGGAGACGGCGTCTCTGAACCCCCCACCAGATGTGTTTCGATACATCCTGGCCCTCCGAAACCAGACTCGGAAGTTCCGAGAACTGGCCGAGTCAAAACTCGAAGCCAGCCAAGAAGAAATGAAAAGGTGGTATGACCAGAATGCCACTCTGGTCGAGTTTGAGCCTGGACAACAGGTCTGGGTGATGGCCCCTGTGGAACCTTGTGCCCTGCAGCACAAGTGGACAGGGCCCTTCAAGGTGGTCGAACGAAAAAGCCAGGTTACCTACCTCATCGATGTGCAGTCCCCAAGGAACCCCTTGCATGTGAACCGCCTGAAACCCCACATCGTGTGGTCCGAGTTGAGTCTACTCCTCGCCACCGACGACGGAGCGGAGGAGGACACAAAGCCTCTCCCCGATCTCCTGTGTGTAAAAGAAAAAGATGGCTCCGTAGAGGGAGTGAGACTCTCCTCCTCCCTCACCCCCGAGCAGCGCGAGGACTGTCGCCAGTTACTGGGACAGTTCTCTGACCTTTTCTCTCTCGTCCCCGGCGTCACCAGCTGATGCGTCCACGATGTGGACACCGGGGACAGCCCTCCGGTACGGCACAGAGCCTACCGTGTCCCTGATCAAGTTCGGGCCTGCATCAAGGCCGAAGTCTCTAAAATGCTAGCCCTGGGGGTGTCCGAAGCCTCCGACAGCCCATGGGCCAGCCCCGTGGTCCTGGTTCCGAAGGCAGCCGCCCCTGGCGCTGTCCCCGAGCTGAAGTTCTCGGTGGACTACCGTGGGCTCAACGCAGTCACCAGAACCAACGCCCACCCCATTCCCCAGCAGACGAGCTCATTGACCGCCTGGGGTCTGCTCGCTATCTCAGCACCTTCGACTTGACCAGCGGATACTGGCAGATCGCCCTTACCAAAGGAGCCAGAGAGAGATCCGCTTTCTCCACCCCAGATGGTCACTACCATTTCCGGGTGATGCCCTTCGGAATGAAAAACGCCCCCGCCACCTTCCAGAGGCTGGTTAACCAGGTACTGGCCGGGTTGGAGGAGTTCAGTGCCGTCTATCTGGATGATATAGCGGTATTCAGCTCCCACTGGACCGAGCATCTCCTCCACCTCCGGGAGGTCTTGGTAGCTCTGCAGAGGGCGGGTCTCACCATAAAAGGCAGCAAATGTCAAATCGGTCAAGGGTCCGTGGTCTACCTGGGGCACCAGGTCGGCAGCGGCCCCTTGGCACCCCTCCAGCCCAAGATCGATGCAATCGTAGCCTGGGAGGCTCCCACCACCCAGACGGTGGAGCTAGCATTCCTAGGGCTCACAGGATATTACAGGAGATTCATAAAAGGGTATGGCAGCATCGTAGTTCCCCTCAGAGTTAACCTCCAAAAACCAGCCCAAGAAAGTCAGCTGGACCCCTGCCTGCCAAGAGGCGTTCGATGCGTTGAAGGACGCCATGTGTACTGCCCCTGTGCTACAGGGGCCGGACTACTCCCGAGAGTTCGTGGTCCAAACGGACGCGTCCAAACATGGCATCGGAGTCGTCCTGTCCCAGATGAACGAGAAAGGCCTGGATCAGCCAGTGGCCTTCATTAGCCGGAGGTTACTCCCTCGAGAACAATAGTGGAGCACCATCGAGCGGGAGGCCTTTGCGGTGGTTTGGGCCCTGAAGAAGCTGAGGCCCTACCTGTTCGGTACTCACTTCCGGGTCCAAACAGACCACCGACCTCTCCGGTGGCTAATGCAAATGAGGGGGGAGAACCCCAAACTGTTGCGATGGTCCATCTCCCTCCAAGGGATGGATTTCACTGTAGAGCACCGGCCTGGTGTTGACCACGCCAACGCAGACGGCCTGTCCCGATTCTTCCGCCTCAGTGAAGAGAACCCCCAAGGAGATGGGTAGTTCTCTCCGCCTTTCAGCTGGGGTGGGACGCGTGTTGGACCTGGCCTCGTGGCTTGTTTCCCCCCCTCGTTCCTCAGCAACCTGTTAGAGCAGCCCTGCACCCAGAAGCCCCTGGTCGTCCTGTCCATGTCCGCCCCAACCCCAACGACCAGCCCCGGCCTGTCCCCGTCCTTCTTCCCAGCCCCGCACGCCCGAACCCGCAAGGCCCCATAGGCCCACCGGCAGCCATTTTCCCTTCCCGAGATCCCTGCTCCCTGGGCCTAGCCTGACCCCAGCCCCAGCGAAACTTAGGCTCCAGACGCGCCAGCCCCGGTTGGGAGGGTGAGGGCTCTCCTAGCGAGTTAAGACAGGGAGTTTCGATTGCCCCTCCGGCCTCCCCTGAGAGACTGGGTTCTGTCACACCTCTGGCCTTCCCCTGGGGGCCAGTTTCGATCACACCTCTGGCCTCCCCGAGTGCTGGCTCCAGACCCTGCTGAGCGTCTGGGAATTCCCGGATGCATTCTCAGAGAGATCAAGGGGCCAACCACCGGACCTCACCAACGGCCAGCCCCCAAGGCCTAAGACCTCCGCCTGCGAGGGTCCGGACATCAAAGGGCCCCTGGACTAAATCAAGGACCGCACCAGAAGTAGCGGGCAGTTGTATCCTGTACAAGAAAGCCCTGCTGATCTGATCGCGGCTGACCCTTGGGGAATACTGAACTTTGGAACTCTTCGAGCCCTGCTGACGCTGTCGCGGCTCCTCCTTGGAACTACGGAATTGAAACACCAGAGCCCTGCTGACCTTGTCGCGGCTCAAGCCTGAACTCAAAGACCTGCATCAACCCTCTTGAGCCCTGCTGACGTGGTCGCGGCTCCTCACAAACTATCATCCGGATCGAGCCCTGCTAACTTCGTCGCGGCTCGAGGAGTACCCTGGTCCGGCTGGACCATCGACGCACCATCACGAACTGAGTCGACCTCAAGTGAGTAGGACATCCAGTGCGACTACCATCATTCGTATCCCCCGGCTCGAGGATTGAGAGCTGTGCGCAGGGTACGCATCGTACTTGCCTAAAG
This sequence comes from Lissotriton helveticus, assembly GCF_964261635.1. Lineage (NCBI taxonomy): Eukaryota > Metazoa > Chordata > Amphibia > Caudata > Salamandridae > Lissotriton > Lissotriton helveticus. The sequence continues at coordinate 9,466,900 of NC_136059.1, forward strand.
ATTAAGACTGTCCCGCTACCCCTTCCCAAGAGCCTTGAGACTTTACGATCCCTCGATCGCTTGTACATAAGAGTGCTGATTCTTTTATCTGTTCATAAAGAACCTGATACTGAAAATCTACAGTGTGGTGTCCGTTCGTAAGTGTGGTGTGGTCTTCGGGTGTACGATTCAATACTTGAAGTCCTCCCCGGTGGGGATCTCTCGTTTAGGCTCGACTTTATTGGAGGGAGAGGTGGGTCCCGGAGTAGTCGGGTAGACATAACCTGGCCTCTGAGATCGCCCCTTCCAACATTGGTGGCAAGCGACGGGATAAGAGCCTACGCCTGGGAATCGTACAGTAAAACGACTGACACACCACCTGAACAAGAACAACCATGAGTCTCATCGGAACTAGCGAAAAGACCACATTCCAAAAGGACCTCCAGGAAGAATATACCCACCGAGAACTAAAACAATTCTGCAAAGACTTCCACATTGCTACCACTTGGTTAAGCACCAAAGACGATTACCAGAAAGCCCTGACAGTCTGGGTAGATGCCGGGGCCCACCTCCCCGCAACAGAAGGAAACGGCGTACACGTAGAGACCCCGATCGAAACCGACAGCCAAGAAGAAGAGGGACCCGACTCCCTAACGCGGAATACTGGCATGGAGAGAGGCCTATCGATAGAGGAAATGACAGACCGAGAACGCAACCGAAACAACGAGCTAGAACTGGCATGCCTTAAAATCGAAGGAGAAATCAAGCTAGCTGAGAAGAAACTAGCCGTAGAGGAAGGAGAACTGGAAGAAAAGAAGCTCCAGAGGGAGCATGAAGGAAAGAAACTCCAGCTCGAACATGAGCGCAGCTTAAAAGAACTGGAACTCAAAGCCAGAAGCGAAGAAACCCGACCCCTGGGGAACCAAGACACTGGTCCCCCGGTAGAACCAAAAGTCCACATCCCCAAGGATGTGGTGAAGGAATATTATAAGAACGACGACATCCAGCAATGGTTCAAGGCGTTCGAGGTCGCCATGACCGCCCACCGAGTACCTGAGAAGGATTGGGGGGCCGGATTATGGGGCCGCTTCCTCAGCGAGGGGAGAGACACTATGCTGGACCTGCCCTTCTCTGTCATGACCTCCTACCCCCATATGAAGGACGCCCTACTGGCTCGATATGGGCTAACCCCGGAGATGTACCGGCAACGGTTTAGAGACTGCAAGAAGATCCCCGGCACCACGTGGGTAGAATGCGTGAATTTCTACAGCCGGGCCTTGGAAGGGTGGATCAAGGGCAGCAAGGTGACCACCTTTGAAGGACTCATTGACCTCATAGCCTATGAACACCTATCCACCAACTGCTTTGTAGAACTAAGGCAGCACCTTCTGGACAGCAAGTCGGCAGACCCCCGGAAGCTAGCTGTCGAGGCTGAAAGATGGGTGAGCACAAGAGTCCCACGAGGTCCCGTAGGAGACTATGGCGAAACGTGCAAGGATCTCCACGACAGAGGGGCACAGGGGGTCAGGGTAGAGAGAGGGGTCCCCAGACAGGGCCTCCCCGCAGCCCCCCTGGAACCCAGCCTGGGGCCTCCCCGCCTGCCGCAAGGGCCGGGTTCCCTCCAGCTAGACAAGGACCCAGAATAAGCACCGCCTGCTATTGGTGTAAACAGACAGGGCATTATGCCAGCGACCCCAACTGCCCCATGCCCAAGAAATCTACTGCGGTGAGTCCCCCTGCGCGCCACCTCACCAACGTAGCCTTAGAAGAGGAAGAGATAGAGGACCCAGAGGGGTGGGCACCAGCAGCTATGACCTTAGTCTCCCTGGGAGATAGAGAAATGGTTCCCGGAGCTCTCCTACCAGACAACACTGAAAAATACCGACAGCAGGTGACCGACAACGGGCACCGCATAGGGGCTCTCCGAGACACAGGGGCCAGTATCACCGCTGTAAGGGGGCACCTAGTGACAGAGGACCAAATCGTACCCCACGCCTCCTGCAGGGTGATCTCCGCTGACAACTCCGTCCGCACCTGCTGGATAACTCAGGTCCCATTCGAGTGGGAGGGCGTCTCTGGGGAATTACGAGTAGCAGTCCGCACCGACATGCCCGTGGACTGTCTACTAGGTAACGACCAAGAGAGCTCCCCGTGGAAGCAAGTGGAGCGAAGGACTCACCTCGAGATGGTAGGCCTACCCGAATGGGCCTGCGTGACCACCCGATCCATGGCAGCCCGAGTGTCCGCCCCCGAAGGGGTGGAACCCGAGAACCCTCACCCCATCTCCGTCGAGCCGGAGGGCAGCGGGCAGACAGAAGGCCTCGACCTTTTTCCCGGCGAAAGCAGTGACCCCGACCCGGGTCCCCTGGAACCGGCTGGCAACCAGCCCCAAACCCGGACGATCTCCCCGAGTTAGCCCAGTGGCGCCAGGAGGGGGGACCCTCCCGAAAAGAGTTCTGCCTGGAACATACCTCCTGTCCATCCCGAGTGGGCCCGCGGCAGCAGGCCGCCGCCCAGGCTGCCGGTGACCAGTCCGGCTCCCACCACGTCTATTGGGAAAATGGCCTACTATATAGTGAACAAAAGTCCGCGGAACTAGGGTCAGCCCGGGTGCTGGGAGTACCCCTATGTTTCCGGGGCTTCCTCCTGAACCTGGCCCATGATGTGCCCTTGGCGGGACACCTGGGTCAAGACAAAATGTACCACCGTCTGGTCACTCATTTCTACTGGCCCCACATGCGCTCCGATGTGGAGGCCCACTGCTGATCCTGCCCCACGTGTCAGGCCAGCGGAAAGAGCGGAGGGAGGCACAAGGCTCCCCTCCAACCATTCCCCTTGGTCAGTACCCCCTTTGAACGGGTGGGAATCGATATTGTGGGGCCCCTTGACCCCCGAACCTCCTTAGGCCACCGGTTCATCCTTGTCCTGGTGGACCATGCCACCCGATATCCCGAGGCCATTCCCCTCCGAACGGTGACGGCCCCCGTAGTGGGGCGGGCCCTCATGGGGATCTTCTCCCGGGTGGGATTCCCGCGAGAAGTAGTGAGCGACCAAGGGAACGAACTTCATCTCGAAGTACATGAAGTCCCTCTGGCAACAGTGTGGGGTGACATACAAGTTCACCACCCCGTACCATCCCCAAGGCAACGGCCTGGTTGAGCAGTTCAACCGCACCCTCAAGGGAATGATCATGGGTCTCAAGGAGTCCCTGAGGTGCAAGTGGGACGTCCTCCTCCCCTGCCTCCTGTTCGCGTACTGAGAAGTTCCCCAGAAGTCCCTGGGGTTTAGCCCCTTCGAGCTGCTATACGGGCACCCCGTCTGGGGACCCCTCAGCCTGGTCAAGGAAGGATGGGAGACGGCGTCTCTGAACCCCCCACTAGATGTGTTTCGATACATCCTGGCCCTCCGAAACCAGACTCGGACATTCCGAGAACTGGCCGAGGCAAAACTCGAAGCCAGCCAAGAAGAAATGAAAAGGTGGTATGACCGGAATGCCACTCTGGTCGAGTTACAGCCCGGACAACAGGTCTGGGTGATCGCCCCTGTGGAACCTTGTGCCCTGCAGGACAAGTGGACAGGGTCCTTCAAGGTGGTCGAACGAAAAAGCCAGGTTACCTACCTCATCGATGTGCAGTCCCCAAGGAGCCCCTTGCATGTGAACCGCCTGAAACCCCACATCGTGCGGTCCGAGTTGAGCCTACTCCTCGCCACCGACGACGGAGCGGAGGAGGACACAGAGCCTCTGCCCGATCTCCTGTGTGTAAAAGAAAAAGATGGCTCCGTAGAGGGAGTGAGACTCTCCTCCTCCCTCACCCCCGAGAAGCGTGAGGACTGTCGCCAGTTACTGGGACAGTTCTCTGACCTTTTCTCTCCCGTCCCCGGCATCACCAGCTGGTGCGTCCACGATGTGGACACCGGGGACAGTCCTCCGGTACGGCACAGAGCCTACCGTGTCCCTGATAAAGTTCGGGCATGCATCAAGGCCGAAGTCTCTAAAATGCTAGCCCTGGGGGTGGTCAAAGCCTCCGACAGCCCATGGGCCAGCCCCGTGGTCATGGTTCCGAAGGCAGCCGCCCCCGGCGCTGTTCCCGAGCTGAAGTTCTGCATGGACTACCGTGGGCTCAACGCAGTTGCCAGAACCAACGCCCACCCCATTCCCCGAGCAGACGAGCTCATTGACCGCCTGGGGTCTGCTCGCTATCTCAGCACCTTCGACTTGACCAGCGGATACTGCCAGATCACCCTTACCGAAGGAGCCAGAGAGAGATCCGCTTTCTCCACCCCGGATGGTCACTACCATTTCCGGGTGATGCCCTTCGGAATGAAAAACGCCCCCGCCACCTTCCAGAGTCTGGTTAACCAGGTACTAGGCGGGTTGGAGGAGTTCAGTGCCGTCTATCTGGATGATATAGCGGTATTCAGCTCCCACTGGACCGAGCATCTCCTCCACCTCCGGGAGGTCTTGGTAGCTCTGCAGAGGGCGGGTCTCACCATAAAAGCCAGCAAATGTCAAATCGGTCAAGGGTCCGTGGTCTACCTGGGGCACCTGGTCGGCAGCGGCCTCGTGGCACCCCTCCAGCCCAAGATCGAATCAATCGTGGCCTGGGAGGCTCCCACCACCCAGACGGAGGTGCGAGCATTCCTAGGGCTCACGGGATATTACAGGAGATTCATAAATGGGTATGGCAGCATCGTAGTTCCCCTCACGGAGTTAACCTCCAAAAACCAGCCCAAGAAAGTCAGCTGGACCCCTGCCTGCCAAGAGGCGTTCGAAGCGTTGAAGGACACCATGTGTACTGCCCCTGTGCTACAGGCCCCGGACTACTCCCGAGAGTTCGTGGTCCAAACAGACGCGTCCGAACATGGCATCGGAGCCGTCCTGTCCCAGATGAACGAGAAAGGCCTGGATCAGCCAGTGGCCTTCATTAGCCGGAGGTTACTCCCTTGAGAACAAAGGTGGAGCACCATCGAGCGGGAGGCCTTCTCAGTGGTTTGGGCCCTGAAGAAGCTGAGGCCCTACCTGTTCGGTACTCACTTCCGGGTCCAAACCGACCACCGACCTCTCCGGTGGCTAATGCAAATGAGAGGGGAGAACCCCAAACTGTTGCAATGGTCCATCTCCCTCCAAGGGATGGATTTCACTGTAGAGCACCGGCCTGGTGTTGACCACGCCAACGCAGACGGCCTGTCCCGATTCTTCCGCCTCAGTGAAGTGAACCCCCAAGGGGATGGGTAGTTCTCTCTGCCTTTCAGCTGGGGGGGAAGCGTGTTGGACTTGGCCTCGTGGCGTGGTTTCCCCCCGTTCCTCAGCAACCTGTTAGAGCAGCCCTGCACCCAGAAGCCCCTGGTCGTCCTGTCCATGTCCGCCCCAACACCAACGACCAGCCCCGGCCTGTCCCCGTCCTCCTTCCCAGCCCCGCGCGCCCCGAACCCGCAAGGCCCCATAGCCCACCGGCAGCCATTTTCCCTTCCCGAGATCCCTGCTCCCTGGGCCTAGCCTGACCCCAGCCCCAGCGAAACTTAGGCTCCAGACGCGCCAGCCCCCGTTATTAGGGTGAGGGCTCTCCTAGCGAGTTAAGACAGGGAGTTTCGATTGCCCCTCCGGCCTCTCCTGAGAGACTGGGTTCTGTCACACCTCTGGCCTTCCCCTCGGGCCAGTTTCGATCGCACCTCTGGCCTCCCCGAGTGCTGGCTCCAGACCCTGCTGGGCGTCTGGGAATTCCCGGACTCATTCTCAAAGAGATCAAGGGGCCAACCGCCAGACCTCACCAATGGCCAGCCCCCAAGGCCTAAGACCTCCGCCTGCGAGGGTCCGGACATCAAGGTGCCCCTGGACTATATCAAGGACCGCCCCAGAACTAGCGGGCAGTTGTATCCTGGACAAGAAAGCCCTGCTGAACTGATCGCGGCTGACCCTTGGGGAAAACTGAACTTTGGAACTCTTCGAGCCCTGCTGACGCTGACGCGGCTCCTCCTTGGAACTACGGAATTGAAACACCAGAGCCCTGCTGACCTCGTCGCGACTCGAGGAGTACCCTGGTCCGGCTGGACCATCGACGCACCATCACGAACTGAGTCGACCTCATGTGAGTAGGACATCCAGTGCAACTAGCATCATCCGTATCCCCCGGCTCGAGGATTGAGAGCTGTGCGCAGGGTACGCATTGTACTGGCCTAAAGATTAAGACTGTCCCGCTACCCCTTCCCAAGAGCCTTGAGACTTTACGATCCCTCGATCGCTTGTACATAACAGTGCTGATTCTTTTATCTGTTCATAAAGAACCTGATACTGAAAATCTACAGTGTGGTGTCCATTAGTAAGTGTGGTGTGGTCTTCGGGTGTACGATTCAATACTTGAAGTCCTCCCCGGTGGGGATCTCTCGTTTAGGCTCGACATTATTGGAGGGAGAGGTGGGTCCCGGAGTAGTTGGGTAGACATAACCTGGCCTCTGGGATCGCCCCTTCTAACAAAAGTGCCTCAAGGTAACTATTTGTGTCATGATTGACCAGGTCCCAGGCCCACAGTGGGGTTTGTCTGCAGGGCATCACTATATTAAAGTGCCTCGGGGTAACTCCTTGTGTCATGATTGACCGGGCCCCGGGCCCACCGTGGGATGTGTCTGCAGGGCGTCACTATATTAAAGCGCCTCGAGGTAACTCCTTGTGTCATTGACCGAGCCCCGGGCTCACCGTGGGATGTGTCTGCAGGGCGTCACTATATTAAAGCGCCTTGAGGTAACTCCTTGTGTCATTGACCGAGCCCTGGGCCCACCGTGGGATGTGTCTGCAGGACCGTCACTATATTAAAGCGCCTTGAGGTAACTCCTTGTGTCATTGACGGAGCCGGGGGCCCACCGTGGGATGTGTCTGCAGGGCGTCACTATATTAAAGCACCTTAGGGTAACTCCTTGTGTCATGATTGACCGGGCCCCGGGCCCACCGTGGGATGTGTCTGCAGGACTGTCACTATATTAAAGTGCCTTAGGGTAACTCCTTGTGTCATGATTGACCGGGCGCCGGGCCCACCGTGGGATGTGTCTGCAGGGCGTCACTATATTAAAGCCTTTGAGGAGTGAACACTCCCTGGGCACGACTGCCCCATGCCACATGAACAAGCTGCGGTAAAGGATAACCACTTCCGAGGCACCCCAAGGTGCAGCACATGCATGCCACAGTGACACCTACAACTCACACGCTTGCTGGGCACAAAGATACAGTTTGGTGATTTCTTCCCGTGAGGCACCAGTCGTTGCCAAGCCATCCCACGGTGCCCGGTCAATCATGACACAAGGAGTTACCACGAGGCTCTGTAATATAGTGCAAGCATACACTGTGCACAAGCAAACACTGTGCATGAGCATACACTGTGCATGAGCAAACACTGTGCACGAGCATACACTGTTTACGAGCATATACTGTGCACGAGTATACACTGTGCACGAGCAAACACTGTGCACGAGCAAACAACGAGCATACACTGTGCACAAGCATACACTGTGCACGAACATACACTGTGCAGGAGCATACACTGTGTACGAGCATATACTGTGCACGAGCATACACTGTGCACGAGCAAACACTGTGCATGAGCAAACAACGAGCATACACTGTGCACGAGCATACACTGTGCACGAGCAAACACTGTGCACGAGCAAACACTGTGCATGAGCAAACAACGAGCATACACTGTGCACGAGAAAACACTGTGCACAAGCATACACTGTGCATGAGCATACACTGTGTGCAAGCAAACAAAGCCTCGGGAGGCGGCGCACCCCCAAAACAAAGCCTGGGGGAGGCAGTGCACCCCCGAAGCAAAGCCTGGGGGAGCCGGCGCACCCCCGAAACCAAGCCTGGGGGAGGCCGAGCACCTACCGAAACAAAGCCTGGGGGAGGTAGAGCACCCCCCGAAACAAAGCCTGGGAGAGGCGGCGCACCCCCCAAAATAAAGCATGTGGACGTCGGCGCTTCCCCCGAAACAAAGCCTGGGGAGGCGACGCACCTCCGAAACAAAGCCTGGGGGAGGCAGCGCACCCCCCCCCGAAACAAATCCTGGGGGAGGCGGAGCACCCCCTGAAACAAAGCCTGGGGGAGGCCGAGCACCCCCGAAACAAAGCCTAGGAGAGGCGGCGTACCCCCCGAAACAAAGAAAGGGGGAGGCCAAGCACCCCCAAAACAAAGCCTGGGGGAGGCTGAGCACCCCCCAAAACAAAGCCTGGGGGAGGCCAAGCACCCCCAAAACAAAGCCTGGGGAGGCCGAGCACCCCCCTGAAACAAAGCCTGGGGGAGGCAGTGCACTCCTGAAAAAAAGCCTGGAGGAGGCGGCGCCCCCCGAAACAAAGCCTGGGGGAGGCCGAGCACCCCCAAAACAAAGCCTGGGGGAGGCAGAGCACCCCCCGAAACAAAGCCTGGGGGAGGCCAAGCACCCAAAACAAAGCCTGGGGGAGGCTGAGCACCCCCGAAAAAAAGGCCGGAGTAGGCGGTGCCCCCCGCGAAACAAAGCCTGGGGGAGGCGGCACACCCCCAAAAACAAAGCCTGGGGGAGGCCGAGCACCCCCGAAACAAAGCCTGGGGGAGGCCAAGCTCCCCACAACAAAGCCTGGGGGAGGCTGAGCACCCCCGAAAAAAAGCCTGGAGGAGGCGGTGCCCCCGCGAAACAGAGCCTGGAGGAGGCGGCGCACCTCGAAAAACAAAGCCTGGGGGAGGCCGAGCACCCCCCGAAACAAAGCCTGAGGGAGGCCGAGCACCCTCACAAACAAACCCTGGGGGAGGCTGAGCACCCCCACAAACAAAGCCTGGGGGTGCCGAGCACCCCCGAAACAAAGCCTGGGGGAGGCGGCGCACCCCCGAAACAAAGTCTGGGGGATGCAGAGCACCTCCCGAAACAAAGCCTAGGGAAGGCGGCACACCCTCCGAAACAAAGCCTGGGGGAGGCCAAGCACCCCCAAAACGAAGCCTGGGGAGGCCGAGCACCCCCCGAAACAAAGCCTGGGGGAGGCAGAGCACCCCTGAAAAAAAGCCTGGAGGAGGCGGCGCCCCCCCCGAAACAAAGCCTGGGGGAGGCGGCGCACCACCCAAAACAAAGCCTGGGGGAGGCTGAGCACCTCCATTTCTGTACCCGAGACAAAAGAACTCTCGCTGCGCGAGCACTGCTGCTCAGTGCATCGCTAGGAACGAGACCTAAAAAACAAGCACACGCCATGACGTAGTCATTTTCTCTTTTTCTGCTGTCCCACTTGAACGGCCTAGGGCTGCTTTCCTTCTGGCGTAAAAAGTTTATTATCTTCATGGGGCCATCTGTTTGACCTCATAAAGATAAGAAAGCTTTTACGCCAGAAGGAAGGCAGGCCAGTCCGTCCAAGTGGAACGGCAGAAATAGAGAAAAGTGTACGTCACCACAAGCTCTTTCCCAATGGCTGGCCACTGTTTAGCATAAACAGTGACGCCGGCCAATGGGAAAGAAGGGCGGGGCTTAAAGCCCGCTAGTGTAAGCTTCTCAAAAACATTAAATCTCGTGAGCGAGACTAAGCATGTGCGCAGCCACGCAGGCTCGACCTAACAATCAGGGCTTGGAGCCTGCCCATTGAATACCATGTGTTGGCTTGCGTGGCACAATTCTTTATAGCTTTCATTCCTCTCTGTGGAGCAGGGACTGTTAGACCTGGCACCTTGGCGTGAGTTTCCCTTCCACTTTTTGCTGTTGTGCCTCAAATGTTTTGCTGGTATCCGCTACTCAGGGCACTGCGCCACGGCCAACCCGTGCCGCAGTGCAAGTGCTCCCTACTGTAAAGTGTACCTGTGATTGATGTCCATGATTGGTTCATTGGATTTACTGTTAGTCCCTAGTAAAGTGCACCAGGAGTGCCAGGGCTTGTGAATGCCAACACTGCTAGTGGGCCTGCAGCGCTGGTTGCGCCACCCACAGAAGCAGCCTTAAAATGTGTCTAGGGTCTGCCATTGCAGAACCTACGTGCAGTCTGGTACTGTCACACTGGCTGGGCAAGTGCACCCACTTGCCAGCCCCTAAAACCTTCCCTTAACTTCATATTAGTCACCCCTATGGTAGGCCTGAGGGCAGGGTGCATTGTAAGTATAAGGTAGGACATGCCCTGATGTGTGTGGCATGTCCTAATAGTGAATTACTGCCAAATTCGTTTTTCACTATTGAAAGGCTACCAGTTCCCTTTAGGCCAGTTGGGCTGCTGGAATTATTACACTCTATAATCCCAGCAGGCTCAGGGAACATGGTAGAAATTAATGTTTAGTATGCCTGAACTCAGAATAATAAGATACTTCTTTTAGTAAAGTTTATTTTAATATCCTGTGTTTGCAAATGCTACTTTTAGAAAGTTAGCATTTGCTGGCCTAACCATTTCAGCCCGCCTCTGCTTGGATGTGGACCTGACTGTCTGGTGTGTGTGAGTGACAGGGCTGGGAGTTGACAGGTAGTGATTAGCAGGATGACCCCTTAGTGGGTGGTGGGAGTTTCCCCTGAATGATGCATCAGGCTGTGCCCCTGCCTCCACAATGCTGGCTCCGCCCTCCTGGGGAGCGACTGATGACTCAGCCTGCACCTGGCCCAGGAAGGACCGAAGCTTGTCAACAAAGTGCTCAGGCCACTCCTGCCCCCACAAAGCCGGCTCCGCCCCCCTGGGGAGCGGCTGATGTGCCTGCCCTCACACTGAATACAGAAGTCATAAGTACCCACAACAAGTGCTCAGAGACTGGAGCAGTTATGCAGAGGCCCCCCTGGCTTGCTAGAACAAAAGAAACTGGGTATAAAAGAAGGAGCCCTGCTCCTTGTAAATTAGATCCTGTTTGTGCTACAAGAGAAACTCTGCCCGAAGAGAAGGACCTGGAAGGACTACAAGGAGGAGTGCTGACTCTGGCCTGTGTCTGGTGCCTTGCTGCCAAAGGAGAGGAAGAGAAAAGACTACAAAAGACTTTTTATTTTTACTTTGTGCCAAACTCTGCTGAAAAGATCTCCAAGGGCTTGCTGTGAACTTGCCCCCTGACCAGCGCTCCAGGAACAGTGAGCGCTACCCCCTGACAGAGGAACCACTGTGGACCGCTGCTTTCCCTCTGCACGCCTATCCAGGAAAAGCGGAGCGCGCTGTGACCATCGCGCTCTTCAGCAGCGCTCTGGGTGTGCCCCCGTTCTGAACACCGTGACTGCTGCCTGCCAGGCCCAGAAGCATCGCAAAGATTAGCCCAGCTGATCTGAGCACCGTGACTGACCCCGAGCCGCAGCTCGCAACGTAAAGAAAGGTTGTGCCCGGTGCCTGCTTGCACCCCTCCGTGACTTGTGCCCCTGAACGCGCCGCCGCTGTCCGAGAAACAGCTGCTGCGTGGGGTACAGGAACGCCACCTGGATTGTTGGTGGTGTGCTCTGTGGATTGCCGCCCCCCTGCGGGTGCCCCTCTGTGAAAACACCGAGGCTCTCTGTCCCTGTGGCCCGGCCCGCGCCGCAACGCCAACCTCCGAGCTCGAGCCGAGCCGCCGCTCGCTCCAACCCCGGGAGGAAGACACCGCGACGCGGATCACCGCGCTGACCTGCGCTCGGATTGCCTCGATCCTGCTCAAGAAAGACAAAGGTACTGTTGTTGCCCCCGCGGTGCGAGCATCTGGCCTGCCCGCTCGCACCGCCCTCTGATCAGCCAAGTCCTCGGAGCCGCGTGGAGAGCGCTCCCAGGGCCCCCGCCCTCTCCCCCGCCAGTCGCGCACAGCCGTGCGGCTCGCACAGAGAGGCGGACTCGACCCAACCTGCCGCCGCTCCCGCTAGACGCGTGAGTCCGGGCCGGTCGGGCCCAGTCAGTCATCGGAGGTGCACCAAGGCCCCCAGCAGGCAACTCCACCTTTGTTTTTGCTAAACTTGAACAGGAAAGCCTCACCCAATATCGTATGTGAGGAATGAGAAAGACAAGCTGAGAAAGAACTGTGACATTTATAAAGAGTAACTGGAACCTGCTTTTAAAGTAACCAAGACTGTATTTACAAGCCTGCTTGAAATTATATAAAGAACATATATTTTTACAAATACAGTTTGGTGTCATTGTGTGGTGGGTTGGTGGTGCTGGTGTAATGTTGCAAATGTTTAACCCTACATGCCCCAGAGATTAGCCTAAGACTGCTTAAGCCACACTACCTAGAGGGTAAGCAGAGGTTGTCTTGAAGGTAGCCCTCAGCCCTGACGGGGAAGAGAGAGTCCCTGCTTGTCGCCAGTGCTGCACTGCGCCAACTAGAGACTCCCCCTTCCTACATTGGACGCAGCGGTGAGGATTCACGAATTTACATTTGCAGTGTTTTACCTTAGCTACTGACCATTGCATAGTGATTACAGTCCAGTAACTTAGCCACAGACTTTTTGATTTTTAATTTTGCTAAAAGAAGAAGATCCCTAGTGTTGAAAGCATGACAGGCACAAACAGCATTGATGGAGGAGAGTCCATAGCCTCTGGTGCGCAGGAGCTAGAATGGGATGCATCAAAGCTGGATGACTACACAAAGAAGCAGTTGAGTTATTTTTGCAGGAAACTCAAGGTTCCACACGCAGGATGCAAGAACAAACCCGAGTTCTACAAGGCCATGAGAGCCTGGATTGAATCTAGGAAGGCACCTGAGGATCAGGGTGCACCTGTGGATCCTGTGGGTCTGGAAAAACCAGACAGCGTCATTAGCTTTGGCAGAGGCCTGTCGCCAGAGGAGCTGGCAGACAGACAGGCAACCAGGGATCATGAGATAAAGCTGGCAGAATTGAATTTAAAGGGCCAAATGGAGCTTGAAAGCAAAAGGATGGCTCTGGAAGAGCGAAAACTCCAGTTGGAGTATGATGTGAAGATGAGGGAGATGAGTCTAAAAGAGAAAACCTTGGATCATCCTCCCTCTGGTGGCAGCGCAATGCCGGTGCAGGTAGAGTCAAGAGTGCACATCCCCAAAGATGTAGTTAAAGAGTTCTTTAAGGGGGATGACATAGGACAGTGGTTTAGGGCAAATGAGGTAGCCATGCTTTCCCACCGGGTCCCTGAGAGGGATTGGGGAGCGGGGTTATGGGGAAGGTTCCTTAGCGAAGGGCGGGACACCCTGCTAGATTTGCCCACTGAAGACCAGAGATCCTATCCCCATATGAAAGAAGCTTTAATGACCAGGTATGGGCTTACCCCTGAAATGTATAGGCAGAAGTTTAGGGGGTGTAATAAGCGGCCTGGGAATACGTATGTGGAGTTTGTGACTTTTTTTTGCAGAGCACTGGATGGTTGGGTGAAGGGTAACAAAGTGAATGATTTTCAGGGTCTCTTTGATTTAATTGCATGGGAGCACTTGTCTGAACAATGTTTTCCTGAGTTACGCCAGCACCTGATTGATAGCAAGTTGTCCAACCCGAGGAAGCTTGCTGAGGAGGCAGACCGCTGGCTCAGCACCAGGGTCCACAAGGGTCCAGTGGGAGACTCCGCCAAGGGTGGGCAGGGTCCCCAGCAGAAGAGTGGGGGGGACAAGGGAAAACAGAAAGGGTTCCAAAAAGGCCCCCAAAGTAATCCCCAAGGGGACCAACAGAAAGGTTCTCAGCCTCCCCCACCCCCAAAGCAGAATGGGGCCCCGACAGGTAGACCTGTTCCAAAGGGGCCCTTCAATTGTTACAAATGTGGTGACCCGGGGCACATAGCCAGTGACCCCAAGTGTCGCCTGTTTGGAAAACCAGCACCCACTGGTGCTCCGCCCCGACAAGTGACCAGTGTTCACTTAGGAGAAGAAGTGATGGTCCCGGGGGGTGGAGATCCTGTTCAGATGACCCTAGTCTCACTAGGAGACAGTGAGATGGTCCCTACAAGCTACCTGCCCTCTAACACTAAAAAATATGGGCAGGTGGTTACCATCAATGGTAAGAAAACTGAGGCTCTTAGAGACACAGGAGCCAGTGTGACTGCAGTGAGGCATCACCTGGTGTCTCAAGAGCAGGTTGTACCCCATGCCTACTGTAGGGTTGTCAACGCTGACAATTCAGAGAGTCAGTGTCCGATGGCTCAAGTTCCCTTCGAGTGGGGGGGGGTCTCTGGTACTCTGCAGGTCTGTGTGAGGAAAGCCATGCCTGTTGACTGTTTGCTAGGGAATGACTTGGAGGACTCCCCTTGGGAAAAGGTGGAGAAAACGACTCACCTGAAGATGGTGGGTCTACCTGACTGGGCGTGCGTGACCACCCGGTCAATGGCAGCCAGTAGGGGTGATCAAGAGGTCCTGGGGCCTGAAGGAGAGGCCCAGGAACCGGCCTTAGGGAGAAGGCGCAGGGTGCGCGGGAAACCGGCCCCTGAAGTTCCCACGGTCCAGGAGGAAGCAGACCTTGAGGGGGATGCCCTGGAGCCTACTGGGGAACAGATTGCCGAACTGGGGGACCTGCCTGAGCTGACCCATTGGCAGCAAGAAGGAGGCCCCTCCAGGGAGGAATTCTGCAGGGAGCAGAAAGAATGCCCTTCTCTCGTGGGTATGCGGCAGCAGGCTGCAGACCAGGCCAATGGTGTTCAGGCCAAAACACATTATGTGTACTGGGGGAATGACCTCCTGTACTCAGAGCCTAAGGCTGCTGAACCTGGGTCAGCCCGTGTGCTGGTGGTACCCCAGAAGTTCAGAGCCTTCCTACTGGGACTGGCTCATGATGTGCCTTTAGCAGGACATTTGGGGATGGACAAGACCTATGACAGGCTTGTCACCCACTTTTACTGGCCCCAAATGCACAAGAGCTCAGATGCTCATTGTAGGACCTGTCCAACTTGCCAGGCAAGTGGGAAGAGCGGAGGGAAGAACAAGGCTCCCCTCCAACCCTTCCCTGTGGTCAGTACGCCATTCCAACGAGTGGGTATTGACATTGTTGGGCCTCTGGACCCCAAGACAGCCATGGGCAACAGGTTCATCCTGGTCTTGGTGGATCATGCCACCCGGTACCCTGAAGCCATCCCTCTGAGGACAGTGACGGCCCCCGTGGTGGGGCGTGCACTGATGGGAATTTTCTCCAGAGTGGGATTCCCTCTAGAGGTGGTGAGCGACAGGGGGACCAACTTTATATCCAAGTATATGAAGTCCCTGTGGCAAGAGTGTGGTGTAACCTACAAGTTCACCACACCTTACCATCCCCAAGGAAATGGGTTGGTTGAAAGATTCAACCGAACCCTGAAGGGCATGATCATGGGCCTGGAAGGTCCAATAAGGCGTAAGTGGGACGTCCTCTTACCATGCCTGCTCTTTGCATACCGCGAGGTGCCACAGAAGTCTCTAGGGTTCAGCCCCTTTGAGCTGCTGTATGGTCACCCCGTGAGAGGACCACTGAGTTTGGTAAAGGAAGGCTGGGAGCAATCTCCCAGGAAACCTCCCCAGAATGTATATAGCTACATGCTGGCCTTCAGAAACCAAACCAGGCGCTTCAGACAACTTGCTGAGGCAAATCTGGAAGCTAGCCAGGAGGAGATGAAGCGGTGGTACGACCAGAATGCCACTCTGGTAGAGCTTCAGCCTGGTCAAGAGGTGTATGTCTTGGCCCCAGTGGAACCCTGTGCACTTCAGGATAAGTGGACAGGCCCATTTGAGGTTGTGGAGCACAAGAGCTCAGTGACATACTTGGTGGACATGAAGACGCCCAGGAATCCTTTAAGGGTCTTACATGTCAACCGCCTCAAGCCCCACTTGAAAAGGTCCGAAGTGGGCATGCTGTTGGCCACTGATGATGGAATGGAAGAGGAGTCTGAGCCTCTTCCTGACCTCTTAGTGGCCTGTGAGAAAGATGGGTCAGTGGATGGAGTTAACCTCTCACCCACCCTGACCCCTGAGCAACAGGAAGACTGCCGCCAATTGCTGGGGCAGTTTCCAGATCTGTTCTCCCTGGTTCCTAGTGTCACAGATTGGTGCGTCCATGATGTGGACACAGGAGACAGCTTACCTGTGAAGCATAAGGCTTACAGGGTAACTGACAGGGTCAGGGCCTGCATCAAGGAGGAGGTCTCCAAGATGCTTGCTCTTAGGGTGGTTGAGTCTTCCAGCAGTCCTTGGTCCAGCCCCGTGGTCTTGGTCCCAAAGGCTGCTGCGCCGGGAGCCACACCTGAACTCCGGTTCTGTGTGGACTACAGAGGACTCAATTCAGTCACCAAGACTGACGTGCACCCTATCCCCAGAGCTGATGAGCTCATTGATCGGCTAGGGGCTGCTCGGTTCCTCAGCACGTTTGATTTAACGTCTGGGTACTGGCAGATCGCCTTGACCGATGAGGCAAAGGAGAGGTCCGCATTCTCCACACCAGATGGGCATTTCCAGTTCCGGGTTATGCCATTTGGGATGAAGAATGCCCCTGCCACCTTTCAGAGGTTGGTCAACCAGGTGTTGGTCGGGCTGGATGAGTTCAGTGCCGCCTACCTGGATGACATCGCCGTGTTCAGTGGCACCTGGCCAGAACACCTGCGACACCTCTGGGAAGTGTTGATGGCGCTGCGCAAGGCAGGCCTCACAATCAAGGCAAGCAAGTGCCAGATTGGGCAGGGTTCAGTGGTGTACTTGGGACACCAAGTGGGAAGTGGCAAGGTGGCACCCTTGCAACCCAAAATTGAGACCATCCTGGCTTGGGAACCCCCCAAGACCCAGACTGCAGTGAGAGCCTTCCTGGGGCTCACTGGGTATTACAGGAGGTTTGTCAAGGGCTATGGCACTATTGTGACCCCCTTTACAGAGCTGACTTCTAAGAAGCAGCCCAGGAATGTGATTTGGACTGACACCTGTCAGAAGGCTTTTGACACCCTGAAGACTGCCATGTGCACGGCGCCCATGCTCCTGGCTCCTGATTTCTCCAAGGAATTCATAGTGCAAACAGACGCTTCAGAGCATGGTGTAGGGGCTGTTCTCTCACAGATGACTGAGGAGGGCTGGGACCAACCCGTAGCCTTCATCAGTAGGAGGTTACTTCCACGGGAAAGTAGGTGGAGTGCAATAGAGCGAGAAGCATTTGCTGTGGTCTGGGCACTGAAGAAGCTAAGACCCTACTTGTTTGGGTCTCACTTCCGGGTTCAGACAGACCACAGGCCCCTCAGATGGTTGATGCAAATGAGGGGTGAGAACCCAAAACTGTTGAGGTGGTCCATCTCCCTACAGGGTATGGACTTCACGGTGGAACACCGCCCTGGCACAGATCACGCCAACGCTGATGGTCT
This sequence comes from Lissotriton helveticus, assembly GCF_964261635.1. NCBI lineage: Eukaryota > Metazoa > Chordata > Amphibia > Caudata > Salamandridae > Lissotriton > Lissotriton helveticus. Next base: position 9,484,057 of record NC_136059.1, read on the forward strand.
GTCCAGATTTTTCCGCCTTAGTGATGAGGAACTCCCTGGGGAAGGGTAGTTCTCCCCACATTTCAGCTGGAGGGGACACGTGTTAGACCTGGCACCTTGGCGTGAGTTTCCCTTCCACTTTTTGCTGTTGTGCCTCAAATGTTTTGCTGGTATCCGCTACTCAGGGCACTGCGCCACGGCCAACCCGTGCCGCAGTGCAAGTGCTCCCTACTGTAAAGTGTACCTGTGATTGATGTCCATGATTGGTTCATTGGATTTACTGTTAGTCCCTAGTAAAGTGCACCAGGAGTGCCAGGGCTTGTGAATGCCAACACTGCTAGTGGGCCTGCAGCGCTGGTTGCGCCACCCACAGAAGCAGCCTTAAAATGTGTCTAGGGTCTGCCATTGCAGAACCTACGTGCAGTCTGGTACTGTCACACTGGCTGGGCAAGTGCACCCACTTGCCAGCCCCTAAAACCTTCCCTTAACTTCATATTAGTCACCCCTATGGTAGGCCTGAGGGCAGGGTGCATTGTAAGTATAAGGTAGGACATGCCCTGATGTGTGTGGCATGTCCTAATAGTGAATTACTGCCAAATTCGTTTTTCACTATTGAAAGGCTACCAGTTCCCTTTAGGCCAGTTGGGCTGCTGGAATTATTACACTCTATAATCCCAGCAGGCTCAGGGAACATGGTAGAAATTAATGTTTAGTATGCCTGAACTCAGAATAATAAGATACTTCTTTTAGTAAAGTTTATTTTAATATCCTGTGTTTGCAAATGCTACTTTTAGAAAGTTAGCATTTGCTGGCCTAACCATTTCAGCCCGCCTCTGCTTGGATGTGGACCTGACTGTCTGGTGTGTGTGAGTGACAGGGCTGGGAGTTGACAGGTAGTGATTAGCAGGATGACCCCTTAGTGGGTGGTGGGAGTTTCCCCTGAATGATGCATCAGGCTGTGCCCCTGCCTCCACAATGCTGGCTCCGCCCTCCTGGGGAGCGACTGATGACTCAGCCTGCACCTGGCCCAGGAAGGACCGAAGCTTGTCAACAAAGTGCTCAGGCCACTCCTGCCCCCACAAAGCCGGCTCCGCCCCCCTGGGGAGCGGCTGATGTGCCTGCCCTCACACTGAATACAGAAGTCATAAGTACCCACAACAAGTGCTCAGAGACTGGAGCAGTTATGCAGAGGCCCCCCTGGCTTGCTAGAACAAAAGAAACTGGGTATAAAAGAAGGAGCCCTGCTCCTTGTAAATTAGATCCTGTTTGTGCTACAAGAGAAACTCTGCCCGAAGAGAAGGACCTGGAAGGACTACAAGGAGGAGTGCTGACTCTGGCCTGTGTCTGGTGCCTTGCTGCCAAAGGAGAGGAAGAGAAAAGACTACAAAAGACTTTTTATTTTTACTTTGTGCCAAACTCTGCTGAAAAGATCTCCAAGGGCTTGCTGTGAACTTGCCCCCTGACCAGCGCTCCAGGAACAGTGAGCGCTACCCCCTGACAGAGGAACCACTGTGGACCGCTGCTTTCCCTCTGCACGCCTATCCAGGAAAAGCGGAGCGCGCTGTGACCATCACGCTCTTCAGCAGCGCTCTGGGTGTGCCCCCGTTCTGAACACCGTGACTGCTGCCTGCCAGGCCCAGAAGCATCGCAAAGATTAGCCCAGCTGATCTGAGCACCGTGACTGACCCCGAGCCGCAGCTCGCAACGTAAAGAAAGGTTGTGCCCGGTGCCTGCTTGCACCCCTCCGCGACTTGTGCCCCTGAACGCGCCGCCGCTGTCCGAGAAACAGCTGCTGCGTGGGGTACAGGAACGCCACCTGGATTGTTGGTGGTGTGCTCTGTGGATTGCCGCCCCCCTGCGGGTGCCCCTCTGTGAAAACACCGAGGCTCTCTGTCCCTGTGGCCCGGCCCGCGCCGCAACGCCAACCTCCGAGCTCGAACCGAGCCGCCGCTCGCTCCAACCCCGGGAGGAAGACACCGCGACGCGGATCACCGCGCTGACCTGCGCTCGGATTGCCTCGATCCTGCTCAAGAAAGACAAAGGTACTGTTGTTGCCCCCGCGGTGCGAGCATCTGGCCTGCCCGCTCGCACCGCCCTCTGATCAGCCAAGTCCTCGGAGCCGCGTGGAGAGCGCTCCCAGGGCCCCCGCCCTCTCCCCCGCCAGTCGCGCACAGCCGTGCGGCTCGCACAGAGAGGCGGACTCGACCCAACCTGCCGCCGCTCCCGCTAGACGCGTGAGTCCGGGCCGGTCGGGCCCAGTCAGTCATCGGAGGTGCACCAAGGCCCCCAGCAGGCAACTCCACCTTTGTTTTTGCTAAACTTGAACAGGAAAGCCTCACCCAATATCGTATGTGAGGAATGAGAAAGACAAGCTGAGAAAGAACTGTGACATTTATAAAGAGTAACTGGAACCTGCTTTTAAAGTAACCAAGACTGTATTTACAAGCCTGCTTGAAATTATATAAAGAACATATATTTTTACAAATACAGTTTGGTGTCATTGTGTGGTGGGTTGGTGGTGCTGGTGTAATGTTGCAAATGTTTAACCCTACATGCCCCAGAGATTAGCCTAAGACTGCTTAAGCCACACTACCTAGAGGGTAAGCAGAGGTTGTCTTGAAGGTAGCCCTCAGCCCTGACGGGGAAGAGAGAGTCCCTGCTTGTCGCCAGTGCTGCACTGCGCCAACTAGAGACTCCCCCTTCCTACAGGGACCAAGTGTGGTGTCTCCTGCATGTGGTTGTAGGAATAGAATCACAGGCAGAATAGCAGGAATGTAGAAGAAATGTAATGCAGGGTCTCACAGACAGGTAATTATCAGGAAAGGATCCCTATACCACAGGAATGTACGTGGAAAGAAGATGGCGGGCCTCATCAAAGGGTGATTGAGGGTCTCACAGACAGGTAATTATTAGGAAAAGATCTCCAAACCCTAAGGATGGACGAGGATACCCTTTGGGTGACAGTGCCCTTCACAAGTGTTTAATACAATACAATACGAGGAAGGACAGGGGAGGGTCTCATCGACAGGTAATTTTCTATGTGTTTTGCTGCGGAACCTTTCAGTAGGCGGTTTGAAGGAAAAGAATACCATTTTGACATTTTCCCTGAGGACGTAAACAATGATTTCAATTAACCCTTTCGCTGCAGGGGTAATTCCACCATGGTGCAGGGGGGGGTCCGCGGCGCCGCTGTGCTCGTGACAAGCCCAGCTCATCATGACTCACAACTCTGCCCACTGATTAATTCTTCCGCAGAGGCGAGGAATTCACCGCACGCGGGCGGACTGCGGCCGTAATGACCACTGGTGGGGAGAGAGAGAGGGAGGTGCTCTCACCACTCGGGGAGGAGGGGGAGACAGAGAGAGAGAGACAGAAAGAGAGAGAGAGAAAGAAAGAGACAGAGAGAAAGAGAAAGATGGAGAGAGAGAGAGAGCGGGTGAGAGAAAGGGAGAGAGGGAGGGAGAGGGGAAGGAGAGGTGAGAGAGAGCTGGAGCGGCTCCTCCATGTGGGCAGAGGAGCGTCGCCCCACTGCTTTCTCACAGTGCGAGAAGCAGAAACATAAAATGGTATTATAAAAACCATTTTATGTTTCTGCTTCTTGTACTGCGAGAAAGCAGAATTGTTGTGTTGGGTGCGGGCGGGTGGGCGTGCCTCTTCTAGAGCAGGGGAGGAGTGGCCTGCCCACTGTTGAAGGCACTGACTGTTTGGTCAGCCCTCCGGAGCCGACCAAACTAGTCATGCGCACTCTGCCCTTTCTCCAGCATACATGGAGAAAATGGCCTCCCCATAGGTGCCTGGCTGTTCGGCGTCCCGACCAATCACAATGCTGCCATTGCATCGTTGTTATTGGCTTGGGGAAGGGGAGCGGGGCTTCCTTCTTCCAGGAGAGGAGTAAGCACGCCGCGGGACAGGGCCGACGAAGGTAAGTGAACTTTTAAAAAAATGTATTTTAATTTTAATTAGAACATTGGAATGTTGGGAGCTCCATTGAAAACAATGGAGTGCTCTGGGCTTATAATGGCTGGTATAAGCCCGGAGCTCCAACATTCCACTGTTTCTTTGTTCACAGCTCTGGCTGTGAATAAAGGCTTCAGGGAGCCTGAGGGATTCCAATCCCCTCGCGCTCCCAAAAGGCTTTGTTTTATTTGTTAGAACATTCTACCGTCTAGTGGCAGAATGTTCTAATAGCCTTATAGCCCTTCCTAGCTGGGCTATACCGCTATTAAAGTCCCTCTCCCTCGCTTTCGGCTCGGGCTTTTAACGCTGGAGAGGGCCTTTAATAGCCGGTATAGCCCTCTACGGCAGGCTATAAGGCTATAATGAAACCTCCCCCTCTCACCTCATGACCATCCCTTCCCACGCATCTCCCTCACACCTCCACCCATGACTCATGCCAGCCGCGACCGAGCGAGAGATAGACAGAGAAGGAGAGAGAGAGAGAGAGAGAGAGAGACAGAGAGAGACAGAGAGAGAGAGAGAGGGAAGGAGAGAGAGACACAGAGAAGGAGAGAGAGAGAAGGAGAGAGAGAGAAGGAGAGAGAGAGAGAAGGAGAGAGATAGAGAGAGGGAAGGAGAGAGAGACACAGAGAAGGAGAGAGAGAGAAGGAGAGAGAGAGAAGAAGAGAGATAGAGAGAGAGAGGGAAAGAGAGAGAAGGAGAGAGAGAGAGGTAAAGAGAGAGAAGGGGAGAGAGGGAGAGAGAAGGAGAGAGAGAAGGAGAGACAGAGAGAGAGAGAGAGAGAGAGAAGGAGAGATTGAGAGATTGAGAGACAGAGAAGGATAGATTGAGAGACAGAGAAAGAGAGAATGAGAGAGTGTTGGACTTGGCCCTTCTGGCAGGTTCACCCCTGAACTTTTTGCTTTTTATATGTGTCCTGGGGATGGTGATTCTTGGTTTCTGCGCACTTTCACTGTGTCCCAGTGGAAAGTGCGTGCGCACTCTGAGTGTGTGTGGTGAGATAGGCCTGCCCTCCCATAGGAATGCATGGGGATTGTATGTGTCCCTGGTAGTTCCTGATCTGTGGGGTGTGCAGGCTCGAGTCTGGTATGTGTGGACTCGTGTGATTGAATACTGCGCAATGATGTGTGCGGTGTTCATGTGTCTAATATGGAAGTGCCACTTCTAGAAGTGTGCCTGTCTGTGCAGTGAGTGTGCTGGCGTGTGATTGGCTGGAGCTGGCTGGTGAGCCTGGCCCCAGGAGTCTGGATGGGTCTGCCCCGGTGGTGAGTGGGAGATTAGCATGTGTGATGTGAGGGAGTGGTGCACCTGGGACCTGAATAGGGCTGGGCTTTCCCCACACAATGCTGGCTCCGCCCCCTGTGGTGAGTCTGATGTCCCTGACCCATCCTATGAATAGAGAGAGGGGCTGAGCCCATCAAGAGTGCTCCCAAACCAGCTGCGCCTGGTTTTACCCCCACCCTGTACCTTTAGACAAAGGAATTCACTGTATAAAAAGGGGCTGTGTCTCCTTACAAAATTTTCTTGTTCCCAACTCGAATCTACAAGGGGCGTGCTGCTGCTTGAGCCCAGGGGAAGGCTTGCCTCCCTGGGCCCTGCCCAACCCCTGGACTGCTGAGGTCCTGGACTCCTGAAGGACTTTGTTGCTTTCTGTTTGCCCTAGCGTCTGGGAGCGCTTTCCTTTGGCCCCTAGCGCTAGAGAGCGCTTTTCTTCTGCCTAGCGCTTGGGAGTGCTGTTGATCTCAGCCGGTGCCCACCCGGCATTTGCCCCATTTATTGGAAGGTTTCTGGGCCCCCAGCGAGTGCCCACCTCGCTTTATTGCTTATTTACTTATTTCGAGGGAGCCTACCCCTTGTGATATCACCGAGGTTGCCGCCGCTGGCCCGGGACCCCTCGTAACCTTCTACCCGGGCCGCGCTGGGATTGGCTGCCGGCCCAAGGAGATCCCAAAGTCCTGCCCCCGCCGCGGAGCGAGACGGATCCAGGAAGTGGCGCGAGCATTGCGGGGCTCCCGTGACCAGGAGGGAGCCCCGGATACTGTTTTGCCCGGGAGCCTTGCGGCTCCACCCTAAGTCCCGGTCCCGATATGGGGGATCGGGTGAAGACCTGGCGAAGCGGGCGCATGAGAAAGGCGGGGCTCCCATGAGGAGAGGGAGCCCTGCTGAGCGCTACTGGCGCCCGGAGACAGAAAGCCCCCGCGCCAAGTACCGGTGAGTGGGGGCCCAGGGCTGTCCTAGAGAGAAGGGGGGCGTTGGGGCACATTGCCGGTGCCCGCCCCCCTCCTTCCGCAGTGTTGCTAAGCCCACGAGGGCTTCAGGGCAGTCCGCTGTTCTCGAGTCCCCAGAGGGGGTGACTCCACCTACTAAGGCGCCATTTGTTCTTAGAGCCCCGAGAGGCTCAAAG